>NC_080788.1:137038758-137360425 GCF_028018385.1 Neofelis nebulosa
GTGACATCATCGTGCGTATCTTCACACCATTCATAGCCTCGGATGAGATGAAGCCGAAATAATATGTTTGGTTTGGTTTGGTTTAAGACCGTTGCAGCCCTCGAAGCCGGCATGCCCTGAGGATGTGGGGACTGGGGAGCCTGACTCATGGAAACCACCTGGAAATCTGCCGGGACTCCGGGTCAGTCCCAGGAGAAGCGGTTCCTCATCCTCCTAGACGGTCCCTCGTAGCCTATGGGTATACGCACTAGTGGGCCAAGTGCCTGGGTTCCAATCCTAGGGCCCCTGGCTCACCCTGAGCTGCTTCTCCGTGCCTCAGTTTCCACATCTGCAAGATGGGGATAACAGCGGTAGCTACCACACCAAGGACCACTGGGAGGACTAACTAAGACACCGTGAGTTACCGTGCCGGGACCACAGGTAGTAAGCAATAAGCAGCAGGAGACATGGCTTCACTGCTGTTACCAGTCACAGCTGGGACTGCTCTCCTTCCTCCCCGGGGTCCAGCCAACACCCCAGGGTCCAGGCCGAACCTACGACAGAGCTGAGGGCTCCTCAGGAGCTAGGACTGTCTCAGGACTACTAGGCACAGGGCAGGGGTGCCCTCTTCCAGCACCTGCTGTGGGACAAGAGAGGAAAGAGGACCCTGCTCACATTGCCCAGGCACCGAGGAGCTCAGATGGAGCCAGAGGGCAATCGAGGCTGACAGGGAGAGCGGCCCACAAGGAACCGCGTCCCTGAAAGGCAGGCAGGACTGGGTGCCGCTCATCAGTCCAGTTTATCCAGAGCAGCTGAGGGAAGGAAGGGCGTGACACCTCAAAGGGCCTGTGAGGACAGTGGGTGTGAGGGAAGGCCCGCCAGGGCTCCTTCTGCCCAGGTCACCGACCACACAGACCAGGCAGGGGCCGGGAGGCCAACGGGCACAGGGTCGGGCCCGGACGGCATTCCTCCCCAGGACGCCCGAGGGGAGCAGCACGGGAAGTGAGGGGAGAAGTGGCACCTCCTGAGAAGGGGGGGGGGCTTGTGCTGTCTCCTTCCTGCTCACACAGAGCAGAGGGGAAAGCTGGGGTGAGGGAGGCCCAGCAGGAGTGACGGGTGGAAGCTTTGCCTATACCTCCCACCACACCCACCCCTGAGCTCTGGACAAAACAGATTTCGCTCAGTCTCTCACACAAGCTCCCACCTCTGGGCTCACGCCCCAGCATGTGCCTCCCAATCCTGGTACCCAGTCACCCCTGACAGGCCTGGGGGACCGCCTTGCTCACCTCAGTACACGTGGGGCCTGTCCTAGAGCCGAGAACGCTGCAGGCCTGCCCTGGCTATGCTCTGCGGAAAGCTGCGCGGGCCTGCATCGCGGCTCCTTCCACCGAGAGGTGGACCCAGGCAGGCGCACACAGCCCAGTGCCAGGTCTCAACTCACGGGATTCTCCTAGCAGCACTATGCACAGATCACGACCGTCACCTCCATCGTGCATGGAAGGACACTGAGGCCCCGGGAGGGTACATTCTGTCCTCAGGGCCGAAAGCCAGTATGTGGCACAGCCAGCTTCCACGCAGGCAGCCTGGCTCCACGGCCATGCCTTCAGCGCGGCAGCCTAAGTGGAACCTCACTGCCCTCCTCTCCTCAGTCCCACTAAAGGTCTCTGGGCCTAGAGGGAGTTAGAGAGGCGTCAAGCTGGTTACGTGTCCCCAACACTGTGTGACTGGATATCCCAGGCTGCCTGAGTATGTGCGGCCTTGAGGAAGTTCCTCACCCCTCCGTGCCTTGGTTTCCCGGTCTGTAAAATGGGGGTAAGAACAGTCCTCAGTCCTGTCCGTGGCCTGCTGCCAGGACCAAACGAACTGACCTACAGACACTTCAAACAGAAACTGGCACATGGTAGGTACGAAGTGACAGATCCCGCCATCCCTCCACCTTGAGTACTGGTGCGGTTACTCGAAGGGCTGCCATTTTAAAAAGTCTAAGATCACCTCAGTGAGCCCAGCACTGCTCTGCATGGCCCGACAAGGCCCCTGGGGAGAGGGAAAAACAGGGAGTGGACGTGGAAGAACATCGTGCCTGCGTTTTCCTGCCTGGAGACAGTGCCGTTGACGCTGAGCGTTAAGGGAGACGGCCTCGTCCATCCGTCCACCGAGACAGAACTGGGACTCTTAAAGCGGACCGGCAGCCTATGCGGGCCATCTCCCAGAGGGCCACCACTCTCCCCTCGGCAGAGCGCTCGGCTGCGAGCAGCATCCTCAGGCTCAGAAGACAAGGTCAGATGTGAGCTGTCAGTCCCCAGCAGGATCAGAAAAACAGCGACGTCAGCAACGGGCCGAGAGAACATGAGACAGACGAAACGTTCACAGGCCTGACAGTGTTCTCAGCCACGGCCAGAGCTTTCTGAGGCAGCGGAGTGAAAACTCCCTGGCAGTCTTCTCCAAAGGCGGCCTCGCTGACGTGGGTCCTTGACTTGACTGTCGTTTGGAGCCAGTGGGTGGAGGGCACTCTTCACCAGCGGCTGCAGCCCCTACCCTGCTTCCTGGAGGCTCTGAGGGCCCCAAAGGCCTTGCCGCAGCTGCTACCTCCCTGCCCACAGCTTGAGCCTCAGGCTCTCTGGCTACAGGTGAGTTATCGGGGTGGTGGTGGGAGGAGGGGGCAGACACTGGAAGATGTGGAATCAGCCCGAAACTGAGGGAGGGGGGTTGCTTGTGGGCAGGGACAGAGAGAAAGAAATGCCACAGCTCGGACATCTCCCTGTCTGACACCGCCCTGGTCAGCTGGATGAGCAGTTTCCTCCCATCTGACTTAGCTAATGACCTGCTTCATCTCCAGGGCCCAGAGTGCTGTTTGCACTGGGACGTTCACAAAGCCCCGGAACAGAGGAGCCAGACACGGGCCCAGGCAGAGACACGGACATTCCTGAGCCCTATTCCAGCTGATGGAAACGGCTGCTGGCAAAATGTGGATTAACTCCATGGCAGCTGTTTCCAGTGATTTATGGCCCCTTCCGGACCGAGGCAGACACTCGCTGCCCCCACTCAGCTCCAGCTCCCAAAATGCAGCAGCCTTTTTTTGTTTTCAAGACGTTTCAAAAATAATGTTTAAAGTGCTCTCTCTGGCAGCTCATATTCTAAAAGCAGAACAGAAAATGTTAGCTTGGCCCCAGTGCAAAGATGAAGCTTGCATCGATGAAACAGTCTATATTTTAAACAAGGAGACAACTTCCTTAATCCAGAAAGGATGGCAACCAATCAAGAAGAAGACCACCAACCCAACAGAGAAGTGGGCAAATGAAGAGACTCACACATAAGAAGAAATGCAAAGGGCCAATAAGCGTATAAAGAGATGCTCTATCAGGGATGCCTGGGTGGCTCGGTCAGTTAAGCGTCCGACTTCGGCTCAGGTCATGATCTCACGGTTCGTGAGTTCGAGCCCCGCGTTGGGCTCTGTGCTGACAGCTTAAAGCCTGGAGCCTGCTTCAGATTCTGTGTTTCCGTCTCTCTCTGCCCCTTCCTCTCTCTCTCTCTCTCTCTCTCTCAAAAATAAATTAACATTAAAAAAAAAAGAGAGATGCTCTATCTTGTCAATGACGGAAGAAATGCCAATTAAGATAGGTATCATTTCCCTGGATGATGGGCACAGGAGAGTGACATTTACTCAAACTTTTTGAAGAACAATCCAGCGGTACCTGCCAATGTGAGAGCAATGTTTACAAAAATCTCTCTCTGAGGAATTCTACTTCTAGGAATTAATGTTAGAGAAATATGCAAAAAGCTATGTTTACTACAGCCCGGTTGAATAAAAAAAAAAATTAAACTGGAATGTCCTTATGAGCTCAATATAATCAAGCAAATTATGATTCTATCAATCATGTGCTGAAATATTATGTTGCCACCAAAAATGAGCCAAGCAGACCTATCTCCCTCATCTTTCATGGGCCATGGAAAGAAGCCAAGATACATACTAAGTAGGGAAAAAAACAGGTTTTATGAGAACACGTGTAGTATGATTCTGCTTCTTTTCTTTTTTAAAGTACATACATATATTTGTACGTGTATGAGAAGGGTCTAGAAGGATGGATTCCACACCGTTAAAAGCAGCTGCCTCTGGGAAGTGAGTCACCAACAACCAGGGCCCTGCCTGTTGATATGAAGGGAATTCAAGGTCAGGTTTGTGCAGAGTTGGAGGTGAGCAGCACCCAGTCTGGGGATTCTTAAAGTGTGGTGGGCGGAGCAAGCCTTTCACCAGAAGCCCTACAGAGAGGAGCAGGAGGGCCTACAACTGACTGGGGGGGGGGGGGGGGGGGGGGAAGCCGAATACTGCCATATTCCATTGATTCTAAGACATGTGTTTTTTCTTTTTTCTTTTTCTTAAATTTTTTCAAGTGTTTATCCATTTTGAGAGAGGAGGAGAGCGAACAGGGGAGGGGCAGAGAGAGAGAGAGAGAGAGAGAGAGAGAGAGGGAATCCCAAGCAGGCCCCACACCAGCAGTGCAGAGCCAACGCAGGGCTTGAACCCACAAACCATGAGATCATGACCTTAGCTGAAATCAAGAGGCAGACACTTAATTGACTGAGCCACCCAGACGCCCCTAAGACATATGTTTTTTCATTTTCCATCTCTGAGGTTGAGATGTGTCTCATCATTGATGCTGTATCACAATTTAATTAGCACTTGCCCCCTATTTGTGGGATATAAACTACCACTATATCTTACCATCAGTGGTAAAATTCATCACACCACCCTCCAGAAGACTCGAGAGTTAAAGTGACATATTAAAGGCTCTGAGAAGTCCTGTGGCAAAGAACTTTCTCCAATGCAATCCCCTTTCTTCTTCCTTAATTCTCATCTTCACCTTTCTCTTTACTTACAAATGAGAATATGCTAGGGCTCCACAAAGTGTCCTCTTATGGATGTCTGCAAAAGCCCTGGTTTGAAGAGGGGCATGCTTATTTTTAAAAATTCGATATAATGACCATTTGGCAAGTACCACAGTAGCAACACTGTCATCAAGAACCATCAATGGTTCTAAAATAGCAGGCAAAAGTATGAGGAGAAACAGGGTGTCTGCAAAGGTTATAAGATAACTGCTAATTACAGAGAAAAACAGAAATGAACAGTAGAGAAACGTGACACACAGCACTCCGACCAAATGATCAGTTAACCAGATAGAACACACAGCAACGTCATGCCCTCCTGATAGACAGGATGTGCAAAGGAGGGCACAGCATTGCTGGTGTGGCGTTCCTGCCCCAAACGCAGAATGTCAACCGAATCCCGTCAACACTGGAAAACATCTGATAGACCCAAAGTGAGGCTGGCAAAATAAATGGGCAGGGCGCTTCCAACCTGCCCGGGTCACGGAAGACCAACAGCCTGAAGCCCTGCGCCAGATGGGAGGAGACCACAGACAAGAACGACCAGGAGAAGGGCAGCGGTGAGGAAGCTGGTGAAACTGTTAATCAATGGCATTGCTACTGAGGTGAATTCCCAGGCTTAGAGAACTGTATCACAGTCACATGGATGTTGACACAAGCCACAGCTGTGGAAGGGCATAAGGAAACTTAGTGTAGCATTTTTCGCAACTTTTTTGGTAAATCTAAAATTACTTAAAAATAAAAAAAAATTACACTAAAAACTGTATAATGTGAACTTAACCATAGAACTATAATAACTGATAAAAAAAAAAAGGCAATGGAAACAGGACAAAAGCCTTGAGTGTGCTACATGAGGGGGTCACCCTGAAAATTCTTGTTTGGGGGAAATAAACCCAGGCGATGCATTGACAAACATGGGGCTGGGTGTTCGGGGATGATGGAAGCAGAGGGGAGCACTGCCCTGGAGGGGAGCACTGCCCTGGAGGGGCCTGGTCTCGTGGGGGTCGGAAGGCCCACAGTCCAGCTCACCAGCACAAATCTAGTGCTAAACAGAAGAGAAAGAACTCAAGATTGGCAGGGTCACAACGCACATGGTGTGGTCTGAAACCACAATGCAGTGTCACCCAGAATTACGGTCTATTGAGTAAGCCTTCAATGCATAATCATGTTTCATTCTCACAACCACCCTATGAGGAAGGTGCTACTATGATTATCCCCATTTTACAGATAGGAAAACGCGGGCTCGGGACAGTTAAATAACTTGCCTAAATGCACACAGCTAATGTAAAGACAGCATCCGAACCCAGGCAGTCTGACTCGTGATGCTTCTGAGGAGATTGCTACAGAGGTGTGGGGCCCATGGAAAGAGTACCGAGTGGTGCTGGCTCAGTCCTACAACTTCTCTGGGCCCCTTTCCTCATCTTAAAGATATAGAGAAGAGCAGCTTTGGAGGCACTGAGAGCTCAAGATCTCTTTCAGCTGGAAAGATACAAAGTGGGCCTTAAATTCACACTAAAGTGCAAATGACTAATATCTGATACTTTCGGATCAACGTGACCAACAAGTATGTTTTGAGTATCCGTCTGCCCTACTATGTCTCAGGGAAAAGACGTTGAGATTTCTTATTGTGGGTGCTGGGAGACTCTGAGTGTGATGGGGGATGTGGGGCAGGTTCCTGGGAGTCTCAAGTCTGCAGGGGTTGGTCATCACAACAAGGGGAAAGAAACTCCAGAAAAGGGAGCCAGGGTCTCAAAAACAAACAGCATCTGGCTCACCAACTGGCCCTGGGGGGAAGCCCTGCATATTCAGGGAAGAAAGGACCGGCCTGGAGGAGCCATCAGAGCCTGGTGGGGTCAGTCAGGAGGGGTGGAGGGGTGTGTCTCGGGGTCAGGAGGAGACAGTGGGGTCTGTGTGCCAGCACACGAGCGAGAAGCCTGGTATCTCATCCAGAGATACTGGGCTAGACGGAGCTGGAGGGAGGCACCCGTGGGGGAAGGGGCTGCCCCTGCCTGGCTGCTATAGTCCCAAAGGCTTGGAAGGTCCAGTGAGAAGCTCTGAGGGCACAAACAGGAAAGTTCTTTCCAAGAATGGACCTGAGTCTCCTTGGGAGGCTGCAAACCAGCCACCATGAAAGCCCGCTTCACTCCCGGAATCTCTCCTTGGAACCTCCAGTCCTGTGTCCTAGACTGTGGCAGAGGAAGTGAGGAATTTGGCAGAGGACTGCCAAAGAGAGAAGGTCAGCGCCAGCATGGAGGGGGCAGGCACCCCTATCAGGCCGCCATGGCAGCAGGAAGGCAAGGTGGGGAGCTGGGTGCTGGTCTGCTGTCATTCGGTCAGACCATACCAGCTCTGGGACTCTGGCTTCCGGTATAACTGCAGAAAACAAGAAGTGAGGGGACACCTGCACCCTCCCCACGTCCCTGACCCGGTAAGACCAGCCCCTGGGCCCCGGCACTAGGAGGCCTGGACCTTGAGAGCTTTGAGGCAGAAGCTGAGTCTGTTTCCCCAGGGAACAGGGGCCGCTGCCCTCCGAGCACAGCCCTCAGCCTTCTGGAACACAGAATGTGTCGAGATGGAGGCTGCTGAAGAGCAGGCTGGGGTCTGTGCATTCCCCAAGGTACCTGTCATCTCCCCGCTGCAGGTAGGCCCGGGTGGGGAGACACAAAGGAAACAGCTCTCGGGCGGGAGGAGAATGAGCAGGCCTAGGCCTGTGGGGGGCAGGCGGGGACAAGCAGTGAGCAGACGTGAGCCAGTGGGAAGTCCTCCCGTGCTCTGGGCTCTGCGGTCTCCACTGTGAGCCCGTCTGGCAGGGCCAACACCCTCAGGATTCCTGCGGGTGATACAGGGCCTCACTTCAGAAGGGGACCTCTGAGGGGTGAGGATGAGCCGGCAGGCAGGTGGGTGGAGCAGAGAGAGACACAGAGTCCCTGCAGGGCCGGATGCCCGGACAGCAGCAGAGGTGAACCCTGGCCCCAGGCCCGCACGGCAGGTGTGGCCTCTGACCCAGAGCCAAGGACAGGAGCAGACCCCACCCAGGGCGAGCAGAGGGCACGGAGATGGGTGGGGTTCAGAGAATCAGCTGCAAAATGCATCTGGTGTAGGAAGGAAGCTCGGTTTTGGAGTCGGCACAGGGCTCGACGTGAAGACTTCTGAAACCCACCCCTCTCTCAGCCTCCACTTTCTCATTGCTGAGAGGATTCACCACGAGGAGAGGAGGAGCTGCCCGCCCAGGGCCAGGCATGGTCCTCAGTACTATCCTCAGCATCTACCTCCTCTTGGCAGGTGACAAAGGGAGGCTCACCAGGGCACCGCCAAAATGCCACTAGGTTCAGGCCCAGGCCCCACCTAATGCTGGGAAGCTGCCTACCTCGGCCGGGCCCACAGATGGTGCTCTACCCACCATCCTGCTCTGGCGACCCTCTGCCTCGATCTGAACACGGGGTCTCTACCTGGGTCACGGGAAGCAGACGACATGAAAAATGAGGACAGTGTTTCTCCCACATGCCCCCAAGTCCAGGAGGGAAACCAGGAGCCAAGCACCCACCCAAAGCCCCCACCCCCACCCAAGCTTGTAGAGGCTGTGCCATTTGCACAGCCACCTGCTCCAGGAGTTTGCCCGGGCCCGGCCTGTCCCCTTGGCCTCAGCGCTGTGGGTCAGGCTGGCTGACACTCAAGGGAGACACAGGCAGGCAGGCACCGTAAGGCCTCCTGTGAAGCCCACTCAATACGTATGGAGTGTTTATTTGGCAGGCTGTTTCAAAACTCCAGCCTCCTGCACAAAATCAGGCTGGAAGCTGGCTGACTCGGGACTGACAGTCCTTGGGGTGCGCTCACTCCTGTCCTCCTTGTCCTCGACTCCAGGCCCCGCCACCCACTACCAGTTTCTGCCACATGCCTCCCGCCTAGAACCTGGGCGCCTAGCAGGACCAAGGAGAGGGAGCCGACAGCATGGGACACCCAACTCTGGGCCATCCGCACTCGCTGCAACGAACAGGGCCCGACCCGCTGCACACTGGCCCCCAGGGAGGTGAAGGCAAGCCCTCGGTACAGATGAGCAAACGACTCAGAGGGAACCAGTGACTGCGCAGGCCCAACGAGGGGAGCTGAGCCCAGTCTGTCGGGACCAAAGCCTGTTCTTTTCCACCACCGTATGTGGCTGCTCTCAAACCGAACAGACAGGACTCCTGTTTCCTCCGGAACTCTGGGGCACAGAGCCTCAGTGACCGTTTCAAGCAGAGCTGCTCATTTCTCGGTGGAGTGGGCCCCAGGGACCTTCTGGGGTCGGTGTCACCTCCTGAACAGCAGAGGGCACCCAAGAGTGCCACCAGCTGGCAGTCCCAGCAGAGCCCCTCTCTGTGTCCATCCAGGCCTCTGCCTCAGTCAGTCCGTGTCAGGGACGGGGTGTCGGTCCGTGTCGGGGATGGCGCGGGAGGAGCAAGCAGTACACCCAGGGTTTCAGGGACCAGCAGCTGAGAGCACAGACGGATGGCACTCGGTTCAGATCCCAGCTCTGCCCCGCAAAGTAGTTCTGTGGCCTGAACTGACAAGCCCATGCACTTCAGTGTCGAACCTTTCTCATAGGGTCACTGCGAGGGTTAAATTAGCTAAAGTGCTTCGAACAGTGCCTGGTCTGCAGGAAGGGCTGCCTCAGTGCCCACCCAAGCCCCGACAGAGGAAGCTCAGAGAGGAAAGCGACCTGCTCAGGTCACAAGGCAGGGAGCACAGGCAGATCGGAGCCCGAAGCCTTGACCCCAAGCCCCTTCCCTGGCCTCTTCTTTCACACCCACAGGCCTGTGCGCCCCCCAGCTCCACCACACCCCTCCCCCGCTGACCACCCTCACCCAACCGAGGCTCTGTGGGGAATTATTCCTCCAGGCTCTGAGGAATGTTCCTTTCTCTTCACTTGCCATCTAGATGACTCCATTTTCAATCCAGCTTCCCAATGGACTCCAAGAGGAGCCCTGATTAATTTCCCATAAAACCACAGGCAGAATTGCTCCATCCATGGTGTGCACCTCCCTCTCCAGGGAGGCCTGGAGTCCTGATGGCCATCTGTCACCTCCAGAGCACGTCACCCATCACCCACAGCTGTCATCAGCTCTGAAGGGTCTCCTGAGCCCTCTGTCCCGATACCCTCCATCAGCCACTGCCCCCACCCCACCCCACCCCTGACTCCCGGGGTCAAGAAGACAAGCCTGTGTCATCCAATCACAGCCCAGCTTGCTCTCGTATCGCGTTGGCCAGTTCAGGAGCCAGCCAGAGCCTTGCCCAGAATTGCTCAGCTGGGGTGGCAGAGCCAGGCCTGGGCCTCGGGGTTTCCATCTCAAAATCTTGGCCCTGGGCGGCAAAGCAGGTGGCAGGGAGAGAAAAGGCCTGCAGACACGTGCTGGGCAATCACAACTTACTGCCCCAGCCTCCCTCCCCTCACTCCCTCCCCGTCCCCAAGCCTGCACCAGGCAATGTTTCATTTCTGGGAGGTTCCTGCACTTGGTTTGAATTGGATCCAGGTTAGTGCCATCTGTTGCCTCTGGCTAAGGGGTGTGGGTGTGACCCTGCCCAGAAACAGTCATCTATTAGAGAAACCTGTGGCCCACACGCTCTGGGGTGGCTCACTCTGCAAGCCTAGTGACCTGACACTGCTTTGAGCTGCTGTGTGGACGGAGCTTACTGCTAAGGTCACAGGCTGAGGCCATAGCCTCTGGCTACCTAGAGGAGAAATTGTCATTCCAAGAATCATTCACCCATGGATTCCCCATGTAGCAACCCACTTCCCGGAAGGAAGGAAGGAAGGAAGGAAGGAAGGAAGGAAGGAAGGAAGGGGTCTCAGATGGACTAATTGTCCCTCAAATCTGTTCTCCCCCTTCTTCCACAGTGACAAAGCTTGCACATTGTAGCTGGGCACATGGCTGCCCAGAACAGAAAGCACATTCCCCGACTCCCTTGCAGCTCAGTTTGGGACTCAGTCCTGGCCATGGACAGAGCATCGTGGTATGGCTTCCAGGGCCTTTCCTTAAAGATAACTAAGGCTGTTTCCCCTTGCTTCCTTTTCCTTAGCGCCTCCCCACCCCTTTGTCTAGATCTCAGATGTGACGGCTGGACCACTGTGGACCAGGAGGCCCACATCACAGAACCATCAGCTGGAAGAAGTCTGGGTTCTCCCTCTGGGCTTTTCCATGACACGGAAACCAAGTCCCATCTGATTTAAGCCACCGTTACTTCCGGTCTCTGTTGCTACGGCAACCCTAGCACTAACCAAATGGCCTCCCCTCCAGGCTCTGGATTAGAAGAGGGTGAGGTCTGGGAGCATGGAACCGAGATGCCACCCAGGTAGTCTGACGGGGAGCCAGGGGCTCCAGACAGCAGGCCTCCCCTGTCTGCACAGCTGACGCTGAACGTTGACACAGAAGGCCTGCCTGGGCGTGGACCCCTCCACCCCCACCCCCCTGTGCCACACCCACCCTCACTGAGCGGGCAGCCCTGGTCACGTCCCCTCAGCAGCCTCCCCGGGTCTGTCCCTGCAGCAGCCCAGGCTCTCCGAGGCAGAGAGAGCCACCTCAGCTGAAGGACAGGACACCTCAAGGAGGTCTCCACCCAGCCCCTTCTTCCCACGAAGAAAGTGTCACTTGGACTGCTTAAATTGCCTGAGGAGCTTACAGGGTAATCACGGCCATTTACAGTACGCTTAACAGGCTGCCTCCAGGAATAGCAGGAGTGGGGCGGAGGAGTGCTGGGGATGTGCCTCCCAGAGAAGGTTCTCTGCATCTGCAGGGAGGAGGAGCCCCCGCTCCGGGAGGATGGAAGGTGGGAGCCCGCAGTGCTTCCACGAGAACAGCCGTGGGGGGATGGGGGCAGGAAAAGGCTCCAGGAAATCCCAGCTTCTGCCCACCCTCCTGGAAGAATGCCAGCCCGGCTCAGTGTGCACGATAAGGAAAATCCAGGGCGCAGCGGTCATGGCCCACCCACAAAACAATTCCTGCTGGCCTAGGACCAAGCCTGCCTGGAGGGTTTGGTCAACACGTTCTTGCTGGCCATGGAGGGGGCTTCCCCACCCCCCAACCCTGCAGGCAGCTCCCGAGCTGATGACACCTGAGTTTGAGGTTTCTCGGACCCGGCAGCATGGGGTCTGATTCCCTCCCCACTGGGGGTCGGTCACCGGGGCCTCGCACCTGTGGCTCGGTGTGGGGCACCCTTACAACAGCATATAGGTAATGCCCATTAGAACCTGTCCCCAGGCCACACCTACACTGATCGCAGGTGTATTCGAACCCTTCACTCACCAGCTCACACCCTTTCACTGGCTGCTCATGAGCGAGGTCCCCAACTGCACAAGGCATTCCAAGTCCCCCACACCGACCCAGCGGTCTGCAGGTCACACACAAGCCCCCCACGCTGCGGCCCTCTCCCACTCTGCTCACACGACCGCCTGACCTGGGAGGCCCAGGCTGTCCCCCTCAGTCTCGCCCACCAGGGACAGCCCTGATTCTTGTGCACACTCACAGTCCAGGCCCAGGCTCACCCTTGACCCCAGCCCTGATTCTCTAGGCATGAACACTGAGAGAGACTCCAAGATCCAGTCCAGACACTCCAGCCCCTGCTAGGGTAACGGGAGCTGTGCCAACAGCTGCCATTCCCGGTGACACCATGAGCCAGGACCCATGCTCATCAGATGTCATCCCAATTAGCTCAACCCCAGACCCTGTGGATAAACCACTTATTACCAACATCTTACAGAAAACAAGCAGAGCTAGGTCAAGGGACTTGGTCAAGGCCACATGGCAACAAGAGCCCAGATTCAGATACAACCTCTGTCTGTCCCCCCACCCCCAAAGCCTGTGTTCTTTGCTCTGAAAAAGCCGTCTCAGTGGTGACCTCCCTGACCCCATTAGAACACCTCACTCTTCTCATGGACTTGACACAAGACATGGCTGCTGACCTCAACTCCTCCCGCCAATTGGGCCTTCTCATCAGGACTGGAGTCATCTCCTGTCCCTTCACACCGTTGATATCCAATGCCCACAACTCCTGAGAAGAGGAGGATTTCCAGAAGCAAAGTTTAGCCACAATGTCCCTATGGATCTTCCTTCTCATTGGAGGGTTCTAGTGGGACCCAGGGAAACGATGCAAAGGGAAGGGAAATTGACATCATCACTGGCCATTCCAGGCCCAAGGGAAAACGGATGCTGGCATGCTGAGAGAGCCTGGCATTTGGGGGCCACCCAGGAAGCCCATGCTCTATGCCACCTGCTAAATGCCAGACACCCAGGGAAACAGGCCTCGAGACCCCCTCCAGGACAGCCACATCCAACACCCAGCTCTTCCACAGGGCACGTTCCAACTCTCCTGGCCAAGGTCCATGACTGCTCCATACAAGGTGCTTGTTAGATCCAGGGCCCTCTGGCCATGAACATGTAAGTTAAGCTTAAGGGCTAGGAGCTAGGAGCCCGGGTTGGAGAGACCGGACTGGATGCTGGCTCTGCGACCCACAGGCTGTGTGATGTCAGTCCATCTGCTAAGCTCTCAGTCTCCACTACTGTCTGCAAAGCAGAATGACCAAGGCCACCTTCATGAGCACTGGAAGAAGGAATGTAAGAAGGCATAACCTTGCAGACGGGCTGCCTCTGGTCCGGCAAAGCCAAAGTCCCCACCGGTTCCACCATCACACAAAACAACAACGGACCAAGTCACTAGGGTTCCGGGTTCAAGGCAGCCCGGACAGGCCACACTCATGATCTGGATGGCAGGAACGGGGGCTATACGATGAATCTTCATACAGGCCCAGGACACAGGCAAAGCACTTTTCCTTAAAATTAAACCAGAACTCTCAGCAGGGAATGCTGGGACCAGGCAAAGAGAACTAAGTCACTGTTAACACGAATCTTTCCAAAAAAGCCCTTCTCACATAAATAAACACCTCAGGAAGGCAGTCCCACTTCTCTGGGGCTGCCCAGCCCAGGGAGGTGGGGAGAATGAGTCCTCAAGGACAAGAGGATGTGGCTGGCAGGAAAAGCTCCCGCAGCTAAGTGGGAGGCGCCTGCCCTCCAGAACAGAGCGTACCCCACGAGGTCCAGCTGCCACATTACACATCTCCATGTGTTTGATTAAAGGCCCTTCAATTTCTGTTTGTCTCCTTTGCCCGGTTACATAACTCCCCTTCCCCGCCCGCCGCTCAGCTATTCTACACACACTCCTGCTCTCTAACCACTGTGTTATCGGGACACTTCATCGCCACTCTGTGGGTTTAAGACAACAAAACAAAACCGTCTTGAAGTGGTTGCAGCCACTCTCTCTCCCAGTGAGCACCCTGGGGCTTTTCCTTCCTAACTCTGCTGGTCACAGGAGAGAAAAGGGCCCTCCCAAGAATGTGTGCCCCCACGGAATTCAACTGCTACCTGTCCCAAAGGGCCTAAAAAGATCAGACACTCCCCTGCCCGCCTCCCACCCCATGCAGTGGCCTCCCTGTGACTGCCACCGGCCACAGGCACCAAGCCACATGTGTCCGTACCTTTCATGTAGGCCTCAATCTTCCGGATGAGTTCATAGGACTTGGAGCGGTCAAGCAGGGTCCTGATGGCAGGAAGGGGGTCCAGGACAATGGTCTCAGGGTGCGCATCGATGTATTCCTGAAAGGAAAACACACCTCTTCTGGTTGGAGGTGGGGGACTGACGATGACATGAGGCTTCCGCAAGATGCCATCCCACGTGCCCTTCCCTCATCCATCCCTCCCTTCCCCCTCCCTCCACCAGCCCTGACTTCCGTCTGGGGGTCCACACAGTCTGGGGAAGCTGCCCCCACGCACTCAGCCACACCGAGATCACATGACATTGGTCAGACCAATCAACATATTCCACCCTGGCCACTGGTTCAGGAGAGAACATGTGACCAGAGTCGATCCAATCAGAGGCAGGCTCGGAGCTCTCACTAGGAATGCTGGGACAAGACCATCGTCTTCCACAATGGGGAGAAGAGGAAGCACAGAGACTGTGCAGCTGGGAGCAGTCACCCTGAGATGCGAAGGCAAGGCCGGACAAAGCCAAAGCTCAGAAATGGAGCCCAAAGGGAGAAAAACAGAGCTGAGAAAAGGGAGCACAACCAGGTCCTGATCAGCTCGTCTGGCCCCTGGATAAAGCCTCACCTGAACTAGATCTGCTCCGTGTGTGGACTGCACTCAAGGAGAGTGGCCCGGCACCCTGCTCTGATAAGGATTCTGAGGCAGGGCCAGCGAGAGCGGAACGCCGGCATTCAGTAGAAGGTCTGCGTGAAGGCTTGTTGACCAACACACCACAGGGCAGCCACCTTGCCTCAAGTGCTCCGGACAACATGCTTCTTCAGTACCTACTAGCTTCAGGGTTAGACTCTGGGCATGCGAGCAGAACTATGGCCAAACCGGCCTTTGAGGAAGTTACGGTCTCCTTGGGAGAAATGACGCTAATGCACATGGGGAACAAGAAACTCTAACAGAATTCAACATGAAACTGAGCAAAATATTTCCAGGAAAGGGAAACAAGGATCCCGGCCCTGCCCCTTGTCACCTCCGTGACTACACAAGCCATGCCATAGCAGTGGGCCAGAGCAGCACATCAGACAGACACAGTAAATGAGACCATCCCTCTGGCCCCAAAACACTGTGTTTCTAAGGATAAAAACATGGAGTGCTGGAGTAACGAGAGAGGGGCTCCGAGAAAAGGCTGGGTGTAAGGGAGGCCATTCACCAGCTGTTGTTATTGTCAGCTGCATTGTGTTCTCCTCCACAGATCTGTTCAAGCCCTACTAAGCCCTGGTGCTCGGGAGTGTGACCTTATTTGGAAATAGTGTCTTTACAGATGGAATCAAGCTAAAATGAGACCATACGGGATTAGGATGGCCCCTAATCCATTGACTGGTGTCTTTAAGATGAGGACAATTTGGACAGAGAGACACAAAGGGAGAAGACCATCGGACAAGAGAGACAGTGACTGAAGTCGTGCAGCTACAAGGCAAGGCTGGCCAAGGACTACTGGCCACTGCCAGAAAGTAGGAGAAACGCGGGGTACAGATTCTCTCTTGGTGCCTCCAGAAGGAACCAACCCCGCAGACACCTTGACTTCAGACTTCGAGCCTCCTTAACTGTGAGAGGGAAAAAACAAACTCCCGTGTTTTAAGCCACCCAGTTTGTGGTACTTTGTCAAGGCCACCCCAGGGAATGAATACACCAGCTTAATTCATCCCCCTGCCCGCCCAGTCTACCAGATCCGTCTGCGAGGTCAGCAAAGGCCAAGAAACAAAGCCACAATGCTTCTTTTCAAGTAAGCCTTATCAACAAAAAAGAAAGCTCCATTTGGAATTACTCCCCCCCCCCACCACTTTTTTTTTCAGTGAACCTATTTTGGTTCCTAGTAATCATTTTTAAGAGCTCTCAACACAAAGCCAGAGATTTATATCTCCTTCTCCTCTGAAATCGGCTCCCCCCCCCTTGTGTTTCCCACCAAAGTATCTGGTTATGGGCTCATTTGTGTCTTTTTCTTTGAATGTCTAAAAATTTTTTCTGTCCCTAAGGGGTGGCCAGTACATGCTTGTGAGGAGCCCTTCTTCCCATCCTCACATCCACGAACTTCCTGGGGCGGACACGCTCTCATCCCCTCCTCCCTGCACACCCATCCCACAGATGTAAACACAGAAGAGAAGCCACCTTCCTCTTCCCCCTGCAGGAGGCGACTGTCAGCATTCAGCTCAGTGGCTGGCCCACCTCCCGGCTTATACAGAACAAGCCCCCAAGCTGATGAGGGCAAGCCCACATCTGCCACCCACAGGGACCACGAAGGCAGGCTGAGAAGGGTCTTTTTTTTTTTTTTTTTAATTTAAGAGAGAGTGTGTGTGAGCAGGAGAGAGGGGAAGAGGGAGAGAGAGAGAAAATCTCAAGCAGCCTCCATGCTCAGCACAGAGCCCGACTCGGAGCTCAGTCCCATGACCTTGGGATAAAGACCTGTGCCAAAATCACGAGGCGGACACTCAACCGACTGAGCCACCCAGGCGCCCCTGGGAAGTGTCCTTAAGGAAGGTGTATCCAGAGATGCCTACAGGCCAGGGACCGTGCCCAGATCCGCTCTCCTACAGCCTCGGCCTCGCCAAAGGGCTTGCAGGCTCCGCAACAGCAACTATCCGTGCCAACACCACTCTTTTGAACCAGGTCTACACTGCCACAAGAGCATGCCATTCAGGAGACACCAAGATTCCCACATACACATGAAGTCATATCACTGTCTTCACGTAAAAGGTCATTCATTCAACCAACTGCACATCATTCACAGCGCTCAGATCATCGTGCAGAGTACTAGAGACACATGGATGAATGAAAGCCTTTTATGCCTTGCCCTGCTGGATCTGTAACCCTGGCCACTGAATTCATGTTCTGGGTTATGACCTGAAGGCACTGAACTACCCCGACCCCCCCCCCCCCCCCCGCCATCCCAACACTCCGGGAAGCAGCCTAGTGCAGAGGGAAGAGTAAGGGCCCAGGACTCAAGAAACCTATGCCCCCACTGTTATCACCTCCCAAGGTCACCTTGCACAGGTCATCTGGCTTCTCTGGGTCTCAGTTCCCTCACCTGTGACTTAAAAGCCTAAATTGGAGGAAACTGCCGAGTGGTATGTATGGAGGCAGACTTCAGGGCCACACATGGGGCCTGTTTTAGAACTGGACAGATAGCCACCTGCTAGAGGCATTGCGGGTAAAGGTGGGGACCCACGCACATGCTTGCTGCCTTCCTTCAAAGAGAAGGCAGTATAGTATCAGAGATGCTCACTTTGATGGGCTAGCCCAATTCTCTCCCAGCAACGGAGTCCCATGAAGTCCGGACATGCTCCTTCCTCCCCCTCAAAAATCACCCCCTCCACCCCAGCCAAGCCCCGAGAGGAGTATCCGAGTGGTTGCTGGACCTTGTTCCACTTTTATGCATTAGGGCAGTGACCTTTAAAGAGAGAACTCAGAATCATTAAGACATGAATTTAAGCCAAACTCACGAGGGAAAGAAATTAGAAGAAACCAAAGGGGAAAATATCTGACAAGCAGGCGCCAACAAGCTTTTGACCCAGGATGAAAGCATCAGTATTAACAGAAGAATTATTCCTAAACACAATCTCTTTTGGGACAAGGACAGAGAGGGCAAAGAAAGAGTTTTTCCAATCGCCCCACTATCCACAAGTGGATTTCCTTCCAAGCCTTTCAGCTTATCTATTGTACCACAGGCCTCATGCATTTTTCACAAGTCTCTTAGAATTACCAAACAAATTGCTGGAAGGGTGAGCGCCCCGTACCGTTTTATCGCCACTCAGAAGAAGAAAGGCCCAAACGGTCTCCATGGCAAATGGTAAACACATGTTCCTTCAGCACGCCTGCCACCGAGCACCTACAAAGGGAGCCTGGACGTTAGGGGGGAGCCTGAAAAGAGGGGAGAGCAGACACAGACGGCCCTGGTCAGGGGGCCAGAGAATGCTGTCCGTTGAGGGGACGAAGGGGCCCATAGGATGCTGATGCCAAGAGGGAAACCGAGCGCTGTCTGCTGGGCTGGGGGAAGTCAACACTTCCCCACTGAGAATGTGAGCCAGATGAGAGGACCGGGGTGAACATCACAGATACCATTTCCTCTGCAGTTCCATTTATGGACAGGAAATGAGCAGGGAGACGCAAGCGTCTGCTCTTATCTAACGGAAAACGCAGGCACAAGTCCCAAGTTCAAATCCTACGTCTACCACTCACCCGAGGTCTGTGAAAAAGAAACCACAGTTAATCTCTGAGATTCTGTTTCCTGATGTGCAACATGCACGTTCTGAATAAAACCTATGTCAGGGAGCGGCTGAGGGCAGTTAAGACCCGGACGGGAAAGGAGTTGGTAGGTAGAAAAACAAACAGGATTCTCATGACTGGACAACGTGTGGCTTCTCGGCAGCAGACCTGACCCAAGGTCTCTGAGCTCATCCTGCCCTGCCCCCTCCAGCAGACCGAGGGGCATGCCAGCCCTGCCCCTGGGGTCAGTCCTTTTGCCGACGCCCGGAGCACCACACAATCCCCTGCCCTGTGGCAGCCCAGGCTCCAGGGTGCACCCCGCCGTGGACCGCTCGGGTCCTGGCCGAGCCCACGACGCCAGCTGGCTCCTTACAGGGGAGAGAGGCACCCAGCACAATTCCTGCCCCCTCAATTCTCAGAGGCAGTGGGCACTCTGGCCTACTCCCCCGAAACACTGCAGGCCCCCTTTTAGAAAGGGCTGATTCATTCTGTAGAGATACATGCCGAAGTGACTTATGATTAAATATGATGTGTGGAATTTGCTTCAAAGTAACCAGGCACAGGGGACGGTGAGGTAAGGCGGAGGCAAGACAAGAGCGGTCGTAAGCAGTTAACTCGAGGCTGGGTCCTGAGACCCAGCAGTGTGTTAAGGAGTCCACCAAGTATTTTTAAATTCTCTGCAATAACAGAAAATGGGGGGGGGGGCCATGGAGGGAGGGGGCTAAGTAACCAGATGTACCTTTTCTTCAATCCCACACACCTCTCCTGCCAGAGACACGTTCAAACAGCAACACTGTCTTTCCAGAAGGAGCAAGAGGCAGCGAGCCAGATGGGAAGCCCAGTGAGAGATTAATTATGGAAAAGATGATAATAAATAAAAATCATCATCATCATAACTTTTATTTTTTTTCTTTTTTGTTTTTTTTTTTTTAAGTAAAGGTGATTTTTTTTTTTTTTAACATTTATTTATTTTTGACACAGAGAGAGACAGAGCATGAACGGGGGAGGGTCAGAGAGAGGGAGACACAGAATCTGAAACAGGCTCCAGGCTCTGAGCTGTCAGCACAGAGCCCGACGCGGGGCTCGAACTCACAGACCGCGAGATCATGACCTGAGCCGAAGTCGGCTGCTTAACCGACTGAGCCACCCAGGCGCTCCATAACTTTTAAATAATAGCAGCCACCACATACCCAGGACCAGCTATACACACACTGCCGGGAAATATGGTTTTCAAACACCATGTCCTTTAATATAAAAATCCTACGAGGTGGGACCCCTGGGTGGCACAGTTGGTTGAGTGTCCGACTCTTGATTTCGGCTCAGGTCATGATCTCACGGTCATGGGATTGAGCCCTGCATCGGACTCCCCACTGGGTATGAATCCTGGATTCTCTTTCTCCCTCTGCCCCTCCTTGGCTTGTATGTACATGCACTCTAGCTCTCAAAAAACGACAAAAAAAATTTCCTGTGACGTGAGAGCTGAAACTATAAAACTCTCAGAAGATTACACTGGTGCGCATCTTCCTGGCCTTGAATCAGACAACAGTTTCTTAGGCACGATACTGAAAGTACAATCAGGGACGCCTGGGTGGCTCAGTCAGTTAAGCGTCCAACCTCGGCTCAGGTCATGGCCTAGCGGTTCGTGAGTTCAAGCCCTGCATCGGGCTCTGTGTGGACAGCTCAGAGCTTAGAGCCTGTTTCGGATTCTGTGTCTCCCTCTCCTCTCTGCCCCTCCCCTGCTCCCGCTGTGTGTGTGTGTGTGTGTGTGTGTGTGTGTGTGTGTGTGTGTGTGTGTCTCAAAAATAAATAAACATTAAAAAAAAAAAATCTAAAAGTACAATCAATCAAGAAAAGAAAAAAAAAAACTGGACGTCATCGACATTAGGAGCTTTTGTGAGTCAAGGACACCACCCACCTCAGACCTGGCACACAGGCCTCATCTCATCACACCTGTGACCCAGCCACTGAAAGGCCTCCTGCTGGACCGTGTGTGTGCCTGAGAGCCCAGCCGGGCACTTCCTAACCTCTGGCCTCCATGGCAGGAGTGGGAGATTCAAGCCCAGTGCATGGTTCTAGAAATCTCCCCTGTAGAGGTGGGGAGCTAGGATGGAGGAAGGAGCACCACACAGGGCACTGGGAGCCCCTTCTCCTCTCTAGGCCTCTTCCTCCTCTATAAGGTGGAAGCCAATCCTGTGAAGAGGTTCCATGCATGGGAGCGGGGGGCTGCTGGACCTGGGGTAGAATCCTGCCTTCCCTACTTGCGACTCTGGGCCTCCATAAGCCTCAGTCCTCTTCTGTGAAATGGAGAGGGTCGCAGCCCCTACCTCCTGGGATGTTTTTTTAAAACAGGTTTATTGACCGCAAACCATGCAGTTTACCCACTTAAAGCTTACAATCCAATGGCTTCCAATATGTGGCAGAGTTGTGCAACCAAAAGCATAGTTATAAGATATTATCATCACTTCAAAAAAAAAAATCCCATACCTTTTAGCTATCAGCTTCAATTCACCCATTCCCTCCAGCCCCTGGAAACCACTTTTTGCCTCTAGACACTTGCCTATTCTGGACATTTCTTCTTCTTCTTCTTTTTTTTTTTTTTTTAATTTTTTTAAAGACAGAGCACGAGCAGGGGAGGGGCACAGAGAGAGACAGAGAGAGAGAGAGAGAGAGAGAGACAGAGAGACAGAGAGACAGAGAGAGAGAGAGACAGAGAGAGAGAGAGACAGAGAGAAAGAGAGAAACACAGAATCTGAAGCAGGCTCTAGGCTCTGAGCTGTCAGCACAGAACCCGACGCGGGGCTCGAACTCACAGACTGTGAGATCATGACCCGAGCCGAAGCTGGACGCCTAACCGACTGAACCACCCAGGTGTCCCTGGACATTTCTTATAAATGGAATCAATGCAGTCTTTTGTGACTGGCTTCTTTCACTTAGCATAACGTTTTTAGGGTTCACTCATGCTGTAGCACGTGTCACTGCTTCATTGTGTTTGATGGCTGAGCAATATTCCACTGTGTGGATATACTGCCTCTGTTGATCTGTTCAACAGCTAACGGGCATCGGGTTTATTTTCATCTTGTGGCTACTATGAATTAAGCTCCTGTGAACATTTGTACACAGGTTTTTGTGTAGATGAACGTTTTCAGGTCTCTTGGATTATATACCATATATTCTTGGGTTAAGAATACAAAAGATTGCAAAACTTCTCAGTTCCTCAAGCATGGATATTTTAGGTAGTAATCATAACAATCTGCCATGGCAGACAGGGACACCTGGGTGGCTCAGTCAGTTGAGCATTCGACTCTTGATTTTAGCTCAAGTCATGATCTCATAGTTCGTGAGTTCGAGCCCTGCGTCAGGCTCTGTGCTGACAGTGCAGAGCCTGCTTGGGATTCTCTCTCTCAAAATAAATAAATAAATAAATAAATAAATAAATAAATAAATAAATAAATAAATAGATAAATAGATAGATAAATAAATAAATAAATAAATAAATTTTAAAGCCCACCATGGTATACTAATAAACCATTTTTCTGGTTTCTAAAAGCTACAATCACACAAAATGCTAGATTTGACTCACAAAGCAATCTCTGTGGTCTATAGAGTAAACACCTGTATTTTTATTCCCATTTTATAGATGAAAACACTGAGCGTCTGAGAGGCCAAGTGACTGGCCCAAAGCCACGCAATCAGCTGCGGCTTTGTCAGGATTCAAAACCAGCCATTACAGTGTCAAACCCAAGGCCCCTGCAGTGCACCCTGTCACCTCCCCAAACACAAGTTATGTGGCTGAAGTGCTTTAATTCCCAGAAAGTCTAAGGACCCATTTCGAATCTAAGTGCTGGAGAACCTGTGCACAACTCAGTCAAGCAGGCCTAGAACAGGAAAAGAGAGAGCTGAAGCCTGGGGCCAGCAGTGGGAGGACAAGAACGAAGAGCCTTAGAACTGCCCAGACCACCCCACCCCACCCCCCCGTGGACCAAGCAATCTGGGTCTCTGGGAGGCCGCCTATTTGAACGATGGCTTCCTGAGTAGTCCTATCTAAGCACTTACAGAGGAAACCTTAAGCAAGCACTGTGGGGACAGCAAGCCCTGCCTGTTCTTCGGGACTCTAAATGTCCAGAACTCTCAATCTCCAGAGAGGTGGGACAGGAAGCAGCATGGTGAATGCTAAGAAGGAATCGCCTGCAGGGCCGGGCAAGCTAAGTGCCAGGTTCCCCTGCCAAGCATTCTGCATGTTAACCTGAAGGCTGGAGGGAGAGGCAGAGATGCTTTCTAAGAGGAGAATTTTAGGATTGAAGTCGGTTTCAGAAAAACCCTGCTGGCCAGGAATGGTGTGGGAAGACTGGACTGGAAGCCATTCACGGAACAGGGAGTTGAGGGCATCCAACACGTCGGAGAAAGTTCATCTTCTAGTTTGGTAACCAGCCTCCTTCCTTCCAGGGTCCTTGTTCCCCTCCCCCAGGAAGATATCACACGGGAGGACAGAAGTCCTCACTGAGAGTGGAAAGAGAAAGAAGGGGCAGGACAGGTTGGGCACAGGCAGGGAAGGAGTGGGGAGCCCACGAGTGGCTCTAGGGAGCAGTCCTGCTCTACAGTTTGATCTGGTGGTGGATACAAGGTGTATCTGGTTTGCGAAATCTATCATGCACTCACTTATACCTACGGTTTTCTGCGTATGTATTATACTTCACCTTATTAAAAAAAAGGGGGGGGTGGGGGAGAACGAAAGCACTGAACTAAGCAGGGAAGCAAGGACCTGCTCCCTGCTCTCAGTATAGCCTGCCTTGTCTTCACCTTCTCTGGGACTCCAGCCTTCTACGTGGAGCCGATCAAGGATGGGAAATGGGGCACAATTCCACCACACCTCCCCAGGGCCACGGCAGCCATCACCACAGATCACGGCAGGGATCAGCTGGGGATCACAGCACGTGGGATTCAGAATCCTGATCATCACTTGGTTCCAGAAGTTAGATAAGCATGGGCACTCAGGGTGAATCCCACGTGTCATGCACAGAACAAGCTCTCCAGGCTGATTCCGTGAGTCAGGGTTGGCGTGTTTTAATTAGTGCTTAGTCACCAAACGAATGCTGGGGAAGACCTGCGGCCGGTGGAAATTACTCACAGGGGTTTTTATGGGAAAGAGGTAACCCTGGGCTTACTCAACATAATTTCACTCCTTCTGACTCTTCCTGATAGCACAACCCACGCCCAGACCTTCCAGCTGATGACCACAAAGGCTGCCCTTTGAACTAGCTCCTTCCACACCAAGTGCTGGATGAAAGCGAGGAAGCTTCCGGTTCCTAAAGTCTTAACACCAAGATGGAGGCCCCGGCAAGATGTTACAATGAGTTATTATTAATAACTACGGTAATGATGGTGATGATAGCAGCTAACTTTTCCTGCATGCCCACCAAGTACTGGATAGTGTTCTACATACTTTCAGGATCCGACACATTTATTCCTTACAACCAGCCTACGCACTAGGTCCTATTAGCAGCCCCACTGGACAGACAGAAACAAAGACTCAGAGCGCCTCAGTACCTGGCCCAGGCTCTCCGAGTAAGGAAGCAGCCACGATGGCATCTGAATCCAGGCCATCTGGTTCCAGAGCCCTCTAGTTGGCTCAGGGAGGCCTGGCCAAAGGAAAAGCATCTAAATTTTAGCCATGGCCAGGATTTCTCATGTGTGTTCTTATAAAATTTATGTTAAAAAAAAGAAAAGTACATCTTTCTCGTGTGCTGTCAACCCAAGCCTCAGCTGTGAGCCTGGTGGCACAGCCTGTGAGATCAAGCACGCGGCCTCTGGTGCGAGGACAAGGTAAAGCACCCGAGAAAAAATGGCAATAGAGTCTGCAAGTTCCTTTGCCAGAGGAAGAGTCACAGACGGTCAGACCTCGCAAGACCTAAGGGCCCCTTAGCCCATCTTTCCAGAAAGGTGAAAGGAAGTAGAAACAAGCCCGAGGGCACATAGCGAAGCGGCAGAGATGAGCCCACAACCCCATCTCCTCCTCCTGGCACCCCAGGGCCACCCTGGTTCACTCTGCTCCCAAAGGCCCCAAGGAGCCAACACGTTGGGCCAGAGTCTCTGCTTCTATTCCTGAGCCTGGATCAAGACAAACTAACAACAGCCACAAGACAGCCACCTCTCAGGAGAATAAGCAAATGATCGGGCCAGATGCCGGAGTCCACAAAGGCCTCTGGGATGAAGATCCATGCAGCACCAAGGGAAGGACACGTGCAGAATTCTCAGGGCCAGCACGTGCGTCTCCGGACGCACAGGATGCCTGCGGTGAAGGCGGGGGATCCCCGGAGGGAGGACAAACAGATACAATGGTGTCATGAGCAATCACACCATCAAAGGCACAGTATGCTTCTGCAGAAACTGAACCCCATTCCCGGGAGACTAGCTCCACAGGAGGATGAGGTCATGAGCCGTGCTGAGCAAAGCTTTCTGGGGAGGACAGCTAACGAATCCTCTGCGCAGACTACTGAAGCCATGAAATCAACCGCTGTTCACGGACGTGAAATCATCTGAAGCCAGGGTCAAATGTCCCCCAGGCTAAGCCTTCCCGGCACCACCCAGAATACATGCCTGTTCATTACACCTTACAGAAAATCACATACCACAGACAGTCCTGAGGAATCCACGCTAGACCCAAGTGCCTGGATGCATCAGACTGTGCCAGGCAGCCAACCATGGCCCTAGCCAGACCAAAGCACCCACGGCTATTCAAGAATCACAAGCCAGGGGTCTGAAGAGGTAGCCAGGGCTGGCATGGGGCTGGGGCTGGAGATTCATGCAGCTGAACCTTGGGAGTAGGCTCCCAGAGGCCAAGAGAAGGTTGTGGCAGCACCTGGTCCATACCAGGGACAGAACTGCCAAGTCCTGCCACACATGGTGCCATTCGCAGTCTACCACTGAGCTGTGCAGTACACACACCATGTAACAGTCCCTGACCATCAGTCGAGGCTTTTTTGCCTTCCAGTCACTGGCTGACCATCTCTTTCAGCCCAGCTGCACCTGGGTGATCCCGATTCCAATACAAAGGACCCTAAGACACTGTGAAAATTACGGTAGAGGCAGAATTAAGAAATTGGCTTCAGGGCGCCTAGGTGGCTCAGTCGGTTAAGCGTCCGACTTCGGCTCAGGTCACGATCTCGCGGTATGTGGGTTCGAGCCCCGCGTCGGGCTCTGTGCTGACTGCTCGGAGCCTGGAGCCTGTTTCAGATTCTGTGTCTCCCTCTCTCTCTGACCCTCCCCCGTTCATGCTCTGTCTCTCTCTGTCTCAAAAATAAAATAAACGTCAAAAAAAAAATGTTTTTTTAAATAAAAAAAAAGAAATTGGCTTCAAGTCCTAAGACTGCCATTAACTTTATGCATACTTCTGAAAGCCACCTAAGTCACTTGTATCTTAGTTTTCCCATCTAAAAACGAGTAGGTTGCAATGATGCATTTATATCCTTTCTGACTTTCCAGTCCTAGGATTCTTTGATACTTTGAAGTGATAAGTGAACAAAAAAAGCTCTTTGGGTCCTGGAGCCCAGGGCCTGCTGCCCTCAAGCAAGTACACAGTGTAAGAACTACACAGAACCCGGTCTTGTTAGGACAGTGACACACATTCCCACAACAGTAGAGGGAAGGACAGGAACACGAATGGCGGATAGCCAATGGCTCCACATCAGGGACAGACATCAGTTCACTAGCTTGAGCGAGACCACACGTACCGGGACTGCCTTTCTGTGCAGTGACTAAGATAACCCTCCATTCCTTACAGACCCAGCCCTGGTATGTAGAGGGCACCTCCTCACCCGCTACGTCTCTGACTTTTCTAAAATGGCTCCTTGGGGAGAGCTGGCCTTCCACGCCCACAGACACCTTGGTCTTAATTGGCCCTCATTTGTATTCTGGGGAGCTCGCCAGTGTCTGAGACCTCAGCCTGAGGCCTCCCAGAGAACACGAGGCCAGGAAGAGACGGAGCTCCTGAGGGGGGAGAGAGAGGGAGGGAGGGAGAGAGAGAGAGAGAGAGAGAGAGAGAGAGAGAGCGCGCACATCGGGGTGGGGGGCACCTCTGCAGCTACAGGGCAGTTGCATTCCGCCCACCCTCACTGGGGGCTCCCCTAAGTGCGGAGAGATGTAAAGGTGACTGGTGAGGACAGAGTAGGGAAGCACTGCCATATGGGAATATGCAGGGATGCGGGTCACGGCACTCATCTGGCCGTGGGGGGAGCGGGGGGGAGGGAATAGACAGGGTTTCCGGAGGCCAGTGTTGCTGGAGGCATAAGGGTCACCGGCATGGGCCACAAGGAGAAAAGGCATTCCAGGCAGAGGGGACAGCAAACGCAGAGGCACGGGGTGAGGGAGGCCGGCATGGCTGGGCAGACATAGGTCTCAAAGGGGAGGTTACATAAGGCAGAAAGCAGGACAGACAGCTGGAGATACACCAGCCAGGGAGTCTGGATGTGATCCTAAAGCAACAGGGTCCTGTGCCGGGGAGTGGTGGGGCCAGCTTTGAGTTTTGCAGTGACCAGTCTATCGGCACGTGAGGCCCAGGGGCCGAACTTGGAAGGGATGGGCCTGAGCAGTGTGTCCAACACAGCCGGCATTAGGGACATGTGTGCCAGACTCAGCCGTGCAGGAAGGACGGAGCTACTGCCTGACCTCTGGCATGATTTGACAGAGCCGGTGAGAGGAAAATGATGCCCTCTGCCCCTCAGCGTACTTGCTCTCCAGACCCGTTATTTAAACCCGTGAGCTCAGGCTGGGGTGTTCAGGCCCTCACAGCACAGGGAGTTCTGGAGAGAAAGGCGAGGTATGAACACAGGAGCACCAGACAGAAGCGAGGTGGGGCCTGGGGTCAAGGTCCAGACAGGCTGCGTGAGCCTGGCACAGACACTGCCCTTGCCAGGGCCCTGAGTGCCAGTGGCAAACACAACGGGATGGGGGTACGGTGAGGGTCTGGCACCCCCTGATATTCTAGAACTCTATACCAAATTAAACCAATGAGAAGCATTTCCAAAAGTGGGGGGGGGGGGGGGGCAGGACACAGACCAGCTCTAGGTTGGTGGGAATGTAAACTGGTACAACCTTATGGGAAGACACTGGGCACCAGCCGAAATTAAGAACACACAACCTTGGCATTTCCATTCCCAGGTATTCATCCCACGGAACTCCCCACGTGTGCACGCAGATTCGCATACAGATTATTTCATCACTATGGCTTGTTCCTGAAACATCAGTGGGGAGCTGGTTAAGAAAAGGATTTAAAGCAATACCATGCAGCCATGAAACAGAACGAGGCAGCCTGAAGGGCTGATGTGAAGTCATTTCCAAGATCTAGTGTCAGAACAATGGCTTTGTGTGGGGAAGGGAAGACCATCTTTGTTCAGACACACGGGAGCCCCTGAAAAGGTTCAAGGCTGTGGGGAGCCGACTGTGGCTGCGCCTAAGATGGGAAGGGGCCGACTGGGCAGCAGAGGTGGGAGGAGACGGTCAGGACCACTGAGAGCCACACCTAAGGAATCCACCAGAATCACAGTCCATGAGATGACTGGAAAGGTTCACTGGCCCAGGCTGGGCACGAGGTGGGAGAAACACTGGGGCATTCGGGAGGGGCAGACAAAGCTCCCATGGAGCAGAGGGCCAGCAAGGACCACCCCCGCACCCGTCCCTGCTGACGAACAGAATGGTCACAGCACAAGGGGTTCAGGAGGGACAAGGAGAGGTCGGAGAAGCCAGGACCCTGTCCCCACAGTGAGCTGTACAGACTCATACTGCTGATGGGACATCAGACCCTTTCCAGATGAGGGGAGGGGAGGTGCTGTGAGAGGGCCTGAGCGCCCCACAGACCACGGGTTCTCCTGGGCGTGGGGCTCTGCACGCTAGCCTCGGTGTCCCCGCCTTTGGCCTCCAAGTCACGTGTCCCCCAAAGCCAGATGTCCCCCACGACTGTCTGTCCATCTGGGTCATCTTCCCAGACAATCTAACGTCATGTGCCTCACTCGGCCACCTGGCGAGCAGCGTGAGCACGACAGTGTGGTCCCCATGGGTGAGAAACTGTTGTTCGCAGTGCTGACAGAAAAGCCCATGGAGAAATTAGCTCCCGCCAAAACATCACCCCAAATGCTGAGGAAGAAAGGGCTGGAAGTAAACAGAAGGCTATTATTTGAGACGGCAAATGCCTTCTCCCCGCCGTTCCCAGGCCCCCATGGAAAACAATCCCTCCCTTTCTATCCCCAGACTTCAGCACCAAACTTATACACGTTCTCCATCTTCCGTCAGCAGAGGCTGGCACAGTGCCTGGCCAGGCTGTTCACCCTGACGAATGTCACATGTTCTGTCACAGCGCCTACAGACCTGGGAAAGGGGCCTGCAGGGCTGGGTGCTGGTCAGAAGGCACCCCTCCCAGGCTGACGCTAAACCAGGAGAGACTAGCATTTCCATTAAGGGATCGCTGTGGGGGCCACAGGGGGGGTCCCAGCAGTCACCTGACCCCATGGTCAGAGCTGGCAGCTGAGCAAAGTGAGGACCAGAAGGGGCTGCCCGGTCCCGGGTCACGCAGCAGTTGCCGCACTCCTCAAGCCCCTGTCTTAAGCCCCGTGCGCCCCCTCCACACACGCAGGCCCACATGCCCACCTGCTCCCCATGCCCGTCCCCACAATGCTCAGGTGAGGCTATGGAGCCACCCTGCCCTCGGGCCACTTCCCAGGATCCAGGCCACAGGGCTGCTTGGCCTGCCCTACACGCCCACCCTCCCCCAGCCCTGCAGCCAGAGCTGAACGCTCAGTTCCCAGAACAAGCCAAGGCCTCCCCGATGCCCAGGGGCTCGCCTGCGCTTTGCTGGGGGGGTGCCAGCGTTAGTCACAGAACTCGGGGTGCCCACACTGCTGTCGGTGGGGGTAGAGGAGTCGTGTGGAACCAGTGCAGGCTTTGCAGCACGCTGCTGAACTCTGGGAAGGCCAAGGGCCACTCTAGCCAGAGGTGCCTGGGCCCCCACCTCTGTGCTCAGCCGCCCCAGCCTCCCCGCCTCCAGTACAGGCCCCAGCCGCACACGACAGGGAGCCACTGCTGCCACACCACACCCCGTGGCAGTGACCATGGAGCCGCAGACCACTGACTTCCCAGTGTCCTTTTCGGCCCTGCTCTAACCAGCAGGCATTGGGTATGCTCGCTTTGTATGCTCTTCCCCTGGGCAAGTGCTTCAGCCTCACCGGCTTATTCAGTGTCCTCTGTGCCTGTCCTGCCAAAGAGCCTGGTAGACGCGCCCCCCCTGGCTGGCTCCACAATCACCCCTCAGTCAAAAGGCCTTAAATTTTGACCTCAGTCCCAGTTGTCAACTCCTCAGAGAGGCTGCAGGATGAAGTGGCAAGAACTTCCCTGTTAGACAAGCCTTGAGTTTCCTTCTTCCTAGAACTTCCCATAATTGGAGACTGTGTTCCTTTTTCCTATTTGCTTGTGTTTTGTTTGCATTCTCCTTCCCCACACCCTGCATACACACACACAGATACACCTCTGTGGGGGCAGGGGCCCAGTCCACCTCATCTGTCTTATTGACCACTGTACCTGCAACTTCTTTGAGGATTTCTGGCACACAGGAAGTGCTCAACTAAGACTCGTTGAATGAATGACATTAACAGATCTTCAATGACTGATCTTAGAGATCAATGAACAGGCTGAGAGGCGCAGGCCGGGTCAGGGGCTAGAAGCAAGTGGGTGTGGGCGGTGGGAGGCCTGAGACAGTGGGCATGGACCCCACCAGCATGAGCTGTGCAGGGAGGGGCTCAGAGAAGGAGGGTCCTCATGCCTCGGAGGACCGAGGTCAGCAGAGGCCGGCTTGGCTGGTGAGAAGCTTTGTGATTTACCAAAGGTGAAGGAAACCACGACGGCTTAACTGTGAGCGTACAGCATACCCTAACCCTAACTCTAACCCTAACCCTAAGAGCATACAGGGAACGTGGAAGCCAAGTCAGGAAGTCATGGCCCCAAAACAGGCCAGGAGGAGGATGGAAGAAGGCGAGCTCTCTGCTACAGGTGTTACCAAAGGAAGAATCCACAAAGACTCCAGACCTCCTGGCCTGAAGAGCCCAATCTCCAAAACTCAGATACTGTATCCAATGAGGGCTCAGTATCCACGCTTTTAAATCAGAAGGGCTTCACTTACCCACCGGAGCTCTCACAGCTGCCGAGCTCCCAGAAAGGCAGGGGTCTCGACCCGGGGGCGAGCCTGCCCCCAGGAGACACGCAGCAGTGTCCGGAGACAGTTTTGGCTGTCACAATTGAGGGTGGCGCTCCTGGCACTTAGTGGGTGGGGCCCAGGGATGCTGCTGGACACCCCGCGGTGCACAGGATGGCCCCACAGTACAGAATCATCCAGCCTAATAAGTCAACAGTGCCGAGGCTAAGGAACCCTGAAACTACGTGCATAAAAGTTCCTTCGTCAACCCTGGAAAAATTTATTATTAATAAACGTTAGGATTTCTGAAACCCAATGCACCTCAAACCCTGACTGCCTCCCTCCCCCGCCCCCCCTCACCCCCCCCCACACACACATGGCCAGTGTGCTGGGTCAGAGCTCAGGCTCCCAGGGCAGCCGGCCCCTCCCACTGTACCGCCTGGTGCTGTACAAAGTCCTGCTCTGCTTGGGGCTGGTAACAGGGTCATAAAGTCGTGGGTCTGCCTGGGGGACCGGTCTTCCTCTCCACACAGGAAAGGCCCTGCACACAGCTAATGGCACTAAATGGCACCAGCCTCCCCTGGGGAGAAAGAATGATTCACCGTCACCGCCTGATCTGGGCGCACAATGGGCAGATTGTGTGGCCATCTCCACCATGGCGGGGGGTGGGGAGGGTGGCCTTGTAACCCAGGGCAGGAGTCATGACGAGACTGACTTCATGGCCACCTCAGGACAGGATCTGTCCTCTGAGGCCAGGGTCACCAACTATGCCCAGTTCTGCCTCCCCTGGCACCTGCTGGTTAACGTTTATCACTGTGCAGCACCAGCTGGGTCGGAGGCAATCCCAGACGGTGGTGACCTCTTCCTTCAGGTGCCCCTGCATCACTGGCCCTCACACCCCAAAGCCATTCTGAGGCCTATCTGAAAGAGCACGAGCTATGATCCTGGCTCCGTCGTGTTTGGACTAAGCAACCCCGGGCGAGTACCTTAACTTCCTCGGGCCTGTATCCTTACCTGGAAAACGGGGAAGTAACTCCATTCTCCCAGGCACTGACAGAAGCACAAAGTGAGATAAGAGATGTGGAGCGCCCCGGGCACCGAAGGCCAGCTGGGACCTGCTCGGGAAGTGGTAGCCTCTCGCAGGGCTCCACAGTGGCCGCCCAGATCCTTTGCTGGCGCCCAGGGTTCCGATTCTGACACCACCAGCCAGGAGGCCACAGGCCACTAAGCGCTGCTTCCAAACTGACAGAAACTCGCTTAATTTACGTCAGGTTTAGGTATCATCTCCCTAATCAGGTTAGAAAGCCTGGAACAACAGAATCTGGTTTCTTCTGCTTCCCCTCCATCCCTCCAGCTTGCGGCACAGAGCCCCAGGCTGGCGGCCCACCCAGTAAACATCTGAGGTTGGAAGGGTTTGATCCAGCGCGGCTGGGAAATCATTTCTGAGCCCTAGGGGTCGGGGGCCGCGCGGAGCTCTGGTCTTGGAGGTGATCACCGCTGCTCACGGCAGCCACCTTTGGAGGTGGCCGCCGCAGCTTTCAATGTCCCCATCCTACGGTGCCATCCCAGCACGTTCCCTGGACGGCAGGTGGGGCGACTGGGGAGGGGCGGAGCCAGGCATGTCCCCTGACCACCACCGGGCCCTGCCTTTAGTTGAAGTCAGTGCTCATTTCACAGAGAACACCTCCAATCTGGGGACATTTTCATAATCGCTGCCTCACTGACTACAATCGTGACTGAGAACTCCTAGGTCAGCTGTGACGCGTAGCTACTGACCATATGGTGGTGGTTGTGGTGGCAGTAATAATAATAATAATAATAATAATAAGCTGGCATGATGGAAGGGTCACTCAGTGCTACACCTGTCATGACTCCCCAGGCACTACTGGTAAGGAAGAGCAGGGGACCACGTGTACACGCGTGCACACGCTCGGAGCAGGCGCCGCTCCAAGGGCACTGTGCCTGTCAGTTGCTCAAGCCTCACAGCAACTGCCACGTTTAAGCCTCAGAAGGAAAGCACACGGTGGGGCTGCTGGATTACTGTCACCGCAGACGGCCCCCTGGCCCGCAAGCAGATCATAAGTGCCTGACTCCCTGCGGTCAGTCACGGCCACGAGAATCAATGAGGCCATGGCACGCGTCACCCTGGGGCAGAAACTATGAGCCAGAGCGCGCTTCGCGGATTTCTCTTCCTTCTGCCGTGAGGACCGGTCTGCTGCCGCTCTGTCACCCCAGCTCTCAGGCGTGCAGAGCTCAGCCTGCCCTCTGACGACGTGGGCCCCAGGGTAGGAACAAGCCTGCGCTGAGTTGCAGGACCCGCCTGTTACTGCGGTGCGGCCGAGCCTGTCTGGACAGACCGGAGCAGGAAGGGCCTTGGAAGCCATCTCCTCTGACGTCCGAGGAAACCGGACTCTGAAGCTAGACTGGGAGGCAGCGGCAGGCCACACATGGGCCCCGGCAGAGGCCCCTGCCTGGCCTCCAAGGCCGTCAAGCCCACGTGGCCAGTGCTCTGAGCGCTGGTCACGGTCAACACACTCGGTCCTCCCGCAGCCCCGGGAGGCAGGGACTAGGACTGCCCCTATTTTACAGATAAGGGAACTGAAGCACAGGGGAACTTAAAAGACATTCCCAAGGCCAACCAGCAGGAAGCGGTGGGGAGAGCTCTGAACCCAGGCAACGGACTCCTGTGCCGGTATTCCGAACCGTTCTCCTCTGGGGGATAATAACAGGCCAGAGGAAGAAAAAGGCAAATCTGTGGGCTCCAGACATCTATGCACGAAGTGTACAAAGGGCTCCAGGAAAGGTATACAAATGACCAACGAGCACACGGAAAGATGCCTGACAGGATCGGCCATCATCAGGGAGACTTAAATCAAAACCACAAGATATTTAAGTCAAATTTAAATCAAAACCACTTCACCCCCGCTAGGATGGCTAAAGTCAGAGCTGGGTAAGTGCTGGTGAGGATGTGGAGAAAGCAAAACCCTTCTGCACTGCTGGTGGGCATGTGAAACAGTGCGGCTCTAGGAAAAACAGTCTGGTGGCTCCTGGATCGAGTAAACAGTTGCCACGTGGCCCAGCAATCCCCCTCCTGGGCATATATTACCAGAAGGAATGAGAATGTGTACATACAAGCTTACAAGTGGTATTCTTAACAGCCAGAAGATGGAAACCCGTCACCTGATACCTGGATACACGACGTGGTGTATCCAAATGGAAGCTTACAGCCATCAAAAGGAAGGAAGCACCATTTCGCACCACGACAGGGATGAACCTGGAAAACGTTATGCTAAATGAAAGAAGCAGTCACATGCGGTCCAGTGCTCTGTGATTCCGTTCCTATGAAAAGTCCAGAATAGGGAAATCTACAAAGACAGAAAGTGGTGGCTACTCAGGGCTGGGAGGGGAGGTGACGGTTAAAGATTTGGGGTTTCTTTCCAGGGTGAGGAAAATGTCCTAAAATGGACTGCACAGATCTATGAATACACTAAAACCCATCGATGATACACTTTAAGTGAGTGAATGGAATGGCATGTGAGTTCTATCTCAATAAACCGGTTTTTCAAGATGAGGGGTGGGGGGTGGGGAGCCGAGCTACTGAGAGTTGATTCAAAAAGCTGGTTCCTTTCAGGTAAAACAATCATTTAAAAAAACCAACTGTGCAAAGTGTGCCTTCTCTGCCTGCAACCAGGAGGCGAGGAAAGAGCTCCCTTCCCAGATCCATTTCATACAATCAAAGGGCTGCCGGGGACCTGAGAGGGGAGTGGGGCATTGCCCCTCATGGGCCTGTCGTGGGCCTGTGGTAGAGGCGCTCAGAGGATCACAGGGGCCCTGGGATGAGGACGGGGCAGTGCTGAGCCCCCAGGGGCATGATGAGCTCTGTCTTCACTGCAGAAACTGCCAGGCTCCAAAGACTATGGTGTCCTCACTACTCAGAGTTCATCTTGCCTTGGCAATTTCCCCCTCCTAAGCAGGCCCTCTCTCATTCCAGTGAAATCTGATCTTCTCACTCTAACCCCCGGCCTGCAGGATAAAGTCCAAGCTCCCCAGCCTGTTCCTCCTGCAGCTCCCCACACCCCAAGGCTTCCCCAGGCGCACCCACCAGGCAGCACGATCTGCCTCATGAGCCCTCCCTGTGTCCCGTTCCCAGCTGTCCCCTGGAGCCATTTGCTCCTTTCTCTGACCCACCAGGATGCCCTGCACAAAGCCAGCACCACAAAGCCAGCACCACAAAGCTCCTTCACTGCACAAACACACGGGCACAATTCCTACGTAGCAGGCACCATGGGAGGCAGTGAGGATAGCCGGTGAGCTCGGAGCAGATGCAATCCCCGCCCCTGCAACTAACAACCCCCAGGGGGACAGACAGACAGTAGGGACTGATAAAGCATGATGTGATTCCAAAGTGAGGGAAAGAAAAGCATAAAACTATGAGGGCCTGGGATGGCGGATATGTCCTTGGTGAGATAATCAGGGAGGTATCCCTAAGGAAGGGGCACCTGAGCTGAGAGCGAAGAAGGAATTTCAAGCACAAGAACAGCTTGTGCAAAGGCACTGAGGTGGCCAAGAGCTCAGAGCTTGAGGGGCAGGTGGGACAAGATGAAGATGTGGAGAGAGGCAACGGCCAGATCACACAGGCCTCGTGGGCCTTATTAAAAACTGAAGTCTTTGTTATGGCTGCAAAGAGACGGTACGTGGTTAGACACCAGGAGGTGATCAGATCTGGCTTTGCCCTAACTCATCACTCTGGCAGCTGTGAGGACAGCTCCTGGGTTCCTGCTCGGCCTCCCCGCGGGGCTCGGCCTCGCGTGGAAGGTGCTCGGCAAACAGCGTGTCGCACAAAGAACAGCTCCGGTATTCAGACTAGGGGTTCCGGGACTATCTGTGGAACACTTCACAATCTCCCAGCCTAATCAAGACAGGAGAAGAGGTGTCAGTTTAAACTCAAACCTCGTTTTTCCAAGCTCATTCAGGGAAAGCCCCAGGATGATCCTCCTAGAAAGCTCCACATGCCCCACAGAACACAATCACTGTAACCCTTCTGGGCAATTCTGGGGCTGGAAGGGGCAGCAGAAGGTCTGCCCCCAGCCCCTGTCCTGCCAGGTTTCCCTGGATGCCACAGTGAGAAGAAGGTTCTCCAAGCATCCCTGAGGAAATAGCTTCAGAGGCCAGGGCTCCCCTGAGCACGGGGACAGGGACCCTCCCACCACCGCAGCCCCACTTGCCAAAATGGGCAGGGCCCTCAAGGTCTGTGCACTGATACATGAATCTCAGGCAGAGAGACAGCAGCACCAGGCTGCTGGCTCCACATGAACCCTGGTGCAGAAAAACAACTGAATCATCCTGATAATTCTCCAAGCAAAGCTCTCTTGGGGCCAATATTAAAAAAAAAAAAAAAAAAGACTTAAGTAGTAGTTTCTATGGCAACCAGCTTTAGTGATCTGCAGTGAACCCCAGGCCCACACCCTCCAACCTGTCCTCAAAGGCAGCCAGGAAAAAAGCATAACCTCTCAGCTCTGAGAATGCCTTTCTATCCCAGGCTAGAGGCCTCATGGCAGCCTCCCGGGAGCAGAATGCCATAGGGCTGGTCAGAACACCTCAGACGCTCCTCTTCCTCGACTCACTTCTCCTGCACTCAAGTATTGCATCTGGAGAAGGCCCTTCAAGACAAGCCCCTTCTGGGGCAAACCATTATACTCTGTTTTCTTATTCACGACAAACTGCAGAAAGGCCAGCTTTGCAAACCCAAGCCCTGGGTTCTGCTTCCCCGCTATTGACCCTATGGTTCTTACCCACCCAAGCCAACATCTCCTTGTTAAAGTCCAGCATATATATTAAAACAAGAATCTGAAAACAAGGGACGTGACCAAGGTCAAGCGCCAGTTTATCGGGTCTGGCTCTGAATCCTATAGCAGAAGCGGGTGACCAGGTCAGCGCTGACAGTGACTTGATGGCAGGAGGGAGGCTGGAGTGTAGCCGACTGGGCCTCTCCCCTGGCCCTCACCCGGCGTCCCTTGGTCCATCTCTTCACCAGCCCCCGCCTGTCCCCTCTCTTCCTGGGGCCTCTGGAAAGCCCAGCCTGTCACCCTTTTCCCTAAAGGATTGTTCTCTTCACAAAGGAGGAAACGTCCTGGCCTTATCAGATATCCGGCTTCATGCTCGAGCACAGAGCACAGTGAAAATTTATCCCAAAAATACCAAGGCTGGAAGGTTATACTAAGGTCACCTCAGTCATCTGAGGGCTGGCCGAGCGTGTGTGCCCTGACTGGGACAGGCTCCAGGGAACCCAGTCAAGACTTCCCTGGGAAATGCACCCGGTGGCTGAAACCTCGAAGCCACACGTCCCCACATCCCACCCCCTCCCCCAGCCTTGCGGAACTTTCTCTTCTACCAAGAACACAACACAGGGGACCCAGTTCTCCTTCATGGTTTAGCCATCCCCTGCCCGGGATTGTGGGCTGTGCATGTGTTTATGGGAAGTGAGGGATGGGGATCCCCCCATGGGAGGTTGGTCAGGGCACTGAGGCAGGCTGGGGGCTACACCCTTGATCTAGGAGGACAGCAGGAATGTAACAGTGGTGGCCGTACTCAAGTCCGAGAGGCAGAAGCAGCTCCTTTATGCACACGGACGTTTACTTCTCACAGCAACCTGTCCATCCTAAGGAGCAGGAACTAGCAGCATCCCCATTTTACAGAAGAGGAAACCAAGGCTCAGGGAAGTCACGTCATCAAAGTGGCAGTTGACCTTCTACTAAGCACCTGCTGGGGCCCGAGCAGTGTCAGGTACTCCAGCTAACATCATACAAAGTTTTCCTGATCCTAATACCATTGTATAGATAAGAACACAGAGTCTCAGCAAGGTCACGGAGGAGCCCGAATGCGCCTTTCCCATGGCCTCCAGCCCTATGAAAGCGAGAGGGACTTCAGGTGGTCGGCAAGGCAAAGGCCCTGAAGGACGCAACATGGGGGCAGCACCCCCTCCCCCCGGGATGGGGGCCACCGGCAGGCCACACCTGCTTCTGGGCTGCTTGCACACAGGATGTGGGGATCTGTGGCCAAGCTGGCCAAGGAGGGGGTGAGAGTCACAGGGAAGCAAGTAGGGCCCTGGACACATGGAGGAAAGAAAATGCTGTCAGCAGGAGGGCTACCGTGTGGTGAGGAGACTAAGGAGAGTCCCCTTTGTCCTGACAGAGAAAGACAGGACGTCACATCTCCAATTATCACACGCTGACAAGTGCTCGCTCAAGCATCCCCTCCCGCTAGGGAGGCCCTCCATTCTGGCTGCATTTTCACTGATAATATGACTTTGTTTTTCGTAACCCTCGAGCTACTTTCCAGAGGAATGAATCACGGTCTTGTCTACGACAGAGAAAACCCAGGGCAAGTCAGCGGGGGCAAAGGCAGCACCTCCCGAGGTGGCGGGTGGGTCATCACGGGGTCAAGATCTGGGAGGCTGTGGGAGGAAATGGGACCGGGAGGAGGGACCAGCCAAGAGGATCCAGTCCACGCTCAGAGACAGGCACGCAGGGGTCAAAGCAGTCGGCACAGCGAGGGAGCTTCCCACCAAGGCAGGACTCGGGGAGCTAGTAAGGCTATTGTTATTTTTTTTAAGTTTATTTATTTACTTATTTTGACGGGGGGGGAGGGGGGGGGGCAGAGAGACACAGGGAGAGAGAAAATCCCAAACAGTCTCTGCACTGTAAGTTCAGAGCCTGATGCAGGGCTCAATCTCACAACTATGAGATCACGACCTGAGCAGAAACCAAGAATCAAATGCTTAACTGACTGAGCCACCCAGGCGCCCCAAGGGTGTTCTACTTCAAAGACCCCTAGGATTCCCTTTCTCAAAGCCTGGCAAGAGGGTCCCACCCCTCATGCCAACTCAGAACCACTGACTGTGACTGTATGTGCTGAGGGTGTGGGGGTCACATCTGGACTCCACAGTGCCCTGATCTACACAGGTAGAGAGCAGAGGGGGTGCCAACCATGCCCTGGATGGACCCCATTTTACACCCAAAGAGACCGAGGCCCTGGCAGGGAAGCACCTGACCCCAGGCCATGTGCTGGCAGCAACAGAACCATTACCACGGACTACTCAGCAAGACAGCTGCTACGGCTTTAGAGATGCACAGAGCCCTTCTCAGGCCTTCCCTCCTCACCATCCCTGCTCACCTGGAACCTGTGTACCAGCTCCAGGGACTGGCTGTCATTCTGGTCGGCTTCAAGGATGACATCCGTCAGCTTGTGGATGATGACGTCCAGGGGGCCTTGTTCCTCAATTGGCCGGCTAAGGTTCAGCTGCCAGGGGAGACAGAAGGACACCGAGAAAAAGAAGAACATCAGCACCTGGGCCAACTGTCCCCACCGTACTCCCCACCCCTCCGCCTGTCCCTGACGCACTGGGGAAACACGGACGGGACAGAGAGCACACACCCACGAAGATCCCAGACTCCTCCAGGGCAGGGCCCGAGCCCCATGCTACCCCGCTTATAGAAGACACACACATGAAATCGAGGCATCTACTGGTTAAGCAGGCATCACTACGAAATCGTTTTATAGAGAAAACGTATACTGAACGTGTCCCATCTGGTCCATGACCTGGATTTTTCAGGTAGGGAAACGAGGGCTCTGAAGCCACACAGCCGGGTCTAAACTGAGATCTAAGGAGACACGCTTCCCACGAAACTACAGTCTCAGCAAAGCTGTGATCTTCACGAACCAAAGAGGCGCTGCTTTCACAGGCCGGCAGCTTGCACTTCACACAGAAATCAGGGCTCATCACAGACACGGTGAGGGAGTGCGGGGCTGCCTGGAGCCCGTGAGGCGCAGCTGGCCCCGCTCCACTGGGGGCTGTGTTTATTTTTTAAAGAATGCGGGGTTAGGAAGATCACACCCCCAGGGAGCCAGAGCCGCCCAGCTGACAGACAGTCGGCATCACCTGACCCCAAGACAGGAGCACCTGCCAACAGCCAGGACGGCCTGACCCCGCGCTTCCTGACCCGCCAGATGTCTGCCGCCCGGCACACGGCCACCACCACCTGCAAGGCCGGTCCCTCGGAGGCAGCGGCGCCAGCCCGGCACCTGGCTGACCCCCTGGATGGCCTCAGGAGAGGCCAGAGAAAGCCACCGGCCCCACCCCTACACCCATCACCGCACAAGTGGGGCTCCCTCCAGGAGTCAAGGCTGACTGTTTCAAAGTTGCGAGTAGAGAAATTGCAGTGACGGCTGCACACGTTCACTCTGGGTGATAAAAACTACGTTTTCATGCTCCAACCATGGGGATAAGAGATGATTTTACAAATGAGGAGAGTGGGGAATATGGACTTTGGAAACCTCACTAGGATCGGCCAGCGGGAAAGTGGTGGTGCTCACAGGCACATGCGAGGCTGGGCTTGTCACTCAGTGCCCCCGGCCCCATCCCTGACCCTCCATGAGCCTTGGGAGGCTGTCCTCTAGTGCCACAACCACCTAGCGGCCCTGTCCTCTGGCCGAGTGGCCAACTGGAGGCACGTGAGAAGGGAGAGGGAAAAGTCTGGCTGTCTGTTCCCACTGTCCTCACGTCCCCGCCGTATTTCTGCCAATAGCCACCATCCCTGCCAAGCAGACAGTCCCTCCGCTGCCTCTGGGCCCCCGTACACCACCTTCCCTCCCCTTGTCCCCTCCGGCCTGGGGTGATGACAGCTTGCCACTCTTGGGGTGCCTCACCACATCCTGCTGGCTGCTTTGACCCAGCCCACACCTGTCATCCTCTCTTATTTAAACTCTTATCTAATTAAACCTTCAGAATGTACCAGCTCTTTCCTCATGGTATCCTTAACTCCTTGTTGCTGTTGTTTTTAATATCTGCCAGAAAAGATGTTAAGGGACTTCTCCTATTTAAAAAAAAAAAAAAATCCCAGGGCACCTGGCTGGCTCAGTTGGTTAAGTGTCCAACTCTTGATTTCAGCTCAAGTCATGATCCCACGGCTAGTCAGACCGAGCCCCACATCGGGATCTGTGCTGACAGTGTGGAGCCTGCTTGGGATTCTCTCTCTCTCTCTCTCTCTCTCTCTCTCTCTCTCTCTCTCTCTGCCCCTCCCCTGCGTGTGTTCTCCCCTCTTTCTCTCCCTCAAAAATAAATGAACATTTTTTTTAATCCCATGGATCTCACAATAATACTGAAAGAGACTCTTCCCACCCCATGGTGACTAGCCTGTATACAGAACAAAAAGTCAGACTAGCTGAGAAGCCGACCTTCCCTTCTAGGGCTCCTGGGTGGGAAGGGAAGCAGCACTTGCTATCCTCACATCAAGCCCCAGAGCTAAGGGTGACATTGTCACCATCACAGACCAGGACACCAAGAGCCCAAGGCACCCACTGAGTGGCCAGGCAAGGCAATGCGACTGGGAAGAGGCCCAGCTGGGGCCTGGATGGAGGCCAAACAGTAGCCCCTGTGGGCTCAGCCTGCAGCCGAGCTGCCCAGTGTCCTGGACCAAATGCACGAGCCCGGCTCATCATCCCCCCGGGCCTCAGTTTCCCCTTCGACAAACAGAGGAACTTGCAAGGACCCTTCTGGTTCTGTCTGTGGATTCGGTATTACATTCCCATCCAACTCCACTTCCCAGGAAACCAAAAAACGAGAAACAGAACTTGAAGGAAGAGACCAAAGCCGGTGGGAGGTGGTAACCTGGGCAAAGAACAGCAAATTCGCAAGAGATGCCATAGGCCCCAACCCATTTTTGCCGTAACCCGTGGCTCCACCATGACAGGTGCCACAAACAGGAGACCGATATTTTCAGACCAAGGCAGCTAGAAATAGAAGAGAACTGGGTCACATGGGAGATGCTGGGCTGTCGGAAGCTCCATCCCCACTCCTCCAAAGAGAAGCTTCCAGGTCTCCTGTGCAGTATGAGGGGACACAAATGTGTCCCTGTGGTTTTGGGGAAGGAGGTGGACAAGGGAGATACCCCTGGCTCGTCCCTGCCTGACATCAGCCTGCAGCCTGCAGACCTGACAGGCATGGGCTGTTTGGAAAACAAGCTCTCCGCGTTCCCGGCCGCTCCACTGAAGGTAAACAGTTGAGTTCTGGAAGCCAGCCACCTTCCTTTGTATATTTTCCAAGCATTTTTATGCCAGTAAAACCCTTTCACAAGAACGGCAACTTGGGACACACATCAGGCCTGGTCTGGTCCTGGCTCGGCCGTCTCTCTCACGGCAGCATCTCTGCTGAGGCCTGAGTGGAGCTGTCACTGGTTCCAGAAGGTTCCCCAGCACATCTTCTCCTCAAGTAGCCAGATAAGCCATGATCGCCCTAAGGGGTCTATCCTCCTACAAATGCCTCAAGGGGACTCTGGTCTCTCACTGCTGGCTGGGAAGGAGGAGGTGGGCACTCAGGCAGGGTCATGCTGGGAGAGGGGCTGGCTCCCAAGAAGCCAGGACACGGCAGAAGAGGGGACCCTGGTGGGCCAGGTTTCATTTCTCAAGATGGGGTGGGGAGGGGGGACTCAGGCAGAAGGGAACTCGTTCAACTGTCATTTTGTTTTTCTGACCACACTCTGCCTCCAGAAAAGGGAACTTTCCCAGGAACTTGTTCTCTTCTGCGGAAAGGGTCTGATCTGTCCCTCAGCCAGGAACAAGGATGTCTCAATGAAAGGGCTGCCCGCTGTGGCCAGAGGAGGTCTGTGGGTGCCATGCTTCCAAGTCACGCCATCCTGTGAGGCCAATGCGGGACGCTGTTCTGCACAGAGCTCAGAGCTCAGGATTCGGATGAAACAAGGACCCACTGTTTCCCTCAGCTACGTAGGCAGGAGGCTGACTGGAGATGGGGGGCAGGGGGCGCCGGGAGCAGTTGGGACAAAGGCCTGCAAACCCCAATGGCCGGAAAGTTACCTCTGACTCCCGAAGCAAGCAACCCAATCATGCCCAGCCTAGGATCCAAGGTGAGCTAGACTCTGACTATCCCCACGTCTCCCACCACCCGGTCTGGGAGGAAGGTGTGCATGGCAGAAGCCTGGAAGCCCCATCACAGCATCACAGCTCAGCTGCTCCCTTAAATCAGGGGATTTAACTGCTCTGCACCTCAGTTTCCACAAAATGAGGATGTTACCTTACTGGGCTATTTTGGGATTAGAACATCCCATTTATGGATGGGGCACAGGATAGATGTCCAGCAGGTGCATTAATACTGCTCTGGGTGCTTAGACAACTAAGCACCCGCCTCTGCCTACTCATTTGACAAGTATCCCCTGGGCACCTCCTGGGCACCAGATGCGGAGTCCCGGTGCTCCCCTCTCGAGGCTCTCTGTCAGTAACCCAGTGAGTGTCCAGCTCACTGTGGAAGCTGGCCCAAGCTATACAGCTACATGTCACTCCAGGCCCCACATGGGAGACGAGCTCCTGTGTCTGAGCCGCCCCTCTGCCCAGAATATCCCCTGGCCCCACGTCCCCTTGTCCCCACAGTGACAAGTCCCAGCTCCAAAGCTCAATCCTTTTCCAGGCTTCTCAACTCGTTCTACCCCAAACAGGAAGATTTAATGGCTCCCTGGTCTCACCCATATCCCTGGGACCTCCTGCGTATCCTTCAGGGACTGCTACCTAACTTCTAAATATAAAGTCCTTCCTGGGGCGCCTGGGTGGCTCAGTCGGTTGGGCGCCCGACTTCAGCTCAGGTCATGACCTCACAGTCCATGAATTCGAGGTCCGTGAGTTCGAGCCCCGTGACGGGCTCTGTGCTGACAGCTCAGAGCCTGGAGCCTGCTTCGGATTCTGTGTCTCCCTCTCTCTGGCCCTCCCCCGCTCATACTCTGTCTCACTCTCTCTCTCTCAAAGATAAACAAACATTAAAAAATATTAAAAGAAAATAAAATAAAGTCCTTCCTCTAATCCTGCCTCGTCCACCAGATCCTGAGATCCCCAAACACCAGGGCTGGGCCTGGCATCCCCAGGGAAGAGCTTGCTAATGTGTGCTAAACACAACCAGAAGTTCTGAAGAACACAGTGAACGATGCAGGCCTACCGGAAGGGGCATCCCGTGAAGCAGGGTGACGCTCTCCTCCTCAGGGGGTTACAAATGGCCTCCTGGAGGAGGAGGGAGAGAGCAAAATGGGACCTCCAGAGGTGGCTGGAGGAAGACAGGTGTAACGCAGGCCTACTGACACCTGTCAAGTCCAAATGCATCACGTGCCACAGGCTACCCTCTGCAGAAGGAGCTTGTCCTACGGCACTGACCCCTGAATGCCACTCTGGCAGGGGTGGCCCATGACCACCCCTCTCTCGTGCTGCATCTGCAGGCTGGAAACAGGGGATCCTAGGGAGCCAGGCACCTCCCACGACCACAGTTGTGCTGTGGGGTGAACACCTAATAAATCTCGAGTGTGTTAAGGCAAAATCTGTAGGTTGTAGGCTGAAAGTCTGCCTCCCCGAATATAGTCCCCAAGGACAGTGTGTGTGTGGAGTGAGGAGAAGGGCCCCCCAAGATGAGAACAGGGCGGGGAGCTCACCTAAACTTCCACACGTGCTTCCCTGACAGGATCGATAAGCAGCCAGATATAACAAAAATGTAAAACCATCTCTGGGGCTCATCAGGGAGGCCGGGGACCCGGGGAAAACTGGCTCCCAACCCATGCTGGGGCCGCTCATCCTCTCTGGATACGAGATGCAGGGTGTCCTATGACCTCAGAAGCCTGGGCTGCTGAAAACAATCTACGCCTCTCTGAACGGTCAGACGGGCTGCAAGTGCAGCCCACGTGGGAGTCGGACAGGCTTAAGGACCTGGATCCTCCCGGAACCTCAGCTTCACGGTTCAAAGACCCATTGTCCTGTGGCCAGGACGCAGCTCTCGCCCACTTGCTCTGAGCTGGGCCCTGTTCTAAGCACTTTACACATATAGCTTATCATGTAGTTCTTGCAACAGCCTGAGATGGGGACCCACTATAGGCACAGAGATTGAATAACACACCAAGGACTCACAGCGCACACAGACTCTTAACCATTCCCAGCCAACAGCACGGTGGTGAAACAACCCCGTGGGACTCCCTGGGTGTTAGCACGGTCTTTTGTTCTAATGACACACAGCTTGGGGGCCTCCAGATGAGGGCTGGTCACCAGAAAGACCAAGCCATGATGAGAAGTCTGGAAGTTTCAGCCCCATCTCCTGTCCTCCAGCAAGAGGAGAGGGGCTGAAAACTGAGCTGATGATCGATCATGCCAACATGATGAACACTCCATAAAAAGCCCAAAGGTACGGGGCTTGGGGAGCGTCGGTGAACACACGGAGGTGCTAAGGGGCTCCGAGAGGACAGGGAGAATCCACATCCTTCCCCACACACCTTGCCCTGCACGTCTCTTCCACCTGGATGCTCAAGTAGGTCCTTCATCATATCCCTTTATAATAAACCCAGCAAACAGGAAGTGAATTGTTCCTGGGTTCTGTGAGCCACTCTAGCAAATTAATCAAATTAATCAAACCTGACAAGGGGGTCCTTCCAACTGAGAGCCGGCTGGTCAGGAACACGGATGACAAGCTAGACTGGAGAGTAGCATCTGGAGGGTGGGAGCCAAAGGACAGTCTTGTGGGACTGAGCCCTTTGCCTGTGGGATCCAACACCACGCCCCGGTAGAGGGCATCAGAACTGGGTTACATTGCAAGACACCCAACGGGGGTTATGGCACTGCTTGGTGTGGGAAAACATTCCCGCACACCTAGTGTTAGAAGCGTTTTGATTGTGAAGAAGTGTGATGACAGCAAACGAGAAACACGGGAGGTGCGTTTTCCCTACTCGATAGCACAATCCATAAATACCAGCTATTACATTTCCCTATTCTCATTCTTCACATGACTGCTGACCAGTGGAAATTTCCCTGACTTTTCTATCAAGAAGGACTCAAATACAAGTCAGAATTTGAATTTTGCAAAGCTAGGTCACTTGTACTGACTCACATTAGACTTCAAAGTGCTTGCTCCCACAGTAAAATGTATGGTCATTGTTGATGATGATGAACATTTACAAAGTTCTGACTTTGGGCCACATACTACGCTAATAAGAGCCCACCACGTAAGGTACAGATGAGGACACTGAGTCACAGAGAGGTCAAGTAACGTGCTCGGGGTCATGGTTACAGCTGCATGAGACTCGCATCTCTCTCCTGCCAAAGCCAGACAATTAACCTCTAAACCAAAGGGTGTCCTGGGTGCCTGGGGCTTTCCTTCCATCCCGTTTTCCCTTAATCCACCCCTGCAGAGTGGTATGGTTTCAGCAGTGACTTCCGATCGAAGTCACTAGATGAAAAGTTTTGTCTCAACCAAGGTCCAGACGAAACAGCCCGGATGAAAGGCGAGGGGGCGTCAGTCTGTTTTATTCCTCTGCACTCTCCATGGGTCTGGGCATCTGGGATAGAGCGGCCATCTCCAACACTTAAAGCCTCGCCACGCAGGGGGCAGGTCTCCGCGGAAGGAAAAGTCGGGTCTGGTGCCTCACGGTCAGACTTCAAATGGGAACCTGGCCTCGGAGGATGCAGCGCGGGTCGTGCATTTCTTCAGCAGGATTGGTCCCAAAAGACAAGTTTGGGACTCCCCAAGCCTTTTCTCGGGGAGAAAAGACTGAAGGCTTTTCCCCAGCAAGGGCAGCTCTCACTCCCAAAGGAGCTCAAAGTGGCCCTCAGAGAGGTCAGGAGCTGGAGGGCACGTGGGGCTGACCACCAAGACCAGCAGGCAGGGTCAAGGACAGGGCTGGTCACCCCAGTAGCTCCTGCCCCAGGAGGAGGAGAGGAACTGTCACCAACACTCCCTGACCCGATTCCCCAGTTTCTTAGTAACTGGTTTCCAGTTACTGGGTAATAAGAAACAGCGATCTGGTTAAGGCAGAAGAGTGAATAACCTTTCTCCCCTAGGAGATGAATGAGGAGCCAAAGTTGACTAAATGGAACCATGACAAATGTACCTTACAGTTCCAAAGTTCTGGCCATTTGCAAGCTGACTTTATTTCAAAGAGCCAAAAAGCTTATACCCACTCAGCAAGCGTGATTCCTTAAGAACAAGGCTGACCCCAGGTTCTCAGGAGCTAAGAAAACCCTGGCCCTGACCCAATGCCAGGGAGCCAGGTTCAAGAGTAGATTAAAAAGATAAACACACCCATGCCCTTTGACCCAGTAAGCCAACTCCTGGGAAGCTGGCCTAAGAAAAAAAGTCAACAGGTGGAAAATCACTCCTGGCCCAGGAACATTCGCTGAGGCCACACTGACAAAAGGCACAGGACACAGAATACATGTCCCCAAACGGGGGACTGGATAGGTAACAACAGGCACCCCCACACCAGAAGACACTGAAGAATTACTAGATGGACAAGGCCTCAGGGAGACAAGTGTGAAGGTGTGTCCCAACCATGTGAACCCACACTTCCTATGGACAAAGCTGGAAAGGAAACCCGAACACGAGAGGATCCTGGGCATAGAGGAGTCATTGTGGGTCTAAAGCCCATCTGGGAACATGGCAGGATGTACTTCCTGATTCCCTTGCAACTGGGCCCAATCACGTGACTGTTCTGGCCAATGACCTGTGAGGTGGCGAACCGTCACCTCCTGGCAGAACATTTACCTGCAAGGGCCAGAGCCTCCAGTACCCTCTCTTTCCCGCTGGCACAGCAATAGCGATGTTCAAGGGGGAGCCTTGATCTCTGAGCAATTATGAACAGAGGCCCCAGCTGCCTCCCCATGAGTGAGACATAACAACCCCCCTGTTTTAGGCTGCTAAGACTTGGGGTTGTTAACACAGCACACCCTAGTCCTAAATTTTCTCTTTTTCATTTGTTCAAACAGCAGTGGTGGAAGGGCAGGGGAAAGGGGGAGAAAAGTAAATGAAAGCAAATAATAACTTACAGGTAACCTATCAGGTTGAGACTGGGCTTTTTTTTTTTTTTTTAAGTAATAATTCAGTATTTGGATGCAATATGACAACAGGAATTTATCCTGTAAGGGGGAAAGATTCAATGTCCAATCCTCTAGGATTGGAAGGGAGAAATCTTGAATGGACCCACACCATGAAGTGGCTGCTCTCCAGCACCCCAGAAAAGTCCACCAACAGTCCCCTAAACTGCCCAAGGAGTCCCTTGACCCTCTGTAGCTCAGCTAAACAGGCTGCTTCCAACTCGCTACGGTTCACAGTGGTGGCTGCTGGCAGGAGTCAGGGCAGTGGAAACGAGACCCTCCCATTTGGTGCCAGGCACCAGCCTGGTCCTGTCCTGAGGAAAAAGCTCGAACCAAGACTGGCAAAAAAGAAAGAAAACAGCATGAAAAGGGCTGGCAGATCTGGGCCCAGGGGAAGAAGAGTCAAAGGCCATGTTAACAACGGCTGACTGCAGAGAGTCAGGATGGGGGGTGGGGGGGTCCCCCACTCAATCCCCTGTCCCCAGTCCAGAGGAGGAAACCCAGAGTCCCCTTGTCCTTAGCACACCCTGCTTTCCTGCAGGCCAATTCTCTTCCTGAGCCGCCAGAAGCTCAGAGGCATCCCGCACCCACCCCAGGCAGAAGGGCGCAAAGGTTTCCAGCCCAGGGAGGGTTCTTCCCTCACCTCCCTCAGCGTGCTTCCCCACCTGCAGAGTGAGGAAAGAGGTAAAGAGACATCCTTCCTAAAACCATCACCAGCACGCCACGAGGAGACAGGCACGGGCTCCCTGTGTGAACGGACCTGTACACAGTGCACAGATGTCAGTCATTAGGATGTTCCTCCTTACGGGAGGCTGAATTTTCTCTAGGTCCAAGTTAAGCCTCTCCTGCCTTGTTTGCCTCTCTGCCAGCTCAATCCTAATAATCACCACCACCAGGACCCGTAGGACATCCCAGGCGCTGTGCTAAGCACCTCACAACCCATTCCATCTCATCCTCACAATGTCGCTAGGAAGCAGGGGTGGCTGTCATCACCAGGCAGATGCGGCAAGGAAGGTTCCAGGAGGCAAAGGCAGCTGTCAAAGGTTATATAAGCAGTAAGCAAGTGGGGGACATAGGTCTCCACCTCCCTCCCCCCAGTCCCTATGGCTCCAGGACAGGTGTTCCTAAGCCCTCTGCTTTCCTTAGGAAGTGGAGTGGCCAGAGAGATATCTTTCCTCAAGGTGACAGCAATGGGCTGCGGTGGCTGCAATGTGATCTAAGACACAGTCTGCAGGCCACTCCCACCCACCGGGACTGGAGGCAGGACTGTGTCTGCCTGGGGTCACCACAGACAGGTACATGGTCTTGCCCACGGCTCCAAAAAGAGCAAAATAAATGTGGAAGTTAATATATGAAAATTGTGGCATTTGAAAATAGGGGATAAAAGATGGACTATTAATAAACGTCCTGGGGTAATTCAATATCCATCTGGAAAAAAGAATACATGGAGATGCACACCTCCTATCTTCCACATAAATAAATTCTAAGTGCAAAGAATTGAAGCAAGCAAAGATTTAGTGATAAAAAAAAAAAAACAAGCTGAAAACAGAAATACCTGGAGAAACCACGAGAAAATTTAAGAAATACTTTGGGGCTGGCATAAGAACAGACACTCAGATCAATGGAACAGAACAGAGAACCCAGAAATGGACCCACAAGCGTATGGCCAGCTAATCTTTGACAGAGCAGGAAAGAATATCCAATGGAATAAAGACAGTCTCTTCAGCAAGCAGCGCTGGGAAAACTGGACAGCGACGTGCAGAAGAATGAACCTGGACCACTTTCTTACCCCAGACACAAAAATAAACTCAAAATGGATGAAAGACCTAAATGTAAGACAGGAAGCCATCAAAATCCTCGAGGAGAAAGCAGGCAAAAACCTCTTTGATCTTGGCCGCAGCAACTTCTTACTCAACACGTCTCCGGAGGCAAGGGAAACAAAAGCCAAAATGAACTACTGGGACCTCCTCAAAATGAAAAGCTTCTGCCCAGCGAAGGAAACAATCAGCAAAACTAAAAGGCAACCGACAGAATAGAAGATATTTGCAAATGACATATCAGATAAAGGGTTAGTATCCAAAATCTATAAGGAACTGATCAAACTCAACACCCAAAAAACAAATAATCCAGTGAAGAAACGGGCAGAAGACACGAATAGACACCTTTCCAAAGAAGACATCCACATGGCCAACTGACACTTGAAAAAATGCGCAACATCACTCATCATCGGGGAAATACAAATCAAAACCACCACGAGATACCACCTCACCCCTGTCAGAATGGCTAACATTAACAACTCGGGCAACAACAGATGTTGGCGAGGATGCGGAGAAAGAGGATCTTTTTTGCATTGTTGGTGGGAATGCAAGCTGGTGCGGCCACTCTGGAAAACAGCATGGAGGTTCCTCAAAAAACTAAAAATAGAACTACCCTACGACCCAGAAATTGCACTACTAGGCATTTATCCAAGGGATACAGGTGTGCTGTTTCGAAGGGACACAGGCACCCCATGTTTATAGCAGCACTATCAACAATAGCCAAAGCATGGAAAGAGCCCAAATGTCCATCGATGGATGAATGGATAAAAAAGATGTGGCATGTATGTATGTATGCATGTACGTATGTGTGTGTATAGATAGATAGATAGATAGATAGATATAGATATAGACATAGACATAGATATAGATACACACACACACACACACACAAACACACACACAAAATAGAGTATTACTCACCAATCAAAAAAGATGAAATATTGCCATCTGCAACTAAGTGGATGGAACTGGAGGGTATTATGCTAAGTGAAATTAGTCAGAGAAAGACAAAAATTATATGACTTCACTCATATGAGAACTTTAAGAGACAAAACAGATGAACATAAGGTAAGGGAAACAAAAATAATATAAAAACAGGGAGGGGGACAAAACAGAAGAGACTCTTAAATATGGAGAACAAACAAGGTTGCAGGAGGGGTTGTGGGAGGGGGGCTGGGTTAAATGGGTAAGGGGCACTAAGGAATCTACTCCTGAAATCATTGTTGCACTAGATGCTAACTAATTTGGATGTAAATTTTAAAAAATAAAATTAAAAAAAAAAAAGAAAAGAAATGCTTTTGGGCATTAAGAATCAAAAAATGAAAACATCAGGGGTACCTGGGTGGCTCAGTCATCCTACTCTTGATTCTGGCTCAGGTCATGATCTCATGGTTCCTGGCTTCGAGCCCCGCATCGGGCTCTGTGCTGACAACGCAGAGCCTGCTTGGTAGCAAAATCACCTCGAGTCAGGTGAAAAGGGTCACAAAGTGAGGATGTTACATAGGTGTCATCACCGCGCCATGGGTGCCTTTGCTCCTACCTGGTGGAGGTGCCAGTGTCAGCCCACTTGGCTGGGGAGCTTCTGTGGAGCGGACCGTGGCATACTGCGTGGGCAGCAGGCAGGATGGAAAAATCTAGAATCCAGGCCCCTGACACACTCAAAAATGCCTCCACTATTTTCATATGTTAATTCCCATATATTTTTTTTAAAAATCCCTGTGTGTGTGTGTGTGTGTGTGTGTATTTTTCTTTTCTTTTTTTTTTTTTCTTTTTTTTTGCCCTTTTTGGATTCTCCATGAATTTGTATAATCTGGCACCAATACCACAGTGGTTTGGCTTTGTTTCATTTCCCCGCCCATGCTATTTTAATTACAGTATCTGTAGGATATGGTTTAATACCTAGAAAAGCTAGTTCCCCCTCACTCTTCTTTTTTTGGAATGTCCCTGAGAGTCACGCTCATTTCTTTTTGTCTACATGCCTTCTAGAATAGGACTGGGACTGGGGGTGAGTTACATTTACAGACGATTTAGAGAAAACTCATGGTTTGATGTTGACTTGTCCTACCGAGAAGAACACGGTATGCTGTATTTGCAGCTCACATCACCAACGTCTATTTTTTTCATATATAATAAGCTCCAACAAACTGCTAAGAAAGAGACAACGCTATAGAAATTACAATGAACAAAAGATACGTTCAGACATAAGTAAAGAAAAGAAAAGAAAAATGGCTCCAAATGTATAAATGTTAAAAATGCTAAACGTCACACAGAAGACAAAAGGGAATTACCACTTTTTGTATTTTGTGCACCATATTGGCTAAAGTCTGAGAAACTGATAAAACACTCTTGGGGTACGGGGAAACAAGCGCTGAAACCCCCGGCGGTGGGGAGTGCAAATTCGAATCATCTCAACAGGAGGCAAGTTGGGAGTATCTTGTCTCAATTTTAAGTCGCCCTCTGGTCAGCAGGTCCAACTCGAGGAACTGATCCCAGGTGAAGTGCTAGGTTAGGCATTGCTGTTGCATTTGCTATGCGTGGCTGCACAGCAGAGGAGGAGGAGGACAAGAAGAAGAAAGGAGGAAGGAGGAGGGAGACGGAGACACAAGTCCACCAAGAGGGGCTGCTTGAGGCACCAATGGTAACCCTGAACGTGGAACACTACACAGCCATAAAAAAAGGAACGGGGAGTGTCTTCCGTACTGAGGAGAGACCTCCAAGAAGGTACAGATCACCAAGTACAGAGTGCTACAATGGGGAGCGTATCTTAACGAAGTTCACAAGAAACTGGTCAGAGTGGCACTCTCCGGAGAGAAGAACCAGGAGCCTTTACCGGGAGCAGTTGCGAGCTTTTTCATTTCCAACCAGTGACATGTATCTTTACGTAAATTTTTAAATTACCAGGTAAGCAGCATGTATAACAAGCACGTGTTCGCAGTCGGACCTGAATCCAAATCCAGCCAATATCTAGCATACACTGAGCACCTGCTGTGTGCCAGACTGCTGTAATAAGCACTTTACATGAATTAGCCTCACAACCACCTGTGAGGCAAGACGATTATTATTCCCGTCACACAGATGAAGACCCCAAGGTTTGGAGAAGGTGAACAACCGGCCCCGTTCACACAGCTAATCAGGGAGGAACCAGGATAGGCCACCAGGGAGACAGAGGAGCCAGACAGCTGGAGAAGCGGACTCCAGAGACTACGGCTCTGAATGCCCACGACACAGACAATTCAACAACGTGCACGTGGACAACCGCGCACACACGCCCTCTCATTACTAATCGCCCAGGTCCTGGAACACACACACACACCCAGTCAGCAATGGGACCGCCAACTGCAAAGGGCAGTGGCCTCCATTGCCACCTGGCCCCATCCCCAACTCAGACATGGTAACTGCTCATTCCCAGCCGTGTCCATCCAACCAGCCTGGTTTGGTCAAGAGCAGCAAGGGGTCCACTGGAAAATTCCCCCCACTCACTGTGTGGGGTGTCAAAGCCGGAGGGAATCCCCCCGCCCTCTTCTCCTCACACACTGGTGTCAGTGCATTGTCACCCAGGGAGCCGCGGAGAAGGAGGAGCTAGTTCTTGGTTTTCCACAATTAGAGGACGTCAGCGGGAACCTGCAGCACCGTGTGCCCAGGCTAGGGGAGCTCAGATCTCTGAAGACCGGTGCAGCTTCCCCCGACTTCATCCATGTCACTAGAGAGAAGGACTCCAGGATGAGAGTCACACGATAGAGGCAACCCACAGCCTGGAGTTACTTTCCAGAGAGACCACGAGACTCCGTCAGAACGTGACACAAGCAAGAGATAGAACCTTCACTGTGTTAAACCTCTGAGACATCGGGTTTGTTACAGTGGCTCAGCTTGGCCTCTGTTGACAAACACACCCAGCCAGGAAAATCTCCGCCCAGGACATCTGTCACCGTGTGCCAAATGCCAAGTCTCTGGTGCTGGGGACAAACGGAGGAAGGCAGGCAGTTGTGGGCAGAGCCTGGGCCTTCCAGTCAGTGACCTCCAATCCCTTCCAGCCTCCGTTTCCTCATCTATAAAATGGAGCCAACGACACCTGCCTCCGCATTCGACGAGACAGGGGTGGTGAAGCCCAGACCCATGCCGGGCCCACGGCAGGCCTTCTAGAAAGCAGGATCCCAAGGAGCAGGCCACCAGCTCTCCCTTCCTGGAGATTTTTCTGCTCTCAGTGCCACCAGACCCTCATCAGTCTCAGTTTTTGCTAGCTCCTGATGCCACCAGTAACTGCCATTCAGGTGCAGAATGGACTTTCCAAACACTCTGGTTCCCAAGCGTGGTGCTTACACGACTGATGAGTTGCAGAAAAAGACTTCTCTGTGGCCTGTCCATCCTTGCCAAGGTCAGGAACTGTGTCCTACTCCTCCCTGTGACTCCGCATGGCCTTGGCACAGTGCCTGGCTATGCCAGGGGTCAGCAAACATGAATCCCTGAGGCTGAAGACTCATAGCATCCATTCACCCACCATCCATGCACACCATGTTTATTGAGCGCTTATAAAACCACCCCTCCATGTACATGTTATCCACATTCTCCATTAAAAAAAAAAATGAGACAGAAAGGGGCATCTGAGTGGCTCAGTCAGTTAAGCATCTGACTCGGTTTCAGCTCAGGTCATGATTTCATAGGTTCGTGGGATCAAGCCCTGCATCAGGCTCCACGTGGACAGCACAAGCCTGCTTGGGATTCTCTCCCCCTCTCTGCCCCTCCCCTGCTCCCGTGCAAGTGCACTCTTGCATTGCACTCTGTCTCTCTGTCTGTCTCTCAAAATAAATAAACTTAAAAAAAAAAAAAAAGAAAACAAGACATAGAGAGATTCACTTGGCCTAGATCACTGCCAATAGGGGGCAGGCCCAAGGGATTTCTGACCACAAACTCTTACCCACCCCTTTCCCCATGGCCATCACACCTCATTCTGTCTTGAGCAGACCGATCCACCGAGGGCCTGGACCCCCAGGGCCTCCAAGCTGAGTAAGCCTGTGTTGGGCTGGGGGAGGGGAAGTGCTCCACGGCATTTCTTCAAAGACTCCTCAAGTCCTGTGTGGCCCCAGAAACAAGCTGCAGACACTCTGAGGCGGGGGCGGGGGCGGGGGGTGAGGGGGTGGTTTGGACAGTCAAGGGAGCCTCCGGGTGATGGAGCAATCAAGGACATACAAGCCCAGGGAATGGACGAGATGACATGGACACCTGGTTCCAGCCCCAGGACATACACCTTGCAGAAAGAGATGGGGCTTCCATGGAGTCCGAGAGGCCTAAGGGCTATACAGCAACTGTGTCTTTAGCCAAACCAACAGGCTCCAACCTCTGGGTGCCAGAGACGTCAGGGCTCCAAGCACAACACAAAGGGGCACAGGGAAGAGCTGCCACAGCTCAGCTGCTCGCACGGCTTCCTAGGCCTGAGTCTTGTCCTCCCAAGCAGATCATGTGCATCTCGAGAGCCCCTGACTCTAGGTGTCTAAGCTGAGCATAATGCAGGACGGAAGAGTCACCAGCCTCTCTGAGACTGAGTCTCAGAGACCCAAGAAGGTGGATAAAAAGGGGCACGTGGGTGGCTCAGTCGGTTCAGTGACTGGCTCTTGATTTCGACTCAGGTCATGATCTCAGAGCTGGTGAGTTCAAGCCCCGCGTCCGGCTCTGCGCTGACAGTGCAAAGCCTGCTTGGGATTCTCGGTCTTCCTCTCTCTCTGCCCCTCCCACTCTCTCTCTCCAAAGTAAATAAACTTAGGGGTGCCTGGGTGGCTCAGTCAGTTAAGCAGCCAACTTCAGCTCAGGGCATGATCTCGTGACTGATGAGTTCAAGCCCCACATCGGGCTTTGTGTTGACAGCTCAGAGCCTGGTGCCTGCTTTGGATTCTGTGTCGTCCTCTCTGCCCCTCTCCCGCTCATGCTGTGTCTCTGTCTCAAAAATAAACAAACATTAAAAATATGGGGCGCCTGGGTGGCTCAGTCGGTTGGGCGTCCGACTTCGGCTCAGGTCATGATCTCGCGGTCCGTGGGTTCGAGCCCCACGTCAGGCTCTGTGCTGACAGCTCAGAGCCTGGAGCCTGTTTCAGATTCTATGTCTCCCTCTCTCTCTGACCTTCCCCCATTCATGCTCTGTCTCTCTCTGTCTCAAAAATGAATAAACGTTAAAAACAATTTTTTTAATAAAAATAAATTATAAATGGATAAATAAATAAACTTAAAAAATAAAGAAGGTGGACAAAGAAAGGAGGCCCATACACAAGCTTCAGCACTCCTCGTCCGACCATCTCCCAAAGCTAAAAGCCTGAGCTCCCGTGAGGTACGGGTCTCCATCTGAGCTCCCAGCCAGACGAAGTCAAAGGCTCCCACCCCCCTGCCAGGCCCCCCCAACTGCGCTCTCCTGTCACTTCCTACGGGAGATTTCAGACCGAGCCCTACTGCCGGACCTGGATCCCAACCTCCGTCCCACATAGTAAACTTGAAGTTGGTGCCCAACGCATTTGCACCCTCCTCCTGACCCACCAAAGCCTCACACGAACGGCATGATCAGATACACGTGGTGACTGAGGCGCGACAGAAGCAGCACCCCGCGGGCTACCAGGGTGAACATGTGTTTTCAGCGGAAACTGGTGGGAAAACGCAAAAATAAAACGAGGGGAGACGCGCCCCGTTTGACAAAGTCTCAGAACATCGAGAATGTAGTAACAGCAATCCTTGCTTCTGCTCTTTCAGATTTAAATAAAAGAGAATCCGCTACCAGTTCACGAATCACACGTAAAGGACTGTCCTTTAGTCTGTGGTTTTCTTGAAATCTCGGTTCGTGTGGGCGGTAAATGGGGACAAGAGTATCTGCTTCACAGGGCTGTGTTTTCATCCATCTGTTCATTCACTCCCCCATTCATTCATTCATTCATTCGTTCGTTCATTCCTGTAAGTGAACACTTTGTGCCTGGCATTGTCCAGGCCCTGAAGACAGCAGTAGACAAGATGGCTGAGGTCCATGCTTCTAGGCTTTTACTCTAGTGGGGGGGGGGGGGGGGGGGGGGGATGGACAACGAACACACGGAAAGTTGTTCCAGATGACCACCAAGCATTACAGCAATGAAATCAGTGTAAACAGCAAGGTGGGAAGGGTAGGGGGCCTGTTATGGGTTCAGCTGTGTTCCCTCAAAATGTTATATTGAAGTCTTAACCCCCAGTATCTCAGGATGTGACCTATTTGGGAATGGGTCACTGCAGACGCGACATTAGTTAGGATGAGGACATACTGGAGTAGGGAGGGCCCCTAATCCAATAGGACTGGTGTCCTTACAAAAAGGGGAAATTCCGGCCCGGACACGCACTCACGGAAAATGTTACATGAGCATGAAGCTGGAGATCACCGGGATGCACTCACAACCCAAGGAATACCAGAGGCTGCCAGCAAAACCAGACGCTGAAGGACAGGCGTGGACCCACTCTACCTCACAGCTTGAGAAGGAACCAGCTCTACCCACATCTGGTCTCGGCATCCAGCCTCCAGAACTGCGGGACAACTGGTTTGTTGTTCAGGCCCCAGGCTGTGGAAATTTGTTACATCAGCCCAGGGAAATCGTGCAAGGCTCCCTAAGGAAGCACCATCTGATTAGAAACCAGTACGAGGAGAAGGGCCCAGGAAAGATCCGAGGGACGAGAGCTGCAAGGAGCTGGGAAAGTCAGTGCAGAACCCAGAGCAGAGGTTATGTTTCGTGGGTCTGAAGGCGAGGGGGACAAGGACAGGGGGCAGGTTGTGCAGAACGTGTTCCCGGGGGGGATGGGAAGCCGCTGAAGGGCGTCGGGCAGGGAGTTATGCTCTCAGTTCCCTTTGGAGAGACCACTCTGGAAGTTAACACATGTCAGGCGTCAACACCCTGCCTCATACGTATTGTAAGCACTTAATACTTGGCAGCTGTCTTTTTTTTTTTTTTTTAAGTTTATTTATTTTTGACAGAAAGAGAGAGAGAGACAGGCAAAGAGAGAGGGGGACAGAGGATCCAAAGCAGGTTCCGTGCTGAGAGCAGAGTCCAACTCAGGGCTCAAACTCATGAACCCTGAGATCATGACCTGAGCTGAAGTCAGACACTTAACTGACTGAACCACCCAGGCACCCTGGCAGCTTGTCATTTTTGTGGCCCCCACAAAACAAGGGGCTTAGGTAAGAATTTCAAACTCTAGGATGCTTTGAAGAGAGCAAGGAGTCGTGGGTCAGAGGCCTGGCACTGAGTCCTCTGTATCCCGGGGGCCCAGTCTTTACCATGAGGGTCCCAGACCCCACTGAGGCCCCAGGATCTGGCTCTAGGAGCTCCTGGTATGAGAAAAGCCACCCGCTCCCAGCCAGGAACCCCACTTCATGTCCCAAACCATGCTCCCTTCTTCCCCACCCAACTTTGGCTCACAGCCCAGGATGTTTTTCTCTGCTGACAACGGAAAACACATCTCAATGTGTCCTTTATCTCCACGTTCCTCCCAGGACGGCAACTGGCAGCCCAGGCCACAAACGGCCAAGCATTCTCCGAGCCAAAAATACATACATTCTGTGCACCCCTTTAACAATAAGGCAGGAAAACTCTGAGTCAAACTGCTACAAAGCCTGCATAGGTTATTTTTAAGCCCCAAAGCAGTACTCTTTCTATATTCACTTATTTCCAGTCCAAAAAGACCATTCCTTCAGGCACTTTCCAAGCTGGCATTTGATGTAATATTAATGAAAGGGCCTTTTAAAAAACTTAAACACATTCCATGATAAAGAGAAGTTCAGTACTCAAAATCACTTGAAATGGTGCTGCCTTGGGTCAAGTTAAACAGGTGTCTTTGGCACAGGACTTCTTGGGTACTTTAAAATGCACGTGTTCACTGGAGATTGACACAGAGGGACCCCAAACTCACTTGGGAAAATTCTAGAGAATAATGCCAGGTCGCAGAAATTTAGAAATGTGACTGGATCATCATGGGGGAGCCTAGAAAATGCACGTGACCCACCCAGCTCTGCAATGAAAGGAAATCCCCATGGATCGTGTACATACCAGCAGCAAGGGGGCAGCTCGATGCCCTTGACTAGCTCCTGCTTAATGATGTACTGCAGTAGCCTGTGGTGACCTCAGTGAGTTGCTAGGACTCACGGATGGGGAGACTGTATTCTACAGACCGTGGCTCTGAGCATCTGCTTCTCAGCTCAGCTTTTATTTATTTATTTTTAATGTCTTATTTACTTTTGAAAGAGAAAGAGGCAGAGTACACATGGGGGAGGGGCAGAAAGAGAGGGAGACACAGAATCCGAACCAAGGGGCTCCAGGCTCTGAACTGTCAGCACAGAGCCCAACGCAGGGCTCGAACTCATGAACTGTGAGATCGTGACCTGAGTCAAAGTCGGATGTCCAACCAACTGAGCCACCCAGGCGCCCCTAAACTCAGGTTTTAAGCTCAGTCAATGGGTGAGCACAGCCAGGACGGCTCATGTACCCGGCAAAGCTGGTCCTTCTCTGCAGGGTGAGCCTGGGCCTCTGCAAAGGGCCTGATGGGTGGCCTCTCACTGTGGCAGCAGCTGCTCGGAAGCCGCTCGGGCCGAGACACAGAGACGCCCACAAGGGACTCAGAATGAAAGCAGAGATGTGAAAAGGCCTTCAGGTCACGTGAAAGGCATGGTTTTCTAGAGCAGAGGGGTGGAATGAAATCAGGCATCGGGCTTTCCCAGAGTCTACAAATTAGATCAGCAAATTTGGATTTGTTGTGTCACAGATTCTGCCCCAAGGCCTAAGTTCCTACAGTCCTACCGATGAGAGGAAGACCCCAGGGTCATCTGAGCCACGTCTGTGGGGTGGGGGACAGGGTCAAGGAAGGTTTCCTAGAGCGGTTGCTTTTAAGTTTAAACTAACTGTGCATTAGCACGGGTGCACCTCCAGCAGCTCAAAGAAACAGCCATTGCATCAACCGGCAGGGTTGCCTCCTGTAACGTCACTGCCGCTTCTCATCTTCCCAGGAGCCACAGACTTACTCTGTCCCCTCCCACACCCCCCAGCACCTTCCCTGGGCCGGACCCCATGCTGGGTCCAGACACAAGAACCAGGGCCAGCACAGAGAGGAAGCAGACCAGTGAATCCAGAGACAGTGACCACCGGGGTGGCCAGGACAGGAGTGCAGGATGTGTTAGGCATTAGGGAGCCACGGGCAGGGTAGTCCCTCCTGCTGGTGAAACCAAAAGACAGGAAGCTTTGTCAGGGACGGGGCAATGTCAGAACTGGCTCCTGAGTGTGGAGCACTGGGCCCTTGAGTGAAGAGGCTCAGGTCAGACAAGCGGTGGGGCCTGCCAGGACAGAGGACAGTGGCTCAAAAGAGGGTCATACAGATTCCCAGGGCCTCGGGAGCCAGGGAGGATTCATAATGGGAGAGAATGGCCTATGTGTGGGTGGCAGGGTTAAGTCCCAGGCACAGGAGGGCTCCTGGACAGAGCACAGGGGTGAACAGAAGTATCTAGAACCAGGGCAGTAATGGTAGGGGGAGAGAGAGGCAGAGACAGTGACTGAGTGGCCAGGACCAAGGATGGGGTGGGTGCACACAGAGGACAGATTCCCACCAAGAGGTGGGGTAGGAGAGTGCTGGCCAGCAGTCTTTCCCCAAAGCCAAGAATGGGGAGAAAAGAGTGGGTTCTGCTACTGGGATCCCAGCCCCCAAACCGAAGCGTGAGCCTGCTAAAGCAGTCTAGTATTTTTCTGGCAGGTCCCGCCTAACCCATGACCCAACACCTTTCCCCCAGGTGCCCTCCCTCAGCATCCCACCCCAGCGGGCCCCCCAAGGGCTGACTGACTGAGGAAGTGGCTTCCCCCTGGGCATACAGGCACCTACAGCAACGGTGGTTCCCATGGCAACCACCCCTCCCTCTCTGCAGAAGAGGAAGACACAGGAAATCCTGGGAAAACCCATACCAACCAAGAGCAAAGCCACTGGGTTTACTTGAACGCAAAGAGGCCCTTAAGTTCCTTGCTTCAGGCGCAGATAACGCTTCTTCCCTCTGGGGATCCCACAGGGCTCCTCAGAAGATGACTCCAGTCCCTCTACCCAGCTATGCCTTTACTCATTTGTGTGCTTTTCCAGAACCTTCCACCAGGAAAGGAACTAGGAGGTGGCCTCTACCACAGCTGCGACGGTCCTGGGTTGGGATCATCTGTCTGCTATGCAACCCCCCTCACAGGGCAGGATGCATCCTAATCACCCGGGTACCCCTGAGACCTAGAACCCGTAGGAGGTGGGGATCTGGCAAACGTGTGTGGCTGGTTGAATGGACACCCGATGACCCACCAAGATTCTGAGGGGAGAACCATGAGCGTGAACTCACCGAGGGTGGAGTGGATGAGTCGTGCCTACGGTAGAGAAGGTGCCATGGCTCCACACACAGGCGGTGGGCAGTGGCCGAGGGGCCCAGGCTTCCGCGGTTCCCTCCACCTCGATGTGCGGGCCCTCCTGTCATCCCCCTCACCTCTCGGGCCGCAGCACCTCCGCAGGCCTCCCCCCTTCCCCGCTCCACCACAGGTGGCACTGACGTTCCCCGGGCACCCATGCCATGGCCAGCACACACCTCTCTGGGCGCCTGTCTCCCAGAACAGGGCCCTGCTCTCCCCCGCCCACCATCTCCTTTGAAACAAACACTGCCACCCCGCCGCCGAGGGTCTCTGGGACCTTCGTCACACCACTTCACTGTCATTCACTCAACATATGAAAGCCAAGCACTCACCGTGTACCTAACCCCACGCAGGAGGAGACACAGCCGCCATCATGGCCGTGAGGCGAAAGAGGCTGGGGCTCTTCCTGAATGACCGGAAAGAATACAGTGAGGGCACAAAGGAAGGTGAGGTTACTCAAGTGGGGGTCAGGACGTCAACCCAGAGGAGGTGGCTGGTGAGCAGAGCCAAGGAGATGGTGGGCCCAATGCCCTCATGTGCCATCTGCCAACACACGCCAAGTAGGCCCAAGCCAACACTGCAGACTGCAGTGCTATAGAAATTCTGTACCTCAAGTCCAGGGGGAGATGTGGGGTCAGTAGTCGGCCAATCGGGCAGCATTGCCTTGGAAATGAGGTTTAGAGAGCAGAGCTTCTCTCTCTCTCTCTCTCTCTCTCTCTCTCTCTCTCTCTCTCTCTCTCAAAAATAAATAATAAACATTTAAAGAGTTTTAAAAAGTGGGGGGGGGGGGGGGGCACCTGGGTGGCTCAGTCAGTTGAGCGTCCAACTTCAGCTCAGGTCACATGGCTCGTGAGTTCGAGCCCTGCATCGGGCTCTGGGCTGACAGCTCAGAGCCTGGAGCCTGCTTCGGATTCTGTGTCTCCCTCTGTCTCTGCCCCTCCCCTGCTCATGCTCTGTCTCTTTCTCTCTCAAAAATAAACAATAAACATTAAAAAAATAAAATAAAATAAAATAGAGAGCAGGGCTGTCAGGAGAGAGGGGTGGCGAATGGGAAGCTGGTCTACGGGGCACTGCCGATGCCCAGGTACAAGGGACAGAAACATCCAAAGGGCGCCTGGTCAAGGCCACAGTGGTCAGCTTCTCTGTGACAGGAGAAAAACCACAAATGTCTCACTGGGGTTTAAGATAAAGTCAGAGGCACCAAGAGAACGAACAGAAATGTGACATGTGTCTCAATATGCATGACTGCTTCCGAGACACTGGCGGGGCAGGTGGCCCATCCGACCCACGGGCCCTTGCTGTTTGCGGGCGGCACCTCCCCACTGCTCCCCCGCAAGCCAGGCCAGCTTTCTGAATAGCCACCTTCCTGGAGAGGGAGGAGCAGGGCTCATCAGGGGAGTACAGGGCTCGCCCCGCCAGCTCCGATAATTACTTGCCCTGGGAACACTGACCCTATTCTCTAGGCTCTGGGATCACGACCAAAAACATGTGCTGTCATCTCAATACCGGGAGCAGGGGGAGGACGCGGCTCCAAGAACTGGGAAATGCTAAGAAAAACTCTCCCCAGCACAGAGACAGGAGGAGCTGGGAGGGGCGCAGCTAACACAGCAAAGGCAACCTTGGAGGAAGAAAAAGGACCTACCTGCCAGAGAGTTGGGTCAGGGAACTCGATCTCCTGCCCTCCTGCCTGCCCTCCTGCCAGGGATGACCCTGCTGTTCTCCCCACCCCCACCCTCTCAACACTTCCTTTGTTCTTGGGCAGCGACCCCACTTGCCAGGGCTCTGTTGTCTAACAAGGCCACCTCTGAGGGCTGTTCCCCTGCTCCCTGGGTGGCTCCCTGCTCTGGGGCATAGCCGGGTAAAGTCAGTCTCAGTCCCCGGGGGCCACACGGGAACCCCTTAACCAGAGCGGAACCCCTGACCCCAAGGCAAAGCCACCTCTGTGTCCCCTGCATGGTTATTAGCAGGGCAGCAATGACCTCACCTCTGAGGTCAGATCCCACCTGCTGTTTTACAAGGGCAGGGGATGGGGGCATGCGACCGTGGTCCTACCTTCCTTCCCAAGATGTGACCAAGGGTCAAATTCATACCAACATCTAATAAAAATTCAAACTTTAGTAAGGATTGGATTAAAGGTATTTCAAGAAACGTGAAGGTTGGGTGTCACTGTCAGAATGAAATGGTAGCTGCAGCTGAAGGCCCGGCCAGGCTCCAGGCTCCAGGCTCCAGGCTCCAGGCTCCAGGCTCCGACCCCAGGATGGAACAGCCTGAACCACTGAGCCACCTGCAGGCTCTGTCCCCACTTCACAAAGGGCCTAGGACTCCAGAACACCCACTAGAGGTCGCAGGGCCGAACACATACCTGGCTTCTGGAAGGTGTGGTCCGAAAGCCCCAGAGCAATGCCACTTGGCACCCCGTAAGACCCCAAAGGGGAGATGGAGCTCACCTGGGAACTCAGAATCTAGAGTGTCCCCGTGTGGAGACGGTGAAATTCGGGCAGTGTGGACAGACACCAGATGTGGCTATAACGTAATGCAGCTTAAAAAAAAAAAAAAATCCCGGTCAAATTAACAAAGGCTCACTGGAAGAGGTGTTTGAATTCCAAGTTAACTTATTCACACCAGACAACTCTTCCTTGATCAACCAATGGTATTTTGCATACATCCCTCCGATTTTGGAAATATTTTTCCCCCCAGTTGGGACCATAACCACATAAACAGATTTGGATCCTAGCTTTTCTTTTTTTTTTCTTTTAAAGTTTTTTTTATTTTTGAGGGGGAGAGAGACAGACAGAGAGAGAGCACTAGCAGAGGAGGGGCAGAGACAGAGAAGGAGAGAGAGACACAGAAGCTGAAGCAGGCTCCAGGCTCCGAGCTATCAGCACAGAGCCCGACCTGGGGCTCGAACCCACGGACCATGAGATCAAGACCTGAGTCGAAGTCAGACATGATAGCATGTTTAATTACAAAGTAGGATCCCATGGGCGCATGGGTGGCTCAGTAGGTTAAGTGTCCGACTGGGGCTCAGGTCATGATCTCACGGTCCGCGGGTTCAAGCCCTGCGTCGGGCTCTGTGCTGATAGCTCAGAGCCTGGAGCCTGCTTCGGATTCTGTGTCCCCCCCACCCCACCCCACCCCTCTCCCACTTGTGCATATGCACTCTCTCCCTCTCTCTCTCTCAAACATAAATAAAACACCAAAAAAATTTTTTTTGAAGCGCATTTAGTGGAAAACCACATTTCCTTGTCATGCCAGAAAATAAAATGTTCAATAACAATTCCTGAAACCTGTGACCTTTTTCTCACTCTCTTTTTCTCTGAACTGAGCCCCCAAACAAGACATACCCCAAGTTCTGGAGCGAGCTGACTACTACTGCCACTGATCTGTGGACACCACCAGCCACTGTGGCATCTTCCCGCAGCCAGCTCTCGTGGGGGCACTGCTGCACCAAAGCCCACCACCAACTCCCCTCGTCCTACAAATGAAGCCTGCAGTCCCTGGGTGCCTGGCCTCTCAGCCGGATCTGGCCCCAACCTGCCACGGGCTCCCTTCCCCCCACTTCACCCCGTGCACCTGCCATCCAAGCAAGACTATTGCTCACTGCTTCCCAGAAACGCCCTGCACCACCCCGCCACCTCCTTGTCTCAAACAGGCTTTCCCGGATCGACTTCTACGGGAATCCCACACCTCCACTCCGTGCCTGCGGCTTTGTAAACCTAAGGAGCTTGGCGTCGGGCCCACAGACCCCCCCCCCGCCAGGTGGTCACTTAACTCTGCTACGGGCCAGAGGAGGCACCAACCCCTCAAGGGTCACTGTCAAGTCATTCCTGACAGATGTCAGCCTCCTGAGCACCCACCATGCCCTCCCAGCTCGGTACCCCCACCAGCTGGTGGTGCGACGGGCCAGCGATGTGACGAGCGAAACGCACTTCTCCCGGGGTTACGCGGTGGCAGGACACAAAGTCTAGGGGTGCAGAGGGGAACAGGGGCACTTTCACTTCCCCCTCTAGGACCTCCTCTGCCCTCGCCGGCCCCGCCCTGCAGGGACTCTTCCCAGGGGTGGGGGGAGGGTCCCTGCTCTGCAGACCTACATGCTCTCCACCTGACTCCCTGGATGAGGTCACAGTACACACTGGTGTCCCCCATGCCCGACCACACTGGGAGGTGCCTCACCTCCAGGGCAGGCCAATGGAAGAACACACAGTGCCTTTTCTTTTCAAAAAAAAAAAAAAAAAAATTGTTTTTTTAGTGTTTATTTACTTTTGACAGAGAGAGAGAGAGAGAGAGAGAGACAGAGAGAGAGAGACAGAGAGAGAGAGAGAGCGCGCGCGCGCGCGCGCACATGAGTGGGGGAGGGGCAGAGAGAGAGGGAGACACAGAGTCCAAAGCAGGCTCCAGGCCCCGAGCTGTCAGCACAGAGCCTGACGCGGGGCTCGAACTCACGGACTGTGAGATCATGACCCAAGCCGAAGTCAGACGCTTAACCGACTGAGCCACCCAGGAGCTCCCACACAGTGCCTTTTCTATATTGACGCGTTTTGTTCCTCTTGAGTAAAAGACACTTCGTTTTAAAAACCACATATTCACACATACACAGGCTCTTCACCCTCATTATCTCCCTGGGTGAAGAAAGGTGATTCCACAGCCATTCTACAGACCACAGAAAGGGAGACTCGGAGGGTGTGTGCAAGGCTTGAGAGGAGTGGCCCCAGGCCCACCCCAGGATGGTTACCCCTGCTAGGAAAGTGGGGCCTGTGTGCAGGGCTCTTGGCCATGGCCCTGAGGTATAAGGATGGGGGCTGGGGGCACACAGGTCTTTGGCCACCAACGCCAACCCTCACCTGCACCAGCTCCTACCGACGACAGGATGAGGCCCAAGTCCCCGACCAGAGCACACAGGGTCCTCTGTCACGCCGCTCTGCCCACCACTCCTGCCTGGGCACCCCCACAAACACAGCACAGGCCAGTCACCCCAAACCCAGCTCCCCCCAAAGGCCAATGCTGGCTTGGGCCTCTGGGGCTTCCTCCCCCTCATCCTCACCTGCCTGGTGAGCTCCCAGCATCCTCCAAAGGGGCCATTCATACGCTCCCTCCTCGGGAAGCATCCCTGTGCATCCCAGCCCACCCTGGCACACTGCCCTTCTCTTTCCCCCAAGCATGGTCATGTGGGGACTTGGAAACTGCCAGGCTTGGGAGGCAGGGGGGCTGGACAGAAAGTCCTGCCCCACTGGCTGGATGGCCTTGGGAACAGGGTGAGTTACTTAACCGAGGCCGTCTCTTCAGATCTTACGTCCTCCACAGGGTGTCATGGAGATTAAACCAGACGGGTGCCTCACTGAGCTCAGGGCAGAAGCCATAAACACACCTCTCCCCCCACTCCCCCCATCCCCACTAATCAATACAGAGCAGGGATCATGACCCTGGCCCCCTAGCAGGAGTGTGCTGCTCCCTGTCCCTGCCTCCCGAACACTAAAGCCAGGTGGCACATGGGGCTGGCAGGTTCCCAGGCAGGTGCCCACACCCAGCATGTGCCCATGTCCATATGCAGGACGGGCCAGAGCCAGGAAGGCCCTTCTGGCCTGGCTTCCAATGACCCATATGGAAGAGAATTCCTCAGATGTCAACTGGGAGGAGGTTCAGATACTGGGAGGCCCCCAAACACAGCAAAACTCTACAGTGGCCTCACACTGACCCTCTCTGATCATGAGCTCTTGGTAGCAAAGACTTCACCTCACCCAGCCTGTGGCCCGCGGCCTCCGACAGCCACAGGCCGCCTTACAAAATGACAACAGCAGCAGTGACTGCCTATTACACACCAGCCACCAGCAGGCACCTTCGTATCTCAATCTTTGGGACACCCACTGCAGTGGGTGCAACTAAAATCATTATTTTAGGTTAAGGAAATTAACCTTCTAGAGTAGAGATGATTGAAATACCCTGGATCTCACAGTAACAGATCCAAGGTTCAAACACAGGTCTAACAAACTTGAAACATGGGTTTCTTCCTACTCCACTGCCTCATATTAGAATATTATATTGCAGGGGTGGCTGGGTGGCTCAGTCGGTTAAGTGACCGACTCTTGGTTTCAGCTCAGGTCATGATCTCTTGGTTCACGAATTCAAGCCGCTCGTCCAGCTCTGTGCAGGGCAGCATGGAGCCTGCTGGGGATTCTCTCCGTCTCTGCCCCTCCCCTGCTGGTACGTACACACACACACACACACACACACACACACACACACACACACTCTCTCTCTCTCTCTCTCTCTCTCTCTCTCAAAATAAATAAATGAACATTTTTTAAAATTTAGAATAAAATATACAAATTTAGAATGAGAATTTAGTGTTTGGGAGGCAGGGACAGGGAGCCTTCGTCACGAGGGCTCAGCTGCAGAGGTGGGTGCCAGCTGGGATGGCGTGTGCTGTGTGCGTGGCTTTGGGCTGGGTGGCGGGTCCTCCATCGGACACTGTGGGGCCCACTTGCCTTGTGCTTCTGGGTGCAGCTTCTCTTGCTGAGGTCCCATTTCTGGGCGTGGCGCTTTTGGCCTCCTGCGGTCCCTGAGCTGCACAGTGACCTTTCAGCGTGGCCCTTTTCTCTGCTCATGTCAGCCCCCTGGTCAATTCTGTGCTCACAGAACCCGCCTGTCTTTGTGTTATGCTGAATGTTCACTGAATGAATGATAGCCATGGATGAAGAGAGTGTGTCGCTAAGAACAAAAACGAGTCGGTCCCCTTCTCCTCAGCCAGGCAGCTTTGATCCCAGTGCTTGGGTGGGCCTTGGTGCTGGGGGGGGGGGGGGGGGCAGGGGGGGTTGGAAAACACCCGGTACTTTTTTCAGGTCACCAAACACCCCTCTGATGTGTAGCCGTTTGGCAAAAGGAGTTGCTTGGGGCTGTGATCTCCCCCGTTTTGAGGGTGTGGGTCGAACACCCTCACCAGGGACAGGGCTGGGAACTGGGCCAGAGTAGAACTGGGTCCTAACAGGGCTTTGGAGAAAAGTTCTGAAACTCGACCTGTGTGCTGCCTGCCTTTCCAGGGGACCTGGGGCTTGTGAGGTGAGCCGGGTACTGGCTGCACAATGTTGGGGGGGGCGGCGCTCAGGAACAGAGGGAGTGCTAATAGACAGAGAAAGGAAGAGGGGCCTCAGACAAGGAGAAGAAAATTAAAAGTTCCAACCCCATCCCTACAAACTGACTGGAAGTCCAAACCCTTTCTCACATAGCTACTGCCAGGATAAGAAAACCAGGCCATCCACCAAGGCCCACACTCTGAGCCTAGTCTTAGAAACTTCTTGGCACTTGCACAAAACGCTGACCCGGCTTGGCCACCGGGGCCCGAGGTGGGTTCGCGGCACACACAGCTGTGAAGCTGGGTCTCGGCGAGGTGAAATGACTTGCCCGAGATCACACAGCTAGGGAGGCCAGGATTAAAGCCGTCCTTGTGTGTGCAGGCCCGAGGGAGGCATATAACCAGGCAGGCCAGGTGGATTTCTACAGGCAGGAGCACCGGCAGAAGGCGGCAAAAGCCCCACGCTCTTTGGGGTCACTGCAAGAAATGAATACACATGAGTCAACCCACTGACCATGCTTTCCTTTGGGGCCATTCCCAGCAGGAAATTCCACAGGGCCCTGCCAAGCAGGGAAAATGCCATCCTGGAGCCCCAGTAGCAGGGCAGCCCCACCCCACACAGCCCTACCTTCCCTGGAAGAACAAAGTGCACCAGGCAGGAATGTGCACCCGGCCTCAGCCAGCCCCAGCCTGGCTGGGAGGAGGCTCTTATCTGTGGCCTGATTAAAGGCAGACTTGATTACCAAGATCTTTAAGCCCTGGGGCTGGGGATGCTGTAATCAGGTATATGTTACTGCAGCACATCAGGGCTCTGGGGGGTCATGCCTAAACCACAATCTTTCTGGACTTGTCAGGGCAGGCCTGGCATCCTGCCCAGACCCCTACAGGGAGCTGCCCGCTGGCCCTTCCCACACCACACCCCCCCTTCCACCTGAGAGCCCCGTGCACACCTGCCTACAGTCCCGGTTTCCACTTTGTCCCTGAGATGTCTGCTGCCTCAAAGTCCACTATTCAAGCAGCATCCCCACCCTGACTTCTGAGCACATGGAGAACCTTCTCTTCGCCCCCCAGAGCCCTCGACTCCCACCATTCTGGAATATGGCTAGGGCTAGTAAATGGCCAGCCTCTCACCTCTGCCCCATTACCCAGGGAGGCCAGAGCCAGAGGCAGCAGGGAAATTCCGGACAGGAGGGGCCTAGAAGTAAATGGAAGAGAGAAGAAATGTAAATATGGCATCTGGTGTGGGACAGCAGGCAGTGGCTGGGACTGTGGGCAAGTGGTTTAAACACTGGCAACTTGGGGCGCCTGGGCGGCTCAGTCAGTTGAGCATGTGACATTGATTTTGGCTCAGGTCATGATCCCAGCGTCATGGGATCGAGCCCTGTGTTGGGCTCCATGCTGAGTATGGAGCCTGCTTCACATTCTCTTCTTTCTCCCGCTGCCCCTCTCCCCTGCTTGCATGCTCGCTCACTCTCTCTCTCTCTCTCTCTCTCTCAAAATAAAATAAACCTTAAAAAAAAACCGGCAAGTAATTCAAAGGAAAGGATGTAAGAATCCTGTGTGGGCCAAGTGAGTCACCTGCAGGCCAGATACCATCCAAGTCACCAGTTTGTGACCTGGTCCACCCGGCTCTGCACAGATGGGGAAGCTGAGGCTCAGCCACAAGGAAGGGGAACATGACAAAGGTCACATCGGTAATTACTAAGAAAGTCCAGAACAGAATTCAGCCCAAAGCCTAGACCAGTGCTAATTAACCACCTCCCCCACCTGCTCAACTGTGGCCCTGGGGAGGGACAGGGCAGATGGGAACTCAGACTGGGATGATCCACAGGGCCTTCCAGATACAGGACTGACGGCTGGGATAGATCTGTATGCAATAAGTAACCAATGCTGACCATCCCCCAACCCCATGGGGATCTCAGATCCGGCAGGAGGGAGGGACCGTAGCCAAGGGGACACTGGCACTGCAGGGTGGTTAAGAGGGTGTGGTCTGCATCCCAGCCCCGTGTGACGGGTCACCTCAAGCACCCAGGCTGGATGAGGAGAGAGAAGCAATGACCACGTGACCCACCAGCTCCAACTCCAGGAACCCCGGCCGGACCCTCCAGGGCCTGGGCTCCGGGGCCTGGACCAGTCTGGCTATGGAGCCAGGGAGGTGGGAGGAAGGGGCATCTAACGGCTCCCACCCTAAGATGTACCCTAAAAAAACCAGGACCCTGACTTCACAGCCCAGGCCATATGGCCTTTCAGACTAAGATTAAAGTCTGCATCTGCGTTTCCAGGGTTTGGTGATTCACCAGGCACTACTGTCCTCCCCCTCATATGCACAGTGTTCCTAGACCAGATCAAACCTTCACGCTTTGCCTCTCAGAAACAAGCAGGGAGGCCAGGTTCCTCTCTGGACAGACCTTCAGGATCCTCTCTCCTTGCCTGTTGGGACCCACCTGCCACACAGCTCCTCGAGGTGCTGGGCCACTCGGCCAGCGGGAAATGGCGGGGGCCAGGCTGGTGCTGCCTTCTATTTTCACTCAGTTCCTCAAGGACCCCAGAGAACACCACTGCAGCCCAGAGGCCTGAAGCATATGCTGGGCCTCCCCCTTCAATAGCATGGGGGGAAAGGCAGAGGGAAGGAGGCAGGGTGCCTAGCTAAAAGGTCCTTCAGCTCTCAAAAGCCAGTTAGAGACCCCGGTTTACACGTAAACCAGAGAAGTGATTAACAAGGACGAGTCATTAAAATTACACGATCTTCTCACTATTTAAAGTTTCTAATTCAGACCTTTTACTGCTTCAGAACTGATATCAGAGCCTCATCTACAGCCTGGGCAAAACCTAATCCTACCCCGGGTCAGAACTGCCAGGGTACCCCTCCTGAAATTGCTCTTCTCACACAGTCAAAAACATTCAGTGGCTCCCCACTGCCACGAGACCAGGAACCACACTCACAGCTCGCTGCTCTGGTTGGACTGGTCCACCCCTGGTCCCTGAACCTGACCCAAGCCCTCAGCCTACACACACACAGAGCCCTCTCTGACCCCTCCTCACCGTCTCTTCTGTGAACACCCATGCGTGCTTTAAAGCAAGCCACACACCTCTGTCTTAACTCTCTGAGCATCTTGATCTCACCTCCCCGGCCAACCATAGGCTCCACCTAAGACTTTTTTGTGGCCTGTGCTCGCTCAGGGTCTCAGACACGCACAAACTTGCTTACAGGAAACTGCTTACAGGAAAAACCACAACCAGTAAGCAGGCCAGGGGCTAGTGTCATTTTCTATTTCGTAGAGGAGGAAACGGAGACTCAGAACTAGCGCTCACCCAGGGCCCCAAGGGCCGCGCGGTGGTGGCACCGGGACCCGCGCCCGGTCGGCCTGCCTCAAGTTTCCTCTACCATGTGCCCCCTCATGCGCTCTAGATAACAGAAAACTATGAACCGTGTCCCTGTCATAAAAGAGACAAGGCCAGCATACAGGAAGTGGGGAAACGGCTGGGCGCAATTTGGTGTCCAGAGGATCCGGGTGCTCCGGGGCTTTGGGACCCTCAGGGGAGGGCCGAGGAGGGAGGGACGGCCCAACGGACGGGGGGAAAACAGCGCAAACAAAAATATGTCCGAATGAGTGGTCAACTGGAAAGCAAGGGATGGCATCGGGGAATCGGTATTTTTCCATTTCTCCATGGGCTCGAACACTCAGCAGCCCTCGTCCTGCCCCAGGATACTACTCCGGCCTCCACGGCAGCCGAGAACCTCCAATAAACAAAAACGGCACCGTTCGTTATCGGCAAAGCTCAACTTCTAACTGGCCGACCGGGTCTGCATCCCCACGACAGTAGCTCTTGTCAGCAGAACCACCTGAGGGATGAGCAGCAAGGGTGCTGTGTGCCCGGCTGCCCGCCCGCTGTAAGCCTCCGCCCCAGGTGAGCGGGGAGGAAGCAAACCAGAGGCCTCCGGGCTACTTGCTCTGCGTGCTGGCTCCATCCACCTCCCAAGGGAATGAACCACCCCCTCCCTGGAGGCCAAGGATGGAAGGTGCCAGAAGAGGGGGAGAAGAATCAGACCGACAGACCCACCACACATAACCTGAAGCACCAGGGCCCCCGCAGCCAGCGGCCAGCAAACCACCAGAACTGTTCCTGCCAGCCTTGCATCCGTGGCCTGCCCTAATCTAGTCCCCTTGGAGAACTCGCTTCTCCCACTTTCAAGCCACAGAATTCCAGAGAGTTGACCCCCCCCTACTCACTTCCGGCGTGGGCATGCAACTCAGGACGGGGCAATGACAACAGCACATCATCCAGACCTAAGCGAATGGTTTGTGAACAGGTGCTATGGGTTGAACTGTGTTCCCCCCACCGAGACAGGCTGAAGTCCCTACCCCCACACCTGCGAGTGTGACCTTATGTGGAAACAGCGTCTTGGCAGATGTAATCAAGTTGAGATGGGGCCATTACGGAGGGCCCGGAACCAACACGACTGGTGTCCTTAGAAGAACTGGAAACCGCCTGGTGAAGACACAGACACACAGGGAGAGCAAGGCCATGTGAAGATGGGGGCAATGACCAGAGTGATGCTGTCACGAGTCAAGGAACTCCTGGAGCCACCAGAAGCCGGAAGAGGCAAAGAAGGATCAGGTGGAAAGTGGCCCTGCCAAGCCTTGAGTTCCAACTCCTAGCCTCCAGGACGGAGAATACATTTCTGTTGTTTCAATTTGTTAGGCAGGAAAGTAATAGGAGAGGCAGGTAACTTGAGCCAGAGCAGTCAGAACCGGCAAGCACCAGCCACTTTCCTGGGAACTCGGGGCAGGGGGAGAGGCTTGTATCCCGCGAGGTTGTCATGCTGACGGGCTGGAGCCGCTAGCCGTCATTTCCACGGGACTTGGCCAGCCTCCCCCAATGTGCCCCACACGAGGAGGCTGGGAAGTAAAACTATGCCTGATGACATAAATTCGAGTCCCCAAGGGCCTGCAACTGGCCACACTTCCCCTCTGGACTTTATGAGACATCCCTGCTAACTAACTCTATTTACCCATAGTTCCTGAAGTCTTTCCTTCCATAATGGAAATCTGTTGCTTACAACCTAAAGAGCCTTTTAAGTTTCATCGCATACAATTTAGTTTTTTAACATAACATATGTCCAAATGAACAGGGGTCCCCAACAGTCACCTCGGGTACCTACGCTTACAACACAAATGCTAACAACACTCAAGCATCAGTGTCCTTCTCTTTGGCACACACCTTCAGCCTTCAAAGTTTTGTGATGGCCAGTCCTTATCCCAAAGGTGCACTTGATTGTTGAGAACAACAACAAAAAACAATCAGCCAAGCTCAGAAGAATCAGAGAAGATATGTTTGATTTTAAGAAATGCTGCCAGGGGCGCCTGGGTGGCTCAGTCGGTTAAGCGTCCAACTTCAGCTCAGGTCATGATCTCACGGTCCGTGTGTTCGAGCCCCGCATCGGGGTCTGTGCTGATGGCTCAGAGCCCAGAGCCTGCTTCAGATTCTATGTCTCCCTCTCTCTCTGACCCTCCCCCATTCATGCTCTGTCTCTCTCTGTCTCAAAAATAAATAAACATTTAAAAAAAAAAAAAAAAGAAAAAGAAAAAGAAATGCTGCCTAAGAATGGCTTACAACATAAGGACAGAAAGTTTGGAGGGTCTCTGCTGTTTCAACGGCTCGATGTCAGCAAGAACCCCAGGCTCTTTTCAAGTTTTTATTCTGCCATGCTTACTATGGTAGATTTCTGTCCTCATTCCTCTTACCTCATGGTCACAAAACAGCTGCCAAAGCTCCGGGTACTCTATCCCCAGAGGGTATCTGGAAGGCAGTGAAAAGGGGATGAAAGCCAAGGAGCTGCTCTTCTCGAGAGGAAATACTCTTTCTCCTTATATCTTACTGGTCAGAACTACAAGACATGGGTGCCCCTGGGCGCAAGGAAGGCTTGGGATGCGAGTCTCTGACAATGGGAACTGTGTTTTCATGACAGGCCTATGTCAATCACCAATGCTACCTGGAACAAAACAGGGACTGTGTACAAGATGGAAAGAGACGATGTACTGGGAGGGCAACTCCCCAGATAGTAAAGATAATAAATTATGGAGTCCCTGTGCCCCTGAAAGTCCTAAAAAAACAAACAAAAAACCTGTGGCTTTTACTTTGACCTTGGGGTAAATTCAACAAATACCTAAGAATCATTTATCAAGGGCTCCCCATGTGCCAAGTTCCTTGCTGAGTACCCTTCCTTGCCCTCGAGGTACCTCACAGGGAAGAGTAAAAGAGAGCCATCCCTCCAAAACAGCGGAGAGCCTGGAGAGAGCATGAGGAGCCTGGGCACCGGCAGAGGCAGCCGGAGGAAGGAGGAGACAAAGGGGGAGTCTGGGAATGCTTCTGCCAGCAAGGACACCTGACTGGGTGTGCCAAGATGGGCCATAAAGGGCGTGTGTGCAGCAGTGTAGAGACAGCGACAGTGGGGGGTTGCGGGTGTTTGACTTGGGAGTGGCAGGTGAGGTGGCGAGGCTGGCAGGGCAAAACTGGAAGAGCTCCACAAACCATGCTCAAGGCCTAGACTTTCACCTAAAGACAACGGAAAGCAGGGGAGAGATGCAGGTGTTGTTCAGGAAAGACCACTCTGCAAGGCAAGGGGTGGGCCAGGAGGCAGGGACACCCGCCAGGGCCGGCAATACTGGGTAAGGGGGGACGGGGGACCAAGGACAAGAGGATGTAGGCGGGAACAGGCAAGGAAGAGTCCGGAGGGAGAACCGACAGGCCCCGGAAACCGATGAGACCGTGCATGATGTGGAGGGCCAGCGGCATCTGGGCAGGCTGCCTGGGTGGGAGACAGGACCTTCATCATGACCCAAGAAAACAGGAGAGGATGCAGGTTTGGAAAGGAAAAGAGTGAGTCAAGTTACAGAAAACGATGCCTCCAGACCGAGGTGCTTCCCAAACATCGTAGGCCCGCTGGTGGGGAGTGGGGGGCTGGAAGACTGAATGGACCTCCCTTCTGGGAAGTGCACCCTCCGCCCAGTTTCGCCCAATTGCAAACGACTGTGTGAGGAACAGCCTTCCTGGGGCAGAGCAGAGCCAGGGGGCAGCAAGCTGGGGAAGATCTTCTGACTGCCTTAAATAGAAGCAAGCTGCTCTGGCTGGTGTGCAAGAGTTTACACAAGGAGGGCTGGGTGGCGCTCCAGGCCCCCACAAGGCATGTTTTAAAGAAAGCCCAGCGGTCATGCTGGTTGTCCCGTGCGTGCTGCCAGCCTGTAAAATCGGAACTGAGCTTGCATTTGTAAAAGTCTTGTCTTCCAAGAGCCCCGAGTGGGCAGGATACCACCTCTTATCTCGACCACATCCGTGCAGCATGGGTGGGAGGCCGGCACTTCCACTCCGCTTGCCCTATAAACCACCAGGTCCCTGTCCTATACAAGGAGGCCCTTCACTCTAGGGCACCATGCATTCCAGATGGTTCTCTGAGAGTCCCAAAATGCAACTTCGGCCCTGGCCACCACGAGAGTCAAAGGAACAAAGGCTGATACCAGGGGTCAGGAGTGGCCAAGTGGGCATCTCCTGCAGCTGGCCTTTGAAAGCACCCCATCCCCATGCTGGAAGGTCCTACCTGGCCTCCGCTTCTCTTCGCATGAGTAACATTTCCTCCCCCGTCACCCACTCAGAAAGGTGGCAAATCAAAGTCCTGGGTGGTGAGAGGTTTGGCAAGCATTACTCTTGGAAAGATGGAGTCCGAAGAGGGTGGGTTAGAGACCCAGGGAGCCCCAGCCGACCAGACCGTAGAGCCGCTATGACCGGCAGTGTCCAGTAGGTGGCGCACCCTCGAGGTCTGGAGAGGAAGTGAGTGATGCTGACCAGTCACGCTGACTTGTCAGCAGAAATGAGAGCAGCGGCAGTATCTGTGCAGATTAAAATGCTACCCTCTTTGATAATAGCGCCCAGAGGTGCTGAAAGAGACTGAAGGTCTACCAAAGCCAGCATCTGTCTTCCCAGTGACTGGAAGCTCCATGACTGAGACAATTCTGTTCTCAACTGCATCCCCACCCCTCCCCACCCCCCACCCTCCCCCCATGCTCAGCACAGGGCCCACCAGGTCCGGCAGGCAAACGAAGGTGACAAACAGTCCAGGAACCCGCCGAGCCAGGGGTGGCCAGCCTCCACTCCCAAGGCCTCCCAGCCCAGGCCGTCCTGCTCACCCAGCAGCCCCACTGCGCTCCGCATACACCTCGCCTCAGGGACCAAAGCCCTGCTTCCTGGACCCTGGCTCCCGCCTCCTGGCTCTGTCCCCCAGAAAAGTGGTTTTCAAACACCCCTGAACTCCAGTGTCGTGCCTGAAATGAAATCTGACTCCCAAATCAAAAACAGATCAAAGTTGCTGTTACTTGAAGGGAGGCTGTTGTGTTTGGGGATCAGCGTGCCCCTTGGAAAAGCAGGCACGCCCCCTTCAAGGAACCCCCTAGGTTCCTCAAAGAGCCCAGTTTGGAAACTGCTGTGCTATCCCCTTGCTAACCCGAATCCAATGAGCTTGAAAACCCCCGTGCCTCACAACTCTCCAGCGTGGGAGAAGTTAACAGCTGACATAGCAGGAACCTTCCGATCTGAAAGCTGAGCAACTCACCAATCCCTGCCACTGTTACCGACATGGGGTGCTCGTTTCCACACCTTTTGGGAGGAGGGCAAGAATTATCACCCGTTTCAAGAACAACTCTGTTCTAAGAAATTCTAGTACATTCCATCCCTGGAAGCACCAGCAACTTCACTTTTGTAGCCAGAGGTTGCCTGGGAAGAGCCTTCGTCTCTTTGCGGGGGGCGGGGGGAGAGGAGTGCACCTGGGGGCAAGGGGAGGGCTGAGGCAGCAGAAGGCGATCTGGGCTCAAATCCCAGCTCTGCCAATTAGCAGCTCGGTGACCCTACAGATTCCACATCTAAGAGGCAGGACAATTACTCATCCCTACAGCTCATGGGACTGTCGGGTTTATACGAGGGATTTTTTTTCAAGTGCTTTATAAAGCACTCCCAAATGTTAGCTGTATTTTACATAATTTTACTATCGGGCTGTTAGAAGTTCAAGCAGAGCAGAGCAGACCAGTTTCTGCTAAAGGTCTTCTATACCTGATCCTGGGCTCTGTACAGTCTCCATGTCTTGATATCAGACCTGACAGACATCCCCATCCAGGGAGGCTGGTCTGGGTTGCCCTTACCCTTGGGGGCACACGTGTCCCGGTGGGAATACTAAAGAAACCCCAGAAACTGCCTGAGTGATATTCAGCAAGCTGGAAGCTCACCTGGCCTCCAATCCCCTCTGCTCCCTGGGCCCACCCTGCATTCGGTGTAATACCCGCCGGCACCACCCCCCTCCTCCCAAACTCAGGATTCCCAAGGGGCCGGTGGCTGCAGTGCATGGGCTCGGACACAGACAAGATGCACTCTACCTGCCATCCCAGATTCAGTCCCTAGTCTGACAGCAGGCAGTGCATCTATGAAAAGCCCCCAGGCAGAACCCCCAGATGCCCCTAAAGACTCAGAAAGAGCTCCAGTGGCTTTCTGCATGAGGCACATTTAGCCCCAGGACATCTTCCACCTCCACCGTTTAAAGCCATGGGCTCTAGGGGAGCCTGGGTGGCTCAGTCGGTTGAGCGTCCGACTTCGGCTCAGGTCATGATCTCGTGGTCCGTGAGCTCGAGCCCCGCATCAGGCTCTGTGCTGACAGCTCAGAGCCTGGAGCCTGTTTCAGATTCTGTGTCTCCCTCTCTCTCTGACCCTCCCCTGTTCATGCTCTGTCTCTCGCTGTCTCAAAAATAAATAAAACGTTAAGAAAAAAAAAATTAAAAAAAAAAAAAAAAAAGCCAGGGGCTCTAAGATGAGGGTCCCCAGACCAGCAGCATCAACATCACCAGGAAACACATACCGGTTCAGAGACTTGCATGAGGCCACCACCTAGTTGAAGACCCTCCCAAGGATTCCGGTGACACTCAAGTTTGAGAACCAGAGCTGGCATCCAACGAGCCGCACCCGGCTGTGTATCAGAGTCACCCTGGAGCTTTCACACAAGCCAATGCTCAGGACCCACCCCAGATACCTGATGACGCCCCAGTGGTGGGGGTTTGTTGGTTTGTTTGTTTCAAGTATTAAAGAAATATGAGAAACAGAGAGGATTTTTAGGGCAGTGAAGCTGGGCAATACCATAAGGTGTATGATATCAGGATACGATACTACAAGGGGTACGTGTCATCACACATTTGTTAGAGCCCATAGGAACGGACAACACCAAGAGTGAACCCCAAGGCAAACTAGGGGCTTTGGGTGACTATGATGTGTCACGTTCATTCCCCTGGTGGGGGTTGTTGATTGGGGGAAGGCTGTGGGGTAGGGGTGCTGGGAATATACAGCCCTAGAAGTTCCCGGGTGACTGTAATCCTGTAGTCTGTGGAACCGGAGGCAGGACAGCCAGGCTTCAGAGTCAGCAGGTCGGAAGCAGTCAAAGAAGATGATGGAAGGAAAGAAGTCATACTCGTGACTGAAGGAGGGAGAGACAGAGTGGGGAAGGAAGCGGGGAAGGACTCATTCATTCCAACTCTGCTTTTAACTTCTTCCTTCCCAGCATCTGCCTTAACTCCTCCCCCTCTAGTGTAGTCAGTGCAGCAAACGCTGGCCTGAGCATCACTCTACCCACCCGGGGTCAACCACAGTCCCCACTAGCTAGTACGTGAACCTGAGCATGTCCCCAGTGTGTGCCTGCTTTCACCTGTCTCCTCATCTGGAAACAGAAGGTATTAAGACGCTGGAATGGGAATACAGTGCCTAGCACAGAGTAAACACACAATAAACACAGGTTGCCCTCAACTGGCCGGTGCATGTCTGCTCCACAGAAAACGGCGTCCAGACAATGAACGTTCTCATCTCCTGCCAACACCACCTCTCTGGCTTGGAAGCCAGAGTTAGAGAGCAGAACACAAGAGGGAATCCTCTCGGGGTGCCTGGATGGCTCAGTCGGTTAAGTGTCCGACTTTGGTTCAGGTCACAATCTCACGGCTCGGTCTGTGAGTTCGAGCCTGCGTCGGGCTCTGTGCTGACAGCTCAGAGCCTGGAGCCTGCCTCAGATTCTGTGTCTCCCTCTCTCTCTGCCCCTCCCCTACTCGTGCTCTGTCTCTCTGTCTCTCAAAAATAAATAAACGTTAAAAAATTTTTTTGAAAAAAAAGAGGGAATCCTCTCCTTCCATGTCTACGTTACCAAAGACAGGCTGGACGCACCGGGACAGAAACACCCCTCATCCCATAAATGTTCACAGAGCACCTGTTCCGGGCCAGAGGCGGGGAGAGCGCAGAACTTGCATTCCTTTGATTAGAGGGAGGCTCCAGGCCCGTGAAGGGCAAGATCTCCTCCAGGGCGGTCTCCTCTGGACCCTGTACCCGTCAGTGGCAAGGGGAGCATCTTTCCTAGAGGGGAGCCTCAAGAAGAGGGACACTCAGTCCTGACAGGCACTGCTGCTTGAGAACCAATGCTCTAGAGAGAACCCAAGAGTACATATTACAGAAAACTGCACACCCCTGCCTCCTGTGGCTTTTTTTGCCTTTTGTTTTATAAGCGTTTTACTGTCTAACGAATGATAAATGAGAAAGCGTGTATCATGAGCGAGCAGCTTGAATATTCAAACTGACACCCGAGATCAAGACTGAGAAGAGATCCCTGCAGGACCCAGCAGGTCCGTCATGCTCCCGCCTACCTACCCTAACCCCAAAGGTAACCACAAACCTGTCTTCTTTCCCACAGAGCAGTTCTGCCTTTTCGAGAACCTCACTTACATGGAATCATACGTCAAGCACTCCTCTGGGCCAGCTTCTCTGGCTGAACACTATGTCTATGGGACTCATCCATGGTTTCCATGGAGCGGCCATTGGCTCATTCTCACTGCTATATAGAATTACACCACACAGGCGGGACGCCTGAGTGGCTCAGTCGGTTAAGCATTTCACTCTTGATTTTGGCTCAAGTCATGATCTCACAGCTCTTGAGATGGAGCCCCGTGTCGGGCTCTGAACTGACAGTGAGGAGCCTGCCTGGGATTCTCTCTCTCCCTCTCTCTGCCCCTCCCTCGCTCACACACACATTCTACCTCTCTCTCTCAAAATAAATAAACATTAAAAAAAAATTTTTAAGGGGCACCTGGGTGGCTCAGTTGGTTAAGCATTCGACTCTAGATTTAGGCTCAGGTCATAATCTCGCAGTTTGTGAGTTCAAGCCCTGCCATTGGGCTCCACGCTGGAGGTCTGCTTAGGATTCTCTCTCTCTCTCTCTCTCTCTCTGCCCCTCCCCACCTCACTCTCTCTCTTTCTATCTCTCAAAGCAAATAAACAAAACTTTAAAAAAAGCTTTTTAATAGAATTACAACATGCAAATATAACACATTATATGTACCCATTTTACAGCTGATGGACACTTGGGTGGTTTCCACTTTGAGGCTATTAGGCCAACTGCTGCTTGGAGCACTCTATGTCTGCCTCTTGGTGGACATAAGCACTCTATTGAGGGTGCAATGGCCGAGTCCAAAGGTAGCACATGCTCAGCTTTAAGGAAAGCATGTTCCAAAACCCCTATCAACCTCCATCCCCTTGCCCTGCTTCATTTCCTTTCCTATCCATGTCGACCATCATCCTCACTTCACATCCTCATTTGCCTGTGTTTGGTCTCTCATCCTTCTAGATGTGGGTGCGCGTTGAGAGCAGGTCTGGGCACCACAGGGCCCCCTGAGCCCTGACTCTGCCCAGCCCAGAGCAGGTGCTGGAAAAACACCTGTAGGGCAACTGAGCTCCTGCATTCTCTCCTGCACACAGGAGCTCAGGGGACCTCTCAGCTGTCCCCTTGGTCCCCTCCTCCCGTGGGTGCCTTCCCAAAGCCCAGGAAGACCCCCTCACACCCTCTTCCAGTCTCTAGCCATAGCTAACAATTAGGCCTTGAGCAAAGACTGGGCCCCCTACCAATCCCCACCATTGCTGCTGCACAGAGTCCCTTCCCCAGGATGGAACGTAAAGGCTCCTGGGAAAAGTCCAGGCTCAAGTCTTGGCTCTGTGAAAGCCGGCTGACTGGAGTGGCATTCTTGAGTGCAGGCTGCAGGCCATGCCCCCAGGAGACAGGCAGACAGCAGTCAGAGCACCAGCAAGCTCAAGGTCAGAGGAGTGAGCTGGGGAAGTGGGTCAAACAGCCCCATAAGGCTGGGGCAGGTGAGGCCTCTGGGCGCGGGGGAGCTGGAGCAAAGCTGGCCCTGACCCGGTCCAGGCAAAGCAGAGAGGGCCTCACAGAAAGATGGAGGTCTCAGGGCCTGCCTCTTCTGGGATGCCTGTTATTCCCCAGAGACATAAGGCTGGGGCGGGCAGCACAGGCAGAGACTGACGTGTGCGAGACAGAGGGCTGGGCTGGATATGGAGGGGTTGAGGGGAAATGTCCACTCCTGGCAGGACACAAGGAAATGAGGGAGATGAATTAGAAAGATCATGGGGTAGGACGGTGGCGGGGACAAAGAACTGCCAGGCCAAGACCTCTGGGCTCTGTCCCAAGGGTAATGGAACCCTGGGGGTGTCGCAGAGAGGTCACCCTCACAGAGAGGTCACCAGACACAGATGGGGTAGCAAGGGTGTGGCACAGAAATGGAGACTGAAGCCGTATATCCCCCACCCCCGCACCCCAAGGGAAGAGGGACCAACGGAGATAGGTAAAGGTGGAATGGAATGCAGAGTCTTAAACACCTCGCCTGACCCAAGGCTGGCCCTCAGTGTGGCAGCCACTGCTCTACTTCACACGGCCAGCCTGTTCCAGAACCTTCCATGCTGCTTCAGAACTGGGCCTCTCCTCTAGAGCCTCAGACCCCAGCATCACCATGGCAACAACCGCAAACACAGGAGCCCAGGCCTCTGTGCCATAAACAACCCTGACAGATTCAATAAATATAGATGTACTACAGCAATTTGTGGGGAATTTATGAGAAATTAAAAATTCAGCTTGGACAATAAACAACCCATTTCAGAATTTGCCCCACTTAAAGTTAAATAAACCGCATGCGAGCATTTTTTGAGCATGATGTTTCGAGACTAAAAACTGGGCCTTGCCAGGAATGCTCCCTGAGACTCCAAAGCTGGTGCTGCTGTGGAGAGCACGTCCTCACATCTGCTGACCTCAGAGAGCACTTTACAGTTTATAAAGCACCTGCGTTGACCCACCTGCTGCCTGTGAGACACTGGGGCAAGTAGGAATGACACCATAATGAGGATGAGCCTTGAAATCGAAGAAGAGCCTGCAGCACAGCGACTTGCTCAAGGTCACACAGAACTGGTCAAGGTCAGAGACAGGATGCAAACTCAGGCCAGCCCAACTCCAAAAACACTGTGCACACACAGGCAGCCACATGTGCATTTGCCTACAACACACGAATTGCACCCAAGTGAGTCTGATGTGGGGAGTTGGCTGTATTCTCTAGAAATCTGTCCTACTTAAATAGCATCAAAGGGGATTGCTTCAAACAGATCAACAAATTCACCCAGGGGGCAGGCAGGCTCAGATCCCTGAGGCAACTCCACCAGGCTGTCTTCAAGATGAAAGACTAAGAAATAAGCAGACAGAGATGGAGAGAGCATGGGGGAGGCTTCCTACCCCTGCTTTCTGAAGATTTCGGAGAGTCACAAGAGGGGAGAGTGAGATAAAACGCCAGAGATCCCATCAGGGGCATTAGCCTGTTTCACAGAGAAGGAACCAGAACCCAGCCCAGCTGCACGACAGGCAGACAGCGAGCCTGGAGCTCCTGCTGCCCGGGCCAGGGGCCCCCAGAGCCAGCCACCTTGACCTAATAACGTCCTTTCTTCCCACAAGCATCATATATCTCCAGGCTTGCTGGCTCCGCGACCCGAGTTTCCAGTTCAGCCATAGACTAATCATCTCAAGAGGCCACAAACAGGTGGGTGGGGGAAGACGCACCAGCTCCAGGCACGCTGTGCTGACAGGAGAGCTCCTCAGCCCCCAGGTCAAGGCAAGGGCCTGCCCTTCTCCTGCTCTTCTGATGCAGCCCTAGGGTTGTCTGCCTCCCAGAGGCACGGGCACCAAGGTGGCTGAACCCTGGGAGACTGGGTTATGTCAGTGTTCCCAGAGGACAACAGAGGGCCGACAGGCAGAGACCCAAGCAAGCACCCTGTGATGCAAAGAATCAAGGGACCAGCCCCAGGCCTTAGTCCTGCAAGTGTCAACTCTCTCAATCACAATCACAAAATGGGCCTGTGTAGGATAACAGCCACAGGGACATCTGGGAGAGTCAGACAGGAAAGTCAGAGCTGGGGGGTCATGCCAGAGCCTAGGGACAGAGGACCCTGAGTCGCCCTCCCAAGAGCCCAGGGATGGCACCTCTGGGCCACAGGACACAATGCTGCTCTGCCCTGGGGTCCACCGAATCACAAAGCAGGGGAGAGAGGGGTGTGGGTCACTCCTTGTTGACCGCCCCCCCCCGCCCCCCCCTCCACCTTGCTCCATTCCTGGAGGCTTACCTCTGAGGACCTCTGGACTTCCAGCTACATCTGCCCAACAGAAGGTACCAGAAGATCAGAGGGCAGGAAGAAAGTGAGGCTGGGGTATTTATCCCTCCTCTCCCCGCTTCAACAACATGCCTTGGGCAGGGGCTTCAGCCCAGCACAACTACGGTTGCCTCGCCGGCCCTGGGAACAGTAACAGTTCCCACAGCTAGGCTCCTGGAGCCTCTCCAGCCCGCTCTGGTCCCTTCACCCTGCCCACGCCTCTGCATGTAGTCCCCACATTAAAGTCACATCACCAGAGCCACGTAGAGGAGGTTCAGCAGGGACGGGTCCAAGTCCTCAAACAGTATTAGGATCAGAACAATGGGAACAAATGAGTCAGAAAGAGGAGTATAAAACCGCTGTTCAGAGCAGACAGGGTGTGAACCTTCTCACCTGCAGTGAGGGCAAGTTGAGCAGTTGAAGGCTGGAACAGGTGAGCATCAGCATGGGGGACAGTGGACAGAGCTCAGGAATGGGAGTGGCCCAGCTCTGTTGCAAAGTCCCATGCAAGATACTGAGGGCTGCAGGGGCGCCTGGGTGGCTCAGTTGGTTCAGTGTCCAACTTCGGCTCAGATCATAATCTCACGGTTCGTGAGTTCGAGCACAGAGCCCACTTCGGATCCTCTGTCCCCCCCCACCCGTCCCTCCCCCAATCACACTCTCTCAAAAGTGAATACACATAAAAAAAAAAAACAAAAAAAAGATATTGAGGGCTGGGTTCACGGCAGCCTTGGAAAATTCAGGAAGGGCACAACAGGTTTTTACGGGAAACCAGCAAGGTCAGATAAGCACGAGGGCTGGGGTAGGGAGGGTGACTGGAACAGAGAGAGCCCAGGCCATTGGGATCAAGCCCGCCTGGGTTCAAAGACCACAGCAGTCGGTCCTTGCTGGCTCCGTGACCTCAGATTCATCCTTAAGCAAGTGACATATCTGAGCCTCAGTTTCTTCATCTGAATACTAAAGAGATCCCACATCACAGAGACAGTCTGTCTGATAAAGTAAAACTGTCCAAGAAAGATGTGGACCCAGGCTCAGCAAAGACCAGGAATTAGCTCAAAGCCATGTGGTCAGAATTCACTGGGGGCCGGTGGCCCATATCCACACTGGAAATTCTCCTCCCAAGTCTGGGCTGGACCCACCCCATCAGGGAAGCAGTAGATTAACTCACGGCTACATCCAACTCCCCCAGCCCAGAGGGAAGCAGGCACGCAAGTGGTGTTTGATATTCCTTTTCAAAAGCTCCTTTCCCAGTCCTCAGTTCCCTGAATACAAACTGGCAGCTGGTCACGGATCACTGAACATAGATTTTGGGCCAGGCTTTGTAGTAAGTGCTCTGACACTCTATCTCAATTAGTCTTCTCAACCTTAGGGGGTAGGTGATTGACAACCCCCTCTAGGCAAGGAGGCTGAGGCCCAGGGCTAAAGAACTAGCCCATGGCCACCAACAATTGTGTGGTAAAGGCTGGTCCCTGGAGCACAATGTTTGCTGAGGGGGAGGGGGAGTTAGCAGGGGTGGTAGCTCCCCCAGCTCACTTACCTGGTCTGGTCAGAATTTCCCCTTGGCTAGCAACCTGCACATACATGTAAACCAGAGTAAGGCACAGGCCAGCAGGAAGGGGGGGGGGGGGGGGGTGAGGGGTAGGACCACAGTGCAGACAGGCCAGGCGTGGGGAGCAGCCTGCTGTGCTGGAAAGAAGCAGGACTGGCGACTACCCAGGGACCAGCCACCTCCCCACAAGCACACACTCTCTGTCCCTTTCCCTGGGTCAGGCAAAATGCCCAGGAGCAGGGCTGCAGCCTGGCCCAGGCCCACAGCCACAATGGGCAGAGAGGAGGGTCTGGGGCATGGATGAAAAAGAACAGGGGAAGACAGAAGGTAAAAGGGAGAGAAACAGACTCTGCCTAAGATCTGGGTGCATTCAAAAATCCAGAAGGGCAAACTCTAAAACAATGGTGTCTTTCCTCAATTCTCTATAATGTTCAGGGCTTTTCCCCCAAGAAGTACATATTCCTTTTATAAACTGCAAAAACAATAAATACGACTTATTATTTATATAGCCCAAGAAATAATCACAGACTTGCCCGAATGCTATCAGAACCAGATGGTCATGACAGCAGCATCACAGCGACAAGCCAGAACCCCCACCAACATCCACGGAGGGAACGCAGTAACTCTGGTTACAGAGAGGATAGATTATGTGGCGACTAAGAACACAAGCCTAAATCGAACATTTAACAAAAGGGGAAACACTAACAATATGCTAAGCGTGTTTGTGGGGAGCAGATTACAAAAGGATAACAATTTTGTTTAAAATATATAAATACGTCTTCCATTTCTACATGCAGAGAAAAAACTCAAGGGCGTTCCTGAAGTCTGACTGCTGGTTATCTCTGGACTACCAGCTACCCCGGAGGGGCTTCTGGACCTTCTTGAAAGACATTTTCTCTCTTTCTTATTTTAATGCTTATTTATTTTCGAGAAAGAGAGAGAGAGAGAGAGAGAGTGTGCACAAGTGGGGGAGGGGCGGGGGGAGGAGGGGGGACACAGAATCCAAAGCAGTCTCCAGGCTGTGAGCTGTCAGCACAGAGCCTGACGCGGGGCTCGAACCCATGAACCGTGAGATCATGACCTGAGCTGAAGTTGGATGCTTAAACGACTGAGTCACCCAGGTGCCCCTTGAAACACATTTTCAAACCCCTTTCAAACCCCTTCTGGAGGATCAAAGGCTCCTGTTTTGTCTTTGTTTCCCCTTCTCCCCAGGACACGCTGGCTGGGCAGAGGCCCTTGTCCCCATTAGACAAATGACAGCACCAAGGCCTCACACAGCAAAATTAGGAGGCTGAGGCCCAGAGCTGGCTTGGGGACACCCAGGTCTAATGAACATGTGTGCCCAAAATGGTCAGCCCGGAATAGCCAATCAGCACACAACTTTATCAGGCCCTCAGCTTAGGGGAGGGGAGGCCTTCACATTTACGAAGCTCAATCAAGCATGCCCCTAGCCCCCACTAAGTGTCTCTCCTCTCTCTCCCATACCAGGCTCCCCTCCCCCCAGGCCACACTCCTAGGCCATTAGCTCAGTCCCAAAGGCATCCTTTCCTATCCAGGCTTTTGATGATCCTGTCAAAACACTGTAAATAACTTATTTCCACTTGGCAGCGCCTGCAGCAAAAATATCATCCAGGCAGGGGCTGCCTCTCCACGCCAGGAAACCCACACTCGTCCTGCCCAGAGACCCCCCCGGGCCCCCACCTACCAAGGATAGGAAAGGCTCAGTGTCGAGGCCAAACTTCTGCCCAATTAGACAGGGGGTGGGCTTTATAAGACCCCTCAAGTCATTTCAGGAACAAGAAAACCAGTGAGCTGCTGAGAGGTCCTTACTACCCCACAACCCTACATACCACCCTACACCCCATCCCTGACTTCAGGTGCTCATGCACCCCCTAAGGAGGGCCTGCTCACCTAACCCTGCCCTATCTCATTCGTCCGTCTTGTCGCTATCTGGGAGGTGGGCCTCCGAGGGGTTTTGCCACTTCCCAGGGCTGCACATCAGCAGACTCTCAGTCCAGACAGGCAGCCTGAAGGCATTGGCTTTGCCATCGCCCACCCGTGGAGTCCAGTCCCACTCTGCTGCTCACTTGCTGGATGGTGCAAGGCAAAGGCACTCCAGGTGTCTGAACCTCAGCGCTCTCACTTGGCAAGCGGGGACACTAACAGTGGCACCCTGCAAGCGAGGCACAAACGGGAGCTGTCACTGTTGCTATCCGGGCTGGAAAGACACCAAAGCATTTTGAAATTATTCTGAGGGCATCTCAGACCTCTGAAGCGATCTTACTAGGCGATTACTGCCTGGATGTCTGGGAGCCCCGCCCTACATGTTCCCCCAGGACCCCTGATCAAACACCACCAAACCCCCACCTAACCCCGGAGCGCCTCCCAAGTGACTTCTGCGAGCAATGACCGTGCCCTGCTGCACCGCCAAGTCGCAGACACAGCATGAGCCAGGATCTCCTTATAGGGTGGTTGCTCTAAGGCCATCATAGAAAGTTCAGAGAGAGAAATACCGACAGTCCTGCCCTGTGCAGACAGGGAACAAGGGACCCAGAACAACCAGGTCCCTGAAAGGGCTACCCTGCCAGCCACTTGTATAGGACATCAGAGAACTCAGGGGTAGGATGGGGCTGTGGTGCTTCCCGGGGGAGTTCTCCAGGCAAGGGTGGCTGAAAGGGAGAAACAAAGAAAAGAAAAGAAAAGAAAAGAAAAGAAAAGAAAAGAAAAGAAAAGAAAAGAAAAGAAAAGAAAAGAAAAGAGAAGAGAAGAGAAGAGAAGAGAAGAGAAGAGAAGAGAAGAGAAGAGAAGAGAAAAGAAAGAAGGAAGGGGGAAGGAAGGAAGGAAGGAAGGAAGGAAGGAAGGAAGGAAGGAAGGAAGGAAGGAGAGAAAGAAAGAAAGCGAGCCAAGTTATGGCTCTGGATTCGCAAAATTTGGGGAAAAGCAGTGAAATCTCAGCTGCGCACAGGACTCCCAGGACCTGCCCCCAGCCAGTACGGGGGGCGGGGGTCTTATGTGTCCAGGGTCAGGAAGCCATACTCTCAGAGATGATGATGCCTTTACCCCACCATGGCTGGAACTGGAGATGCAGAGGGAGGAAGTAAATATATCAGCCTATGCCCTCGAACGCACCCCAGCCAGGGCAGACTCTTCTCTGATCCTGGGGGGCACCACAAAGCAGGCTGCACTCGCCCCCGCATCGAGGAGAAGGCCTCGGGCTTCCAGTCGGGAGGGAACACCCTGAGCTGGGACCCCGCTGGCCCACAGCAGGAACATTACCCCTGTCGGCCCCTCCCTAAGCAAACCAGATGGATATAACTTACACGGTAACATTTCCAGCTTCTTTTCTTGTGACAACAAATCAAACAACAAGGGTCCTTTTATTTTGGCTCATCTACCCATCCAATCACTCAACAATACACCTCATTTAAACTCCTGCTGATTTCCATGGGCCCCTAAGGATGACATCAACAATGGTGGCACCAGCGAATAAAAAGGAGCAGCTCCTTCTGAGAACGTGCCGTGTGCCAGGCTCTGGGCTGCTCCTCAGCCGTATCACGTCCATGTCCCACCTCTGAGGCTGGCTCCATTATTATTGCCATTTTGTAAATGAGGAAACTGAGGGTCACTGGGCCCAAGGGCACTGGGCACGGCTAGCTGCAGCCCAACACCCATTCCCGATTCTCCTCTTCTTCGGGAACAAAACCCCAAGCTCCTGTGAGGTGACAGCATGCCCAGCAGAAAGACGGCACTTCCCACCCTGCTGGCCTCCAGGTATTAGAACGTTCGACTCTGACCAAGGCCAGCATGGGCAGCAGTATAACACGGGATCTCTAAGGAGATCACCTAATGAGAATAGATTCATGTGTGTGGCAGGGGTGCCCTATTCCCATACTGCTTTCCCATGACCTGGGATGTATACACAACGGCTGGAGCCTCAGCAGCCACTTTTACAAGGAGGTGAGCTTGGGCCTAGAAGATAGTGCGGCACAAACAGAGAAAAGGGGGTTCTTTAAAACTTTATGGAGCCCCTGCACCAGCCCCAGATTAGCCTGCATCCGGCTTCTTTGGCATAGAGAGAAATAAATGTAAGATTTTATTTAAGCCACTGTTATTCCCAATCTGCTACTGGCAGCCAAATATCAATCCTGACAGCTCCACAGTGAAGCTGCAGGTGGAGGGGTGTTAGGAGGATGAAAGCCAGCCAGGCAGAGATCCCCCCAAAACACAATATCCTTGGCATGACTCTCATGGAGAGTCATGGAGAATGTGCTCAGGCCACATATTTCTGCTTGTCTTACAATTTTCTGTTTTCATGCACATCAAGACAACAATGTCCTATTTGTGACTCTATGTTCTTCAACAGTTTAGGAAGGATGGTTCAAGCCTCTCCATAGATTTTACTCTCTCTCTCTCCTGATGACTTGAGAGTTCTAATCTCATTTCTCTGCACGCACTGGCTACCAGGAAGCTCAGCACCACTCTAGTGTGTCCTCACAGCACCAGGCCCAACAGCCAATATTACATCTCCTCTGTTCCTCACCTCGATTTACTTCTTCTGTGTTACTAACCTTTCCTTTGGGGAAAGCGAGAGAGCGTCAAGCATACAGAACGCTAAAAGGGAGGAATCTCCTAGACTATCAAATTCACGAAAGCTCGTTCTTCTTTGAGTAACTAAAATGGCAAATTATCTCCTAAGTTAGCACTTTGTAAGAACGAGGAAGATTCTCCAACTCATGTATACTTTCTGACCTTTCAAAACGGTGCCACATGACACATCAACCTGTTGCTGAAAAAGACATGCCAATATCTCTCAGCCGGGCCCTGCCTTTACACATTAGCAGGCACAGATTAAGAAATTTCCACAATTTATACAAGTATGCTATTACCGTATTTCGTCGGTTCAAAGGCACTGTCAGTCAGAACCATCACATTACACACTCATTAAAAGGTTTTTAAAGGCAAAACATAAGAGACTCTTAAATACAGAGAACAAACTGAGGGTGGATGGGGGGGTGGGTGGGAGGGGAAAGTGGGTGATGGGCATTGAGGAGAGCACTTGTTGGGCTGAGCACTGGGTGTTGTATGGAAGCCAATTTGACAATAAATTATTTTTTAAAAAAAGGGGTTTTAAGTAGGTTTTAAGGAACCAAAAGAATAAAAAAAGGTATGTTACTATAGCCAGAGAAACCAATGGAGAGGTTCGTAGTGATTACCTCTAGAGAATAAGATGATGGGGAACTTTGCCAATTCATGTATTTCTGTAATATTTAATTAGTTTCCATTGATTTCCAAAGAGTTCTTGATAAGGTGCATCTATGAGCCAGAATGCTAGGCCTGCACAGTCTCCAGAAAAACAAGGCATGGTCCACGGCCCTACAGAGGCTCCGGAGAAGTGGGAAAAGCCCCCACAGTCCACGATTACACCATGCAATGGAAGCTTCTGTGTCTGGGAGGTGGGGCACACAGGGTATGTTGCGGCCCACAAGAGGGAGGGGCTCTCTCGGCCTAGGGTATCCAGGAAGGCTTAAGGAGCTGGCGGCCGGGAGCTCGTTCAGACAGATTAATAAGTGTCAGCCAGATGGACAAGGAGAGGCATGGCGGGCTGCCAGGAGAGGGTATGCGGAGGACCAGGCCTCGCCACAGGCTGCTGGGCCTCTGCACGGGGTGCTTTGGGGTGCACTTGAGGAAGAGGCCCGGGTTAGGTTCCCTGGAGTGGGAACCAACTGTCAAGGGCTTCATGAACCCCTCCAAGGGATGGGACATCACCCTGTCCCCCTGGTGCTGCGGCCTCGCTGGGTCAAGATGGGGCTTGTGTGAGAAAGAGCACTTGAGCAGCTGGCCAGCAGACAGATGGGCCCGGTCCAGGAGAGGGTTCAAGACACCGCAGGCAAAGGAATTGCAAGGAAGCACTGCTTTCAGAATCATGCAAAACCAGCAGTGGGGCGCGGAGGGTCACAGATGGACCAGGGAGCCAGCGTGCTGGGTTTTCTCTGCCTCGTGCTAGCTCAGGGACTGGGGCGAGCTCTCTCGGACTCAGTTGCCTCATCTGTAAAGTGGGGATAACAGAAGTTTATCCATTAAACAGCACCTATAAGAGTACTAACCGTCCTTCTCTGGATTGTCGTGGGGATTAAATTAGTTAACACGGTAAATGCTTACGGAAGTTCCCAGACCACACGAGGCTGTGTGCACATCTGCTTTGATCACCTCCCCCACCTGTTATAGTGACCCCTCCCTAAGGAGTTGCCCATCTGACTGGGTTCCTCAGGACCCAATCAATTCTCCCACAGCCTGGGCTTCTAACGGTCTGCCCCTCCCTCTAGGCCCAGGGGCCTCAAAGACCTGCCCCAGCACTGTCCTCCCTCACCTCCCAGAGGCCAGAGACCAGCACAGTGCAGGAGCAGCCACTGCAATCTTCAGGCAGGGTGGCCGAGTGGCAGCCACACACAGCCTTTCGGAGGCATCAGCCACTGCCAAGGCTGCCTGTCCGTCCCTGGGTCCCCTAACCCCCCCCCCCCCCCCGCCCCGCACTGCTGGCACAGAGCCAGGCAAGGGGACACTGTGATAAACCACCACTGAGTCCACACCGTGGGCAGCGGCTCAGGGCCACAAACGGTCTACAGGCCACAGGGCTCCACACACTGTAAGATCCTGGTGCCTCAGACTCAGTAACGTCACTTCTAGAGGGCGATCCAAACAGAGAACCAAAGAGAGAACGGCAGCACTGTTCGGAACAGCAAACCAGAAACCACTAGAACCTAGGGTTCCAGAGCAGAGAAAAGGTTCCTGAGGCTGAGACAGCGGGATGGCAGAAAACTGGTGCCGCCCTCGCAAGGATCATTTCCAAGGGGAGTAAACAGCACAAGCAAATCAACGTGTGTCCATTCTCCAAACGCAGGTCAGAAAACCTACAGATAAGAAAAGCCCAACCTGGATTCACACAATACTTAACGACGTATTTTAGGTAAAGGTACGAAAAAAGACCGAAATAAGTGTTTCAAAGATTATCTCTGGGCTTTCATCTTTAAGCCGGTCTTTCTCTCCCCAAATTTCAGAAATGAACACATAGTACTTCATGAAGAAAGAATAATCAAGGGTTTCAATCACCCACATCACCCAGTATATGGAGCACACACCAGGGCCAGGCCCTGCACTCCCCAGAGACAAGAAAGTTCTGGCCCAGAAGACATCGACTTGTAGCTCCAGCTAGGCATGGGAAGCCGGGGGTGGGGGGGATCCGCTGAGAGAGCCAGGAAGGTGTCACGGGCAAGGTGACACCTGAGCACACGTCTAACAGCACAAATAAAAACATGACAGTGGGGAGGGTGATGCCAGCTTCTTGGCCAATGAAAGACTCAAGCCGCTTGGTGGTCCGCGAGCCTGAGCCGAAGGCAATGCCTGCTTCTCACAGCGCAGGCCATGCACCCAGGGCCCTCCAGTCAATGCCCCACCTCGCCCAGTCTCAGCCCCCAGAGGGCCCCCCCCTCCCAGCTGCACTGGCACTCCTACAACTGCATGGAGGACCGGGACTGAGCAGCTCTGGGCTGGCAACTCCAACCAGCTCTGGGCCATGCCAAGGGCGATGGCAATGCTGACGGCTGGAGGACCACATTTTGAGGAGTGACGCCCTGGACAACACCACCTCCAAGCAACCTCAAAACAGGCAACGGCTTTCGGTTGCCCTTTTCCTCCCTTCCTATTTCCCCCACGTGCCTCTTTTCATCTCTTCGCTTGTATGGTCACTGCGCGGAAGGGGACCAGGGACCCAGGGCCCCGACTCCATGTGGAATGGTATGGAGAAGCCTGGGTCCTGACAGGGCACACCCTGGCACCGTGGAGCACCGGTGCCCGGCTTCCCTGGCAGGGCCGCTTTCTGTTTTAAGGATAAGTTCAAGTTGACTCACCGAGTCAAAGGCTGGGGAAAGAACACCCCAGAACTGAGAATCACAGGCCTCCGAAGCCACACAGGACTGCCCCGACGCCAGAGACAGTTTCTATTTGCAACAGCAAGCCTAAAAAGCTCAAGAATAAAAATAAAACTGACAGAACTGAAACCATTCAGCGTACATGGGCAGCACATAGCAGCTCATGAGCATTTTCCCATGTCGTCCTCCAAGATGTGTCTCTTAACAGCTCCTAAAAACATCTGATAAGAGCAGACCCTGATTTAAAGAACATTCCCCCCGCCCCATGCACCATTATTGTAAAAAATACCCTGATGTTTTCACATAAACTTGTCTGACTCTGTTACATATATATGCTAAGTAAATGACGGAGAATGAAAATAATTTTCAATGTTTTGAAAAAAAGAAATACAAATACCTGCATTTCAAATGGTAAGAAATAACATGTATCTTTTAAAAAGGAATTCAGAGGTGCCTGGGTGGCTCAGTCGGTTAAGCATCTGATTTCAACTCGGGTCATGATCTCCCAGTTTCTGAGTTCGAGCCCTGCATCGGGTGGACAGCACGGAGACCACTTTGGATCCTGTGTCTCCCTCTCTCTCTGCCCCTCTCCCACTCACTCTCTCTCTCTCTCTCAAAAATAAAAAAATAAAGTATAAATAAAAAAGGAGTTAAGCTAAATTCACACAGCTAGAAACCAAAAAGTGTTACTTGGATGATGAAAGGTGGGGAGGGCAAAGCAAAGAGATCAGTAGACAACGTATTTTTCTAAGCACTGCCTCACTTACGGCTGTGCCCCTCCACCCTTAAGCCACATGGTTCGTAACAAAGGATGAGGGGACAATAAACCCGTACTCCTTAAGCTTCCATCAGATGTCTTAGGGCCTGTGTAGTAAATGTCCTCCCATTTTAAAGATGATTAAGGTAGGATCACATACTCAGAAGACAAACTAATGGAAACTCAAACCCAGGTCTCTGGGCTCCTCGGGAAGGTCAAGCACAGACAAGAACAATCTGTATACCTGGGGGCACCTGGGTGGCTCAGTTGGTTAAGCATCCAACTTCAGCTCAGGTCACGATCTCGCGGTTCGTGAGTTCAAGCCCCACATCAGGCTCTGTGCTGACAGCTCGGAGCCTGGAGCCTGCTTCAGATTCTTGTCTCCCTCTCCCTCTGCCCCTCCCCTACTGGCTCGCTCGCTCGCTCGCTCTCTCTCTTTCCCTCTCTCTCTAAAATAAATAAACATTAAAAAAAAATTTTTTATTGAAAAAAAAAAAAGAGTAATCTGTATCCCAATAACAGACCCAAACAACCATGGAAACGTTCTTCATAGAGTCGACTTCCCAATCTCATGGCCATGCTCCCTAGAGGTGCTGCTGTCTGCTATCAGAGGTCAGGGTCAGAGTCACATTCTGGTAGCCTTGAGAAAAGCCCCCGCCCATGAGGAGACAGCTCGATAACTGCCATGAGCTCTTCCAGCTACGAGGACGTCAGGCCCCCAGTAAACACCAAGACAACCTATATTCTCGGAGCCCCTGTATTTGGCTCCCAAACACCCGGCAGAGGGGACAGACAAAAGGCAGAATGTCCACCCCTCGTGGGCCCCAACCACCTGGAAATAAAATCTAGTGAGGGCACAAGGCCAGGCAGCAAAAGCACCGTGCAGACGGTGTTGGTGGCAGAGTGAACCCAGGCGAGGATTAAATCATCTGACACTTTTAAGTACGTACCTTTTTTTTTTTTTTAATGTTTTTATTTTTGAGAGAGAGAGAGAGAGAATGAGCAGGGGAGAGGCAGAGCAAGAGAGGGAGACACAGAATCCGAAGCAGGCTCCAGGCTCTGAGCTGCCAGCACAGAGCCCAACACAAGGGTTCCAACTCACAAACTGTAAGATCATGACCTGAGCTGAAGTCAGATGCTGAACTGACTGAGCCACCCAGGCGTCTCTAAGTACATACCTTTTAAAGCAATTTCTGAACCACTGAAAATATTACCCAAATAACAAATATATTTCTTACAGCTGGCCAGAGAACTCAACATCTGTAAACCTTGGAAAGAAGCACCCTGCTCAGCCAACAGACTCTCTCCCTCTGGCTTTCAATAAGCCAGTTACTGGATTCAACGCGCCTATCTGAACCAGCCCTCCCCCCTCACTGGTCCTCTCCTTGCACCCCCATGCATGTCCAGAAACAAGTGAGAAGTCTGGGAAGTGACCCTCAATCTCACTCACCCGCCACATCCGCCCACGTCCCATCATCTGTCTCCCCCTGCCTTCCACTACTGAATTAATCCCAGCCAGACCCCATCACCATGACCACCACCACTGCAGGCCATGGTCCCGGGCTCCTTTCAGAAGACCCAGTTCTCTGCCTTCCAGCCCAGTCTTTTTTTTTTTTTTTTTTTTTTTTTGGGACAGAGAAAGACAGAGCATGAACGGGGGAGGGGCAGAGAGAGAGGGAGACACAGAATCGGAAACAGGCTCCAGGCTCCGAGCCATCAGCCCAGAGCCTGACGCGGGGCTCGAACTCAAGGACCGCGAGATCGTGACCTGGCTGAAGTCGGACGCTCAACCGACTGCGCCACCCAGGCGCCCCGTTCCAGCCCAGTCTTTATCTAACCGTCCTCCATATGCCCTGCAGTGGGATCTCCTGTCATGCCTTGTCACTGGAGCACACACCTCTCTGACACAAAAGCCCTTTAATGCCCACTGAACCCACGCCCGTGAACAGATCACCAGCCCATTCTAGGTCTGGCCCCACTGCCCTCTCCGGCCTGACTACTTGCCAACTCCATCGGGGCCAAGGACCCAGTGTTTCCAAGCCTCTCACAGACAAAAGACCCCCTTGCCCAGCTTCTGGGTCCTTGTTCACATGTGCTCTCTGCCTGTAACGACATTCAAATATCTTACCCGCCCCCCCCAACCTAAGCTGGGTATATCCTGTATCAAGAAGCATCAACTTCCCTACAAGGCTTTCCTCATCCTCTGTCCACCCTCCCCTAACCGTCCACCCCTGTGTCCTCACAGGCCCCCACCACAGCACAGACGAGCCCTAGACCGCCTGGCACGCCCCCTCTAGCTCTCAGCCCGTCTTTCCCTTTCTGCTTGAGGGACCACCACCCAACCTCCTTTCCCGAATGGTTCGCACAGGAACAGTGCAAACATGTATACAAAGCACTCCAACATCTCAAGCAAGCAACAATTCTGGAGAAACCCGGAGCAAAGGCCTGCCGCCTGCCCGGCAAGCTGGGGAAACTTCTTTCGTCCTTGCCCACTTGAGAAACAGCGGCTGCTCCGGGGACTGGGTTTCGTAATGTCTGGATTCTCAAAGAATTTGGAAGGAAGACAGTGAATCTATGACGGGTGGCTGTACTTCCCACACTTACAGCTTGTTCGTTTGCATTTTAAAATACAACTCCGGCCCCCTCTCCTGCAAACAGCCCTCTCCTTCTCCCCTTGGGCTTTGCAAACTGGTGAAAGCCCCCATAATGTGCGAGGCAGGGATGCAAAACACACCTTCCTGAGGATGCTGAGGCTGGAGGTGGCAGGACAACAGATGAGTTGTTCTTTCCAGATCTCCTTCCCTTAAGTTCAGGGCTGCCCTAGAAAGGGGCAATGGGGTCCAAGGACAAAGAACCTCCCAGGCTTCCCTCCCAAGCCTTCCCCACAGATCAGGTCAGAGTGGAAAATGCTCCCAAGGTAACGCCATCCTTCAAGGCTGATGCAAACTTCCTGCTTGGCCTTCGGCAGAGCCCTAGGCTCACACCCTAGGCCCCCGAGGCCACAGATGACCCAGGAGGTCAAGAAATGTTTTCTCCATGGGGCGCCTGGGTGGCGCAGTCGGTTAAGCGTCCGACTTCAGCCAGGTCACGATCTCGCGGTCCGTGAGTTCGAGCCCCGCGTCAGGCTCTGGGCTGATGGCTCGGAGCCTGGAGCCTGTTTCCGATTCTGTGTCTCCCTCTCTCTCTGCCCCTCCCCCGTTCATGCTCTGTCTCTCTCTGTCCCAAAAATAAATTAAAAAAAAAAAAAAAAAAAAAAGAAATGTTTTCTCCAAATGAAGGCTCAGTGGGTGGAGGGACACTGATGGCTGTGCCACAGCTTGCATTTGGTCATTTCTGCAACCTGTGTGTTGCAGGAGCAGGAGCAGAACAGCCTGGGACATAGGTGAAGCACCTGTCGGGACCATGGGTTTGAACCTGGCTCTCAGCTAGGCTCTGTCAGGTGGACGAGGCCTATAGCCATGAGCAAGGCTTACCCTGCCTTTCTCTGGGACGCCTTCCTGACTTCATCTCTTGCACGCCTGTGCAAGTGACCCCCACCAACTCTGGCTCTGGATGCCGACCGCAGACTGCAGACTTCAGAAGGAAGGAACCAGGCTTTGGCACGGTGAGTCCCCCACACCCGCGGCCTGGCGCACCGCAGGCACCCGAGAAAGATGCGCTGAATGCCGCTACAGGGAGAGCCCAGTCTTCCCAACCCACACCTGCTGGCCGTCAGGGGCCTCAGTGGCTAAGCAAGGCCTGAAATGGAGGAGTCAGGGCGTGTCCGGCATCCTCATTACAATAATACCGAGGAAGAAACCGAGGCAAACAGGTGCCTGCGACCATCACTGTCATGACAGGCAGCCCCTCCGGAGCTGGGAGCAGAGGGCACCCCATCTCACAGTGTGCCTCACTCTCCCCTTGTCTTCTTGCCTGAGCCCCGACATTAAACACAAGGCAGCACTCCTCCTGGACTGGGGGCTTCTCGTGCTACATGAGCAGAGAACAGCAGGTTTTCCTAATTACAGCACCACCTGGCCTAACAGGCCCAGGTTAGGGGACACCAGTCGGCCCGCAGACAGGCCCCAGCGTCTGCGGCCCGTTGCCAAGGCTTTTCTGGGTCTCGGTGGCCGCACAGGCCCCAGCGTCTGGATGGCCTAGGAGCCAAGCCACTGCCCCCTCGGAGATGGCACCTGCCTCTGAGCCCAGTTCTGAGAAGTCAATGGGGTAGCGTCCTAAAGCAGTGGCCTTCCAACCAAAGCCCCCAGAATAAATGTTTACAATTACGTATCTTTTTGTGCACTTTCCAGTTGACATCTAAAATTTCTCATCGTAAGTTTAAATACTTGGAAAGGATGTAATTTCCAACATATTGTAAATATTAACATTTCAAAATAAAACTGTTCCTGTTTCTCTTTTAAATGGATCCAGTGGAATCTAAATACCATAGCGATTTGAGGTCCACCACCATCCATCCTAAAATTACAGAACCCAGTGCCTCTTAACCACTGGGAGATTCAGAAAAGTTCCCTTTGCCTCCTCCAAGCCCAATACCCAACCCGCATCCTTCAGTGAATTCTAGGGTTAAAGGCCTTTTACTGAGTAGTCTATTACACTACTAGGCAAAAAAGCACTGTATGTATATAAAGGTTTCAATTTTTTAATTTCGTGTGACCATTAAGCTCTAAGTGTCAGAAATTTTCTTCTGGCTTGAATTATTATTACAATTGCTATCAGTACATAACGGATGCACATGACCGAAACATCACTGACTGTACAAGGAAAAACATCACAGCTTATTAGGAACACATCTCAGGAGAGACGAGTGGGAATTTTTCAAAAGTATTTCAAGTACCCACAGATGAAGGCAGAGCTCACTGTCAGTTGTATTTTTCAGTGTTTATAGATGCAAGCGCTAACACCCGTTCTCCAAGCAAAAGGATGGGATGGGAAGAGATTTACATAGCAAATTCTCTGAATTCCTTTAAAATTATATGCTAAGAATTATAGTCATTTGTTATCAAAAATCATTTCTAATGCTCTATCAGCTGACAACTCGTTCAGATCCTCTTTCAATTTTGTTGCAAGGGAAGAACTGGAGAAACCTTACCTGCCCCAGGGGGACCATGGGTGACAAGGCCTAGGTGGGTTTTATGCCCCAGGGTCGTATCTGCCTTGACAATGTAAATAACAAGCTTGCTGTGTGCGAAGCATGGTGCCAGCTGCCTTACCCAAATTAACTCAATTAGGTCTCAGGTGACCCCGGGGGACAGGCACAAGTATTGTCCTCATTTTACAGACAGGGAGACGGAGGCTCCGAGTGGTTAGGCATCTAGCGCAAGGTCACACAGCCAGAAACCTGGGCCCAGGTGATCCTAACCCTCACTGCTGCATGCACTGCCTCCGCAGAAGCGGGAGGAGGCCAATGTGGAAAGGGTGCCAGGAAGGAGGGTTTACAAGCTCCTTCCCAAGCAGATGTGGTGAGGAAATGAGCACATGAGGAAGTTGAGGACCTGCAAATTTTGCTTTCTTTTGTTTTTGTTAATTTTAATATTATTTATTTTTGAGACAGGGAAAGAGAGCGTGCGAGCGGGGGAAGGGCAGAGAAGAGAGGGAGACACAAAATCTGAAGCAGGCTCCAGGCTCTGTGCTGACAGCAGAGAGCCCAATGTGAGGCTCGAACTCATGAACCGCGAGATCAAGACCTGAGCCAAAGTCAGACGCTTAACAGACTGAGCCACCCAGGCGCCCCAAATTTTGCTTTCTTGAATGTGCTCCCATCCTACCTTGGAGAGGTTCCCCACAGATGTTTCTGTCAAGTAAACGGTATCAGTGCCTGGTACACCACAGTCCCCGATAAATGTCAACACTCACGTTGTTACTACTGCCTTTAAATCCCAGGCAGAGAAATAACTTCCCTGACGGGAGGGCACCTTGGGATCTTACCAGCACTCTACAGTCTCGGTTCCTGACCCCGGACCCCAATATCCTTTTTCTAAATAGAAGCCAAAGCCCAGGTGACAACAGGCCTGGAAACAGTCAATAAATGGAGCAGAAAAACCACGGGCTCTGGAGACAAACTGACCCACAGTCAAAACCCAACTCTACCACTTACCAGCTGAGTTCCCCCAGGGGAAGTCACAACATCCTGAGCCTCAATGGAGGCTCGTCTCTAAAATGGGCATGAAAGCACTACTCGTGTCACTGGACGGCTGCACAAAAAGGGACATTGCCACTGGGGGGCCAGACACAAGAGATACTGGGTGTTGGCTGACGGCACGCTTCCTCTCCGCCCCCTCAGTCACTGACACCTCGTATCTGGCGAGCACCCACCATCTCCAGCACCCAGCGGCCCACCAGCCCAGGGATCTGGCGCACAGAGGCCTGGCTAAGTTTGAAAACCCAGCCAAGTGCCTTGGCTTCCAGATTTTGCAAAGAGTCTTTCTCTACATCTTGAAATTTCAAGTTCTCCAAACACTCGGGGCTGCCAGGAGGAGGTGAACAGGGAGGCGTCGCGGTAGGTTTTATTTTTAGATACTGGCGTGGAAAGCGTCCAGTTTGGCTTCTCTCTGGTGCCCGGTCACCACTTCCTCCCCGAAGTCATCACCAAAAGGAACAGCAGACACATCAAGGAAGCATTTCGTAACTCTTCTGCCCGGTACACTCCGTAACAATGGCTCCAAGGTTTTAAGTCCCGGACGCCCTGGTGGCTCAGTTAAGCATCCGACTCTTGATTTTGGCTCAGGTCGTGATCTCACAGTTTGTGAGGTCCCAGCCCCACGTTGGGCTCTGTGCTGACAGCATGGAGCCTGCTTAGGATGCTCTCTCTCTGTCTGTCTGTCTCTCTCTCTCTCTCTCACCCTCTCTCTGCCCCTCCCCCACTCACACTCACACAGGCACTCTCTCTCTCTCTCTCTCTCAAATTTAAAAAAAAAAGAAAAAACTTAAAAAAAATTGAATAAATAAATAACTAGAGGTTTTCATCTAAACCTTCCCAGGAAGCCATGTAAAGCAAACACACTGAACCCCCAGATTATTCCTCACATCCTGAAATTCCAAGTCCCTCTCCCCTCTTCTCCCCTCCCCCCCTCCCTCTTTTGGTAGGGGTAGTGGCACCCTACTGTGTTAGTCTAAGATTTTCCAGGACAGGAATCAGGTATTGGGGGAAGGGCACATTTTTCCCCCTTTTAAGTAACGTGTTTATTGGGGAGCACGTGAATTCACTTCCTCTAAATATCGTTCCCCCGCAGAAATTTCTTCGTGAACCTGAACAAGCGCTATAGTTAACCTCAGGGAAGCACCTGGACCTTCTCTTAGCAACCTCCAGCTACAGCTCCAACTTTAAGGCCAGGACTTGATGGTGGGTACAGCAGCATCTGCAAAGGATCTGGTGACATCCAAGGTAACCGTAGGTAAGGACTAAGAGACCAAAATAAGCCAAAGCATCCTGGAGCAGGACCGATGTGAGACACCTGGCCCCAGAATGACCAAGGTACAACTGCACTTCCTCTGCCCACTGCTGGACCCCTGACAGGCATTATCAATCAACCCCTGCCCTCAGCCACTCACAGATTTAGATTCCTCCAGGCAGCCATTACCAATCAATCAGAAGCGGCCCCGAAAGCATACTTCTCAGCCATTCCTGAATTCTGACTTCCCTCTTTTAATGTGTAAGAAATTAAGGTCCACAGAAAAACTCAGTGCAGATCACACAACTTTGCAGAGCCAAAATGAGCCTGGTTGAAAACTCTACAGTTGATGAGGGGCTTCCAGAAACTGCCTCCTCCCCCAAAACCAACCTCAGCCTCCAGGTGACAAGTTCAACCTGCTACAAGGAGGGAGACCAGAGGGAGACCAAGGCTTCCAGACAGAGCCACCCAGCCCCAGCCCCACCCCACCAACCACCCCCAATGGCCACTGTCAGAGCAGGTACATCTATTTTGGGGCCACAGAGCCCGCCCCAGGCCCTGGGAGGGATTCTCTCTCCATCCATCCCTCCTTCTCCAGCCAATGAGCACCTGACTTAAGTCTGTCCCAGAGTGAGGCAGCCCAAGGGTCAGGAGCCCCCCATACTGACTCGGTCCACCTTCCAGGAGCCAGTGGCCCACAGAGAAGATTGGGTGTCACCAACTGATAGCAGGATGGGGATGCACCTGACCTGGGGAGGGGGAGGGGGAAAGGAGAGGGGAAAGAGTACTCTTGGAGATGATACCACTCACAAGAATGGTCCAAGATAGGAGAAGACTCACCCTCAGAGGGCTGAACAGCCAAGGCAGGGGCCCAGGGGGACTCGTGCTCCCTCAGCAAAGACAGAGGGCAGGCATGGACCAACCGTGGGGGCATCAGGACCACGGATGTCTGGCGGGGTGGCTAAGCTCCCGCACCCTGTACCCCCACTCCCACCCAGAGCCCCACTTCTCCCCCAAGCCAGCTCCTTCCACCGATGACCCCACTGCAACTCCACAAGACCCAGAGACCACCAAGCATGACCCACGTTCTGCCAGGGCAGAAACCACAGAGATTCCACAGGGGGAGAAGTTAAAAATGACATGCAAGTGAAGAAGCTAAGCACCCAGACTCTTGGGGCGCCCGGGCAGCTCAGTCGGTTAAGCATCCGACTTCGGCTCAGGTCACGATTTCACGGTTTGTGAGTTCGAGCCCTGCGTCGGGCTCTGTGCTGACAGCTCAGAGCCTGGAGCCCATTTCAGATTCTGTGTCTCCTTCTCTCTCTGCGCCTCCCCCACTTGTGCTCTGTATCTGTCTATCAAAAATAAATAAATGTAAAAAAAAAAATTTTTTTAAAAAAAAGCACCCAGATTCTTGAGGGAGAAGGGGAAAGGGGGCCCTAAAAGGCCCGCCCACACGAACAACAGTGAAGGTATGATCTGTACTCACCTGCACAACTTCTATCCCCCGCTTCCTGTGGAGAGAAACAAAGAAAACAAAGGTTACTCAGGCAGCCAGGAAGCATCCTTCCAGAACATTCACTACAGCCAGCTGATGGCAGGACAGCCTGCAGCTGCACCTCTCAAACACGATCCCCAGAACAGCCTCATTTGCAAAGGGAAAGTCTGCAAACTCCTAGCCAGTCCTCAAAGCCACCTTCAGGCAGGCAGAGAGAGAGAGAGAGAGAGAGAGAGAGAGAGAGTTGTTTCCTGAGAGGGACCTGGCTGTAGTTCTACAAGGACCCCAAGTTTGCTGGTTTTCCTCATAGGCATCCCACTCTCCAATCTCAGGGCCAGCCCTTCATGGGCACAGCTCCAGCCTGGATCACCCCTGTACCCTTCCCTCCACCTTATTTACCCCCAATGGCCTGACCTTCCCTCCTGGACTCAACCACCTCCCATGGCTCCCCATTTCTTCCTATATTAGGTCTACTACCTCGGCCTGGCCTCCCAGGTCTGCCTCAGCCCATCTGCTCTCCCACACGGCAGGAGTTCCCCAAACCCTTCAGCCCTGCTCAGCTCAGTGCAATCCTGGCCATCTTTAGCCCCCACTGACCCCCTGTGCATCCTTCCACCCTGACTCAACCATCACGGGCCTCACCAATATTCCTGCAAGCCCGGGCCCTGCCTCTTCCATCTCTCACCCACAATCCCATGGCCAATATTCACCTACACACATGCCCTAATGACCCCACCCCATTACAGACAGGATCAGGGGCTCTGAGCAGTACACAAAGGCCCCCTGCCACACACCCACCTTTACCTCCCCTGCCCTACATTCCTCACTGAAAGCCTTTGGGCACAGGGCCATGCCCCTTCTCCAAGTCTTGGTCCACACTTTCCAGCCCAGCTTTCAGGATGTGGCTCAGACAGAAGTTCTCCCAGGAAGCCTTCCCTGACCCACGACACCCTCGCCCCACTGACCCACCCAGAGCCAGAATATTCCCGAGAACTTGGGGCTACCACTATATCCCAGCCCTTCGTTCCAGAGCCCCAGTGGGCTGTCGCCTGGGGCAGGATGCTAGGGAAGGCGCAGGATGCATGGAATGCAGATGGCTTGCCAATGGCCATGCCCACACGTGTTTTCCTGAGAAGAAAGGCTAGGCCGCCCACGGACGCTCAAAGGACCCGTGACCAGGAAAGGTCAGAAATTAGAGCAGGGACTATGGCAGATTCAATGGCTGTGTGTACCCTGTGCCTACTTATGGGGCCCCCCCCGGCATACAGACACTCCCTAAACGTAAGTACATAAACACCTCGCTCGGGTTCCCATGCCCAGACTGGCCCAGCACTCAGGGGCACAATAAATGCGACAGCCATCGCTCGGGCCCTGGAGGGGCCCACGGTCTAGGGGAGGAGGTGGGCACAAAGCCCCCGGGAAGTCTCTGGGCACCAGTGAGTGGGCACCGACACCATTCCCTCACACAACACAGCTGAGGTGACAGCTACCAATCTTACGTTACCTTCTGAGAGCCGGGCACCAAGTGGAACCTCCGAAGGAAGCCACGAGGTCAGTCCAAGAGGGCGGACCGGCTCACACTGCAGGATACGCCAAACCGGCCCTCCCCTTAACCCCCAACAACCTCAACACAACCTCGGGTCCCAAGGAACCCAGTGGGAAAACCACAGTGGTTGATGCTCTCCGGGGTCTCCACCATCACTCAGCTTCTCTAGAGTTCCAGAAGGAATGACAGCCAATACCGATGTACTGCCATGACTTCATGGAGGGGAGACTGGGCACAAGAGCACAGCCCTGGGCCACCAGCACCCACAGCAGGGGGGCAGACGGCGCCCTGGGAAATCTGCACCAGCTCACAACCCACATCATCTCTGAGCCCTGTGGACACCTCAATGCATTGGCCTCATTCCCAGATTGTCCCGCCCCACGTGAGCATGGGTGATAGGAACCGGTCCTAGGGCACTTGGCTCAGGACTGTGACCAGCCAGGTAAGGTTCAGTGTGACTCCGCACTTTGTCCTTGCCCCAGGACAGAAATTTCAAACAGCTAAGGGAGCAGCCCCCCTCAGCCAGTCCCAAAGGACTTGGAGCCACACCTCAGGAAAAATGGACAGCACTGAAGGAGACAGAGGGCGCAAGTGGACGTGACCCGCACCAGGTAGAAAAGGGCTTCCGCTGGGCTGCAGCCCAGACCTGGGTTTTCCCTCTTCGTTAATCCTCACGGCATCCCGATTATCCCGGCGTGTGGCTCTCATCTCCTTATGAAGCCAACTGCGGGTCACTTCCAATCCGTCTACATCTGACCTCATCCCAGTCAGCTCTCCCTCCCCCGGTCCTAAAAAACAAACAGGATGCTAACTTTGAGCTAACTCTGAAAACACAAGAGACCCATAACATAAAACAAAACAGTAATCCTGAGAACAGGCAGGCTGAAAATCTTAAGTGTGGCTGAGCTGTCAGGGGCCAGACCAGTTCCTCTGCACCTCAGAGCTCCAAGAACAGGATAAATTGTGACTCTGGCAGAAAGGAGGGGGCGCGGCTCCCCTTTCAGCCCACATCAGGCCACACAAGTACGCGAGACACCCTCAAGGCGAGGGCAGCTATGGTGTGACGGATGCTCTCTGCTCACTGACGGCGGCTTCCGCAGCCCAACCAGGGAGGGGCAGTGATGACCCATTACTGGGATGAGCAAGCGGAGGCTGGGTGATCTCAGGAAGTGCGCGCAGTGGCTCTGCAGCCAGGCTCGCCCACACCTGGGTGGCAACTGACAGGCCCAGCAGAGCCGGCACAGGAGACACTGAGATGGACCAGCCTGGTCTCCATGCTGCAGGGCCTCGGTGTAAGAGGGGAGGCGAGGAGGCCGGCAGAAAACCACATGGCCCATGGTGGCAGGACCCTACGCACACCACTGTGGCCCACTTGGGAAAGGAGAACGTAAACCCAACCCAAAAACGACCAACAACCCTCATTTTCCAAACAGCAGGCTCCTGAAATCCCAAACGTTCAGAATTTGGTTCAGGACGCCCAAGGGGAAGACGGAGGGGAAGATAAACCAGAGAACTCGTTGTCAAGTGATTAACTGCTCCCCCTGAAAACTCCAGTCCCTCATCGCACCCCACAGACGTCCTCAAATGTGCAGTGTTCCGGGCTGTGGCTGTTAATTGCCACGCTGTGACAGCAGAAGACCAGTAGCAACTTACACACCCTAAGAGACCTTTAACAAACCACACGTGGCCAGAGAAATACTAGGCAGTGAGTAAAAAGAATGCAGAAGTCCTCCATGCACCCTCAAGGCTTTCTCGCTAAGACACTGCTATGTGAAAATACAAGGTGCAAAACCCCGTGTGCGGTGTGCAATTACCTGGGTTCAGAACAGCATCCAGCACAAGAAGGAGGGCTTGCATATATACAGAATGAATCTGAAAGTACCACAAGAAAACAGTAGTGGGATGGCCTCTGGTCAAGGGCAAGGGCAGCCGGGGGGTGGGGTGAGAAGACTTCTTTTTCACTGTGCTCTCTCATGCTTGAGCTTTGTGCCACGTGCATCCAACAACATATTCTCAAAAACTAGAGGAGTGTGTTTTTTGAATTGTCTTGTAAATAATAGGTAAAACTCCAGTGGCGCCTGGGTGGCTCAGTCGGTTAAGCATCTGACTCTTGATTTTGGCTCAGATCATGATCTCATGGTTCATGAGTTCAAGCCTCACGTCGGGCTTAGGATTCTCTCTTCCTCTCTCTCTGGCCTCCCCCACTCACTCATTTTTTTCTCTCCCTCAAAATAAATATTTTAAATAAATAGGTAGGTAGATAGATAAATGAATAAATGAATGAATCAATGAATGAATGAATGAATAAAGGTAAAGCTCCAGGTGCCAGCATTCTCAGTACTTGGCATAAGGTAAATGCCTGATAAAGCATGAGTCAATCAATCAATCAGTAAAGTGAAGCAGGAGTTCAGGATTCATCTAGAAAAGCTTCCAAGTTGTGCTCAAAGAGGAGCTGAAACAATGCCCATTCTGGAGTCACCAGACTGCCCTAGAAGGAGCATTCAGTCTGGATTCTAAGGGCATTTCAATATTCAAGTATCTGAAAAACAGACCAGGAGGGAGCACAAAGCCTGTAAACTGTGGACACAGCAGAAAAGTGACGGGTGGCTTTTTTTCCTTTACATTTCCTTGTATTTTCTAGTTTCCTGCAATGAGGACAGATATTACTCCCAAAATGATAGAAAAAGTAACACTAAAAGTTAAAGTTAAATAATCAAAGGAGTTTATTAAAAAACCTGCACGTGGAGAAAACTTCTACAGGCTCTAAAACTGTCACTTTCTCAGTACCTATTACATTGATAAGTTTTGGACAGAGACCTACCCCCACAACTCATTAACTTTTTCCAAATGTTTATCCAAAAACTGGATAGCTTTTTGAAGGGAGGATCTATATTGTAAAAAGACCCTTCCTCACCAGAAGCCTAAGGAGAGCACAGCCTTGAGGAATTTTAAATGCTCACTTACAAAACAAACTAGCCTTTCAGGACAGGAGGGAGGGCAATCAGGGAAAACTTCCGGGAGGAGGCAGCATTGGCCATTTGGAAGACAACTGAAGGGAAACTACAGACCAACACTAGGGAGGAGAGATTAAAGAGGAATAACATGAGGAGTGCCCCCCTTCCCAAAAGGGAGTGTGGGAGCATAAGATCCACTACGAGGAGTGGGCAGGGGCAAAGAGAAGTGGACAGAAGATGTGAGCAAGGCCCAGAGGCCCAGAATATCACAGCGCAGCCTGGCCTTTACCCTGTGGGCCAGTGGGTCCCAAATACCAGGGTGGATGACTAAGAATCACCACTGGGGTTTGTCAAAAATACCCATTCAAGGTCTAGTCCTGCAGACTCTGATTCCGGAGGTCTAAGGTCTAAGGCCAGGGAGGGATTCGGGGCTTGTTCAAGCCCCAGCTGTTGCTCAGGGGGCAGCCAGGTGTGAGAAGCAGCAGCAGCTTGTGCTTGAGGAGTAGCAGGACCAGACTGGGGGAGGGGAGGCCGGGAGGTGTTCATTCAGGTGCAGCCCTTCCAGGTCTCGGGGACAGGACTAAAGGACATGCAAGAACTACAATAGCTGTGACACTCAGTCTGGGCACAGCAGGCCAAGGTCACGTGCCAGCGCCAGCAGAGGACGGAGAGCGCGCTGCATGACGACGGTCAATTCTTCCATCTTCCCGACCATGGTCGTGCCAGCAGGTGATCAGAAACCCAGAACTGAGCTGAGTGACAGCTCAGGGCTCAGAAAATGCAATCGGGGAGGCAGGTGAAAGGTAAGAGGTGGGGTGCGTCCCTAAGAGGAGACCATGGAACCAGACCTAACTGTGCCTGTGCCTCAGTTTCCCCATCTGTCAGGTGAGAAGAATCCTGCAACTCACCTCACAGGGCTATTGGGGCCCACACCAGGAATGTGGGCTTCTGTTACTTTGCTCTGTACTACCCTCCAGCCTTCCAGAACTATCCCTCCTTGATCTCACGTGATTCTGACAAGCAAGCAAACCACGCAGGGGAGGGCCGCACCCTCTCCAGGGGTGGCACGTGGCCTGGCACCTCGGTAAGATGAAGGACAGGAACAGGACCTGAGCCAGGCCAGTCCTGGTCCCTGCCAGGACAGGTTCTGGGGGACTGTCCACAGCACAAAGAACACGGCCAGGAGCATTGGCACGCCATCACCTCTCTGTGGCCAGACTCACAAGGAGGAGCCCGCACCAGGAGGAAAAGCCGTAACCCTCTTGCTGGAGCTCCAGACCCGATCCAGCTGGCCTGGAGCCTGTCCTCTCCAGACTTGCACTTGCAGATCATCTGCTTAAGCCAGTTTACCCTGAGTCTCTGTCACTGGTCACTGTCTTGCTTACTACAGCAGGTGCTCAGTAAGTGACAACAGCTACCACTTCCTGAAGGTGACAAAACTACCCGGATGACCCAGCGTGGGAGGAAAGGAGACAACAAAGGGGCCCAATGAAGAGGGTCAAAAGCAGGAGAAATAGAAGGTCCCAGAAGCCAGGGAGGCAGAACACCTAGACGGAGAAGTGTCCACAAACCCCTACCACAAGGAGGCCACCACAAGGAGGCCACATAAGGCCTGGGCCTTGGCCACTGCATATGGCACTAAGAAGGGTAACACAGGATATCTTGGGACGACGACTCCCATCAAGCGGCAGGCCTGCCTCACTGCAGAGCAGGGCCCTGTAGAAACCAGCAGCAGACACGGACCTGGGTCTCAGCTTTCCTACCTGGTAAATGGGTGTGATCCTTCTGGCCCAACAGAACCTTCTAGGGCAGGTGTAAGACCTGACGACTGCAGACATGTGTGTAAAGCACATGAGATGGTGAATCAGCAAGGGAGAGAGAGAGGGTGATGCTGAGACACAGAGGAGCCCTCTGACTAATAAGGAGAGAAAAGCCTGGTGGTGACAGCGAGAACTGCAGGCACTCAGAGAGAGCAGAGTGGCAATCAAATAATTCAGTCTGTCAAACAAGGGGACGCTTGGGCTCATCAAGAACTGCTTTCGGGGCACCTGGGTGGCTCAGTCTGTTGGGGGTCCAACTTCAGCTCAGGTCACGATCTCACGGTTCTCTGCTGTCAGCATGGAGCCTGCTTTGGATCTTCTGTCCCTCTCTCTCTGTCCCTCCCCGTTTGTTCTCTCTGTCTCTCTCTCAAAAATAAACATTAAAAAAAAAAAAAGAACTGGTTTCTTGCAATCTGCCAGGGCACAGTCACTTGCCTCCTACCCAGACACAGCTGAGGACCGGCCACAGGGGGCAAGCTGCTATTGAAAGGGGCCCTACAGGATAACCCAGCTGCGGAGGGAGGCCAGGCCTCCTTGGAGCAATTTCATAGCAGAGGGAATCAACCCGGAAACGCAGGCTCCCTCCCACCGACAGGGGAGGAGAAAGACGCTGCACCTGCACCCAGAGCTGAAAACCACTTAAGAGACGGGAAGTGTGTAATTATTCAAGTGGAAAGCCAGGCACACGCTCATCCAAGCCATTTGTAGCGCAGTTTGGTAACTGCCAGATTTTAGGAGCCCCGAATAATAACGCCCTTTAACACCCACGAGGCAGGCAGGCAACCTCCCCGCTTCCTGCCTCCTTCCTCCCCCCCAGAGGGTAGGCCCCGGAGTGCCTCCGGAGGACTTGGGGTTCCCTGAATAGGCAGCGGGGCCTCTTCCCTCACCAGTGTGCGCAGAGGGACATGCCTCCCACTGCCTCAAGTGCAGCCCCAAGGTCACCCAGCTAACCCCACTCGAGGTCAGTTCCTTAGGAACCTTCCTTCCTTGGCTCCCAAACTCCTCAGAGTCCCCGGAACCCCAGCACTGAGCGCAGACCTTAGAGGCTGCCTGGCTCCGTGTCGCTGACTCCTACTAGGCTAAGGGCACTGCGGTGGACGTGAATGGTGGCCACCACTGCTGGCGGTTCTGCTGGGCGCTCCCTTGGCCCCACGCCCCCCACCAAATTAGGCATGGCCACGCAGCTCGCTTTGGCCAATGAAATGCGCACAGAAGTGACCCATGTCATTTCCAAGCAGACACTTTCAACTGCCAGTGTCCAACTCCCCAGCCAGTCCTCCAGGACATCCTCGTGGGAGCACGAGGACGCAGATGGCCCCCAAAGCTGGCCCAGACCCACTCCTGAAAAGAAAACCTGACCGAGTGGCAACAAAGCCAGGCTGGGAACCAGAAGGAAACTGTTAAGAGGACCTTCAGCTAGCGGCTGTTCTCCACTGGGGCAATTTTACTTCCAGGAGACGTTTAGGGATGCTAAATGTCATCTGGAGACATTTCTGATGGTCACATGAGGGGAAGGCCTACTGCCATCCAGACGGTAGAGGCCCTACAATGCACAGCCCCCTAGAACAAAGACCCTCCAGCCTAAACTGTCCACGGTGCCAAGGCTGAGAAATGCCGGGGTGTGGAGACCAGCACGGAGCCACCGGACTATGAACGAGCTATAAATAAATCTATTGTCGCAAACTTCTTGGGGTTGTTTTCGCAGCCTATCCTGACCAATAAACGCCCCTTGAAGAAACAGGGCTTGTGGCCTCTGTCTACACGCCAAATTCTGAGCACAACACCTGACACGTAGCATTTGGAGGTGCAGCATAAAGGCACTGGGGGGAAAGCAGCACGAGTCCTTCTCATGAAACCCTCCCAGGAGGGACCCCATTTTCTAAACCCGCCTGAGCCTGACAAAACTCTGTGCTTTGCACAAACTGTTCTCTCTGCCTGCCATGCCCTTCCTCCCCTGGCAAACTCTTGCTCAGCCATCAAAAACAGCTCAAACTTCACTCCTGCTGAAGGCTGTTCCCTTGCCCCTTCCCCGGGGCAGAAATGACAGCTCTTTAGCCATACAGCCATCTGATACTTAGAACTGCTCTGTGCTCCGTTTCAGACCAGGAGCCTCCACCCCCAAGGGCAGGGACTGTGTTATTTATTTCGGCACCCTGCCCACCGTGGACCCTCAACCTGGCAGGAGCCCTGCAAGCTCTTCCTGAATGGATGTCCCAGCCTCCCGGTGCCAAGGCTCTGACCCTGAGCCATCCCTGCCCATCTGCTTCTGCGGCAGTCTGGTTCACTTGCTGATGGTCTTGTAACTTGGATTTCCCTCTTATTACAATGCCAGAAACTGAAATGGCCCAATATAAAGGCAACATACGAACAGGATTTCAAAGCCAGTACAAACATTTGAATTGTTTGGACAGCCCCAGCAAAGAACCAGATAAACTGGAAGCTGCCATATGTCTTTTTTTTTTTTTTTTTCTCCTTGGGCGGGGGTGGGGGGAGGGAGAGCCATTCCCCTGACTGGACAGCCACCACCCCTCCTAACTGAAGACCTGCCCCCATACTAGGTGCCCCACCTGGAGGAGACAGGCAGGCCACAGGTTCCTCAGTGCAGACACCGTAGCGTGAGTCAGCGTGTTCTTTCAGACCTAGGACAAACCCAAGGGGTCCCTGGAAGCAGCTTTCCCTCAGGAACCCAGGAGGTGGGCGAGAGGCAGGGCTAGTGACTCACCTCCCCAGCTCCTCCTGGAGGAAAGCAGAACCGCCAGGACTAACTGGCACATGAGAGCACAAATCCCACCCCTAACTTTCAGGATAGGGAAATTGAGGCGGGGGGTGGGGGGCTAGATATCCCCCAAGGAAGTGCATCCAAAGTGTCATCATTTCAGGGGCAGCTGGACGGCTCAGTCGGTTAAGCATCGGACTCTTGATTTCGGCTCAGGGCATGATCTCACAGTTCGTGGGATGGAGCCCCACGTCGGGCTCTGTGCTACCAGTGTGGAGCTAGCTTGGGATTCGCTCGCTCTCTCTCTCTCTCTCTCTCTCTCTCTGCCTCTCCCGTGCTCGTGCTTTCTCTCTCTCTCAAAATAAATTAAAAAAAAAATTTTTTTTAAAGTGTCACCATTTCAGATCACTCTAACTTTTCATCTGAAAACAAATGTTGAGACCCCTTAATGGCACTCAACACATTCTGGCTTTTTTTTTTTTTTTTAAGTTCATTTATTTATGTCATCTTTACACCCAAAGTGGCACTCAAACTCACGACCCCAAGATCAAGAGTCACATACTCTTCTGACTGAGCCAGCCACGCTCCCACTTTTTATTAATTTTTTTATGTTTATTTTTTTACAGCAAGAGAGAGACAGAGACAGAGACAGAGCGTGAGTGGGGGAGGGGCAGAGAGAGAAGGAGACACAGAATCCGAAACAGGCTCCAGGCTCTGAGCTGTCAGCACAGAGCCCAATGCGGGGCTCAAACTCAGGAACCGCAAGATCATGACCTGAGCTGAAGTCGGACACTCAACCGACTGAGCCCCCCAGGCATCCCCCCACTTTTTAATATAAAAATTCTCTAACAAATTCTTTTTGAGTCTTCTACTACCCCTTTACAGGTGCCATAATTTTTCTTTCTTCTAATTAGGGAGGAGCCCTAAATTGCAGGAGGTGGGGGGTGGGGGGTGGGGAGGGTGTTTCTAGAAGCGGAGACCCACAGGGGCTGCAGGAAGGGTTGGTTCCAGCAAAACCAACCCTACCTACCACCTTCCACCCAGTTGTCAGTTGGCCTGCCTGGGGGCTAATGACTCAACCTGTTCTCTCCCCAGCAGACTCTCATTCCCAAGAGTGCAAAGTCATTTTAAGCTAGAGCAGGAAGAGAAACAGGAGTCCCAGCGCTGACATTTCCCTCCTTTGGAGCCACCGGGGGAGAGAGACGCCTGCCCAGGAATGTCTGATTTTTGTAGCACCTATCCTCAAGGCACCACACACCCTTAAAATAACTGCACAAGTGTGTGTCCTGGGCCTACATCTGGGATGGTGACACTCTCAAAGGCTGCGTTCCAGCATACATTACATTACACATCTCCATCCGCCCAGACCCTGCTGCTAACACTCCCTTGCATTTGAAATCTCCCTTCCGGCCAGACGGCTGGATTCCAAGAGCATGAGAAGGGTTCTTTGAGCCCTTGCGGTTGGGGTGAGGGGGGGTGGGGGGGTGTCTGCCCTGCTGCCCGGCCTCCCACCACAGAAGCGCAGAGCTCCCCATATGACTGCCGTCAAACATTTGCTGGGCTGGCCTAGTCACAGAGGGGACCCCAAACCACCAGTCCCCGCCTAGAGATGTTGGTGGCCACAAGGCCCCCGAATACAGCAAACATCTGGGGGATGGCAGGGGGCACAGGAAGGTTACTTAAGATTGCTGTTGGAGCTGAGCCCTGAGGGTGACCGGGAAGGAGGCTGCCTGGGCGTGCCAAGCACCAGACACAGCCGGGGCAAAGCCAGGCCTTCTGGACACTGGGGTTCCCTGGGTCCCTCTGCCATAGGCACCAGGGTTACAGTCCCATCAAAGGAAAGGTGAGGTTACCCCCGTCCCGATCTCAGAAAACTTAAACCACGAAGCGCCTTATTCAAAATTTCCCCAACCCCTCAGCTATTTACAGGATGGCAGTGGTGTCCAGGTCCAAGAAGTCAGTCAAGTCACAGCCTTATCCTTCGGTCTGTGATGAAGGACAGGGAGTCAGAGCCTGACTCTGACCTTGCTTGACCCAAGTCCCTCCTACAGACCAGCCCCCAGCCGGGGGGAAGAGAAAGGCAGTGCGTAGGAACACGGTATTCATTTCCTATTGCTGTTGTGACAAACCACCACAAATGCAGTGGCTGAGCACAACACAAACTTCTCTTCAGTTCTGGAGGTCAGGAACCGGTCAGCAGGGCTGCGTTTTCCTTCTGGAGGCTCTCCAGAGACATCATGGCTTTGCCGTTCCCGGTTTCTGAGGCCACCTGTATCCCTCAGCTTGTGGCCACACTGCTTTGACCTCTGCTTCGTGGTCTCATCGCCTTCCGTCCCTCCTGTCTCCCTCTTACAAGGACTGGTGCGGTTACACTGGGCCCACTCAGGTGATCCAGGATGCTCTCCGACCTCAAGATCCTGGACCTTAGTCACATCCGCAAAGCTCCTCTGCATGTCAGGGACCATATTCACAGGTTCTGAGGACACCTGTTGGGGGGACATTATTCTGTCTAGCCCAACACAAGGCTCTTGCAGCTCTCGGCCATCCCACGAATCTCGGACACTCCCTTGCAGTGTTCAGAGGCAGGCCGGGTGCAGATCAGAATTCATCCAGTTTCGTTAGGAGCTTCAACAGTCACCAAGGAGGATATGGGAACTCAGCCCCCACGTGCCCACAGGATTCTAAAGACAGAATGGGCAGGGTGCCTGGACACTTCAGTTAAGCATCCAAATCTTGATTTTGGCCCAGGTCATGATCTTGAGGTTTGTGAGTTCAAGCCCCATGTCAGGCTCTGCACTGTCAGTGCAGAGCCTGCTAGGGATTCTCTCTCTCTCTCTCTCTCTCTCTCTCTCTCTCTCTCTCTCTCTCTCTCTCCCCCTCCCTCCCTCCCCTGTTCCTGCTCTCTCGCTCTCTCTCATCTGTCTCAAAGTAAATACATAAACTTAAAAAAAATAAAATAAAGAAATAAGAAACACATAAAGAGACACTGAGCAAAACCAAACACCGACACAGGGATCCCTGATGGGGAGAAGCGCCCTGGGCCTGGGTGATAGAGACCTAAGGCCCCAGACCTGGAAGCCTTGGCCCTAAGTTGCGGGGAGGGGTAATATTCCTGACCCCTGGGCCCACCGTAAAGCCCATGAGAGATGCCCAGACCAGACAGGCCTACCCACCGCTCACTTCAAGGCCACCTGGCTTCACTGAAGGCCAAGTCCCTCAGACCCTGCCAAGTGACTCTGAGCAGTGACAGACACCTCCCAAAGAGAGGTGTTTGGAACCTGAGCCCAGCACGAGGCATGCCAAAGCCAACAGGGGCCTGCTGGGTCCCCCACTGACAGGCCCAGGGGTGCTAGGCCCTGGCCTCAGCCGCCTTCCCAGACGCAATCAACTCTAGAAACAGGCAATGGCTTCATCTGATCCTCCTGGAGCCCTCAAATTTAGGGGAGGTTCCGAAGCCCTGGCACAACCCGAACAAATGATTGGCAAAGGCAGTTAATTCCCGAGTCCCCTCACTCCTCATTCAGGCCTGGTCTCCCCGAGCCCGGGAGAGGGGACAAGGGAGGAGACAGGGGCCAGAAGGGGCACTCACTTCACAGGTTCCATTAAGGGGTATGACGGTCCTATTTTTTTTCAAGTGAGGGAATTCAGAGAGGTCAAGAAACTCACCCAAATGTTATGCTAAATGGAAGAAGCTGGACAGAGAAAGACACAGACTGCATGGTGTTACTTACATGTGAAATCTAAAAAAAAAAAAAAAAAAATTCAGCTCATAGGAACAGAGACCAGAAAAGAAATGGGGGGAGGCTGGTGAAAGGGACAAGCTTTCCGTTCCAAGATGCATAAGATCTGAGGATCCAGTATAGGACATGGTGACTACTGAAGTTTACCGAGAGTGGGACTTAACTGTCCTCACCAGCTCCAACAGAAACAAATACGTGAGGCAATGGATGTGTTAATTAACTCCGTTGTGACAATCATCTCGCAATTTATGCATACAGCAAATCACATCGTACACTTTTTTTTTTAATGTTTTATTTACTTTTGAGATGGAGAGAGACAGAGCACAAGTGGAGGAGGGGCAGAGGGAGACAGGGAGACACAGAATCGGAAGCGGGCTCCAGGCTCTGAGCTGTCAGCACTGAGCCCAACACGGGGCTCGAACACCATGAAGTGTGAGATCATGACCTGAGCTGAAGTCAGGCGCGTAACCAACTGAGCCACCAAGGCGCCCTCCACATCGTACACTTTAAATACGTTACAGTTTTATTTTTCAGTTATACCTCAATAAAGCTGGAAAGAATATACACATATTTAAAAAAATAAAAAGAAACTCGTCCAAAAGCTCAAAGCAAGTAAGTCACAGCAAAACCACAATCTAAAGCTGCGTCTGTCAGCAAAGACCATCCTCACTCCGTGGCCTGGGAGGGCAGGGGTCCAGCCAGGTCTTGGGGGTGAGGCTTCTGGGGTTTCTGGAGGCACAACAGTTCTGGACACAGCTGCCCCCCACCCCCCACGCCACCAACTGCCCCAACCCTGGGCTGAAACCCCTCCTCCACACTTGACCCTGGGGAGGTTGGGGGAGCCCTGTGGGTGAAGAGCCAGAAGGCACTTCCAGGGGCTGTGACCGGTCTCAGATGTGCCGAGACCACGTGGAGTGGGGACTGGACACGCCACAGGACACCTGTCTCTCCCTTCTCCACAAGGCTGACTGACTACGGTGTCACTTGGAACCCACGTGCTCCAAGCAGGACCATGGGAGCAGAGCTCAGCCCTGTCGCAGGAAGGGTTGCGGCTCCCCAAGGAAGGCAGATGGTGACTGGCCCGACTGCAGGGGCTGAACACCCGCCATCAGGGTGGGGACCCTGGTACACAGGGAAGGTGGCGGGGCCGATGTCTTAGGAAGGTTCTGAATCCACCATCGAGAGAGAGAGCAGCTGGCCAGGTCACTGGACTCAAGGAGACCACAAAGGCGCCCGAAAGCACAGGCCGGTCAGGCCTCGGGGGACCCAGTGCCTGCTCCCGGTGACAGGCACAACCCCCCCCCCCACCTCCTTCATGTTCGGGCTCCCACCCTGCCGGGCTCTGCAGCCGCAAGCCATGGCAACGGGCCCCAAACGTCTCGACAAATCCCTCAGAGAGCCCCACGCAGGGTGTCACAGCCGCAACCTAAAGCCAAGAGCCTGGGCCCTGCGCAGAAGTGAAAAACGCCAAAAAGAGAAGGCCCTGATTCCTCAGAAGGGAGAAGCCTGAGTCTGGGCAAAGGGCAGCCTCCCTACCCCGGAGGCCACCAGCCTGCTGTCTCCGCAAGCCCCACTCCCACAGCCTGTGACGTCTACACTGAAGACATGACTCATCACCTCACCACACCCCCAAATGGGCCGCGGCTTCCCCCAACCCCCACTGGCACCGAGGCCTCTGTGACAGGTGCCTCCCTCCTAGTCCAGGGAACCTCACCCCTGCTGGCAGCTCTGTCCCCAGCATACCTGGCTCCATGCCCTCCCCCACAGGCCACTGCTCTCACACTTCCGACTCCCTCCCCACGCGGGCAGCCCCCCATCTGGAACCCCCCCACTCCCTGTGCCACCCTCACCCGCAACAGAACCCAGGGGGCGGCCCAAGGGGAAGGCCCATGAGGAGCCCAGGGAGTCAGAGCACAACCAGAACCAGACTCCTTACCAAAGCTAAGACCCACAGCCCACGCCCATCCTTGAGTACGGCGGGACCTCTAAACATCCCAGCCCACTTTCCTGACTCAGGATGCTACTCTGCTGGACAGCTCTCCAGGAATGATGGTCATTGCCAGGATAAGAACTCCAGACAGAGAGGAATGAGCCCAGTTAGCAGGGGGAGACAGAGGGGGCTTTTTTTTTTTTTTTTTTTTTTTTGGCCAGGGTTGTCTTAAACTAAATTCCTCCTGATAACTTGCTTTCTCACAAACTGCCTTTCTGTCCAGAGCATTCTTTTATTCATTCACGCACGTTATTTCATGCATACTTCCTGAGCACCTACTATGTGCCCTGCATGGTTTCGCTACCGGGGATACGACAGTAAAGACAGTAGAAAGGATTCCTATCCTGAAGGAACTTAGAGCATAAAGGGAAGGGTGAACAAGCAAACGCCTGAAATAAATACAACGTGTGACATGTTCTGAAAAGACCACTCAAGGGGCTGAGACAGAGAAGGTGGGACTGTGCTGAGGTCTAAAGGCTAAGAGGCGAATAGTGGGGGGGGGGGGGGGGGGGGGGGTGCCTGCGAGAAGCAGGAACAGCATCGTGTGCAAAGGTCCTGAGGTAGGAAAGAGTTTCGAGCAGCTGAAGAACTGAGAAAAGATCACAGTGCAGGGAGAGAGAAGCAAGAGGCACATCTCGGGGCCCTCAGGGGCTGTTCCTGTGCCATTTGGTAACCTGGGCCAAGAAATTCCCTTTTTGCTTAAACTCATCTGAACTGGGTGTTCTGTCATTCACATCCACAAGAATCCTGGCTTTCACAACATCCAAACCAAAGCATCACATTCTACCACCTTTGCCAACAACCTGCGCCTCAAATTTGATGGCAACACCAGCACCCATCCAGCAGCCCAGCCGAAGCCCGGCATCCCCCCCCACCTCTCCTCTCCCTCATCCCCCACCCCATCAGTCACCACAGAAAGCTTTCATTTGGGCCTCTAGGCAGCCAAGGCCTGGGGGTCCCTCCCCCAGGGAGGTGGCCTACGCATGCTGGAAGGAGAAGCAGGAAGAGGAAAAACAGATGGCCTCTCGGCTGACGGGAAAAGAGAACCCCCAATAACACTGGCTGGTTGATTGCATATAATTATGAAGGCAAACGCTCTTTAAAATTAGCTTCCCAAATGCGGATATAATTTCAAGTGTCCCTTGCAGTGTGATTACAGCGTCAGCCCGACAAATGTTTTATCGTCAGCTCAGATCATTCAGGCCCCTGCAGGCAAAAAATAACGAAGCCAACAGAGGCGCTGGAGCCAGACAGACAGCTCCCGCTCCCGGAGAAGCGCTCCCAGCTGCCCAGGGGAAGCACCAGCCCAGGAACCCCAGCACGTTGGGAACCGGCCTCACTCCCTCCACCGCCAGCACAGGGCCCTCCCCAGGAAGGCACGAGGCACACCTTTCTTCTTTCTTCTCTCTTTCTGGATCTTCAGAGTCCTTGATATTCAGACTCAGATCCCAAGAGCAGCCAGTTAGTAACAAGGGTAGCTTCACTTACTGGATGCCTCCTATGGCCGAGTGCTGCACTCCACGCCTCAGTTTTCCCATCTGTAAATGGGCATGTTGATGGCGTGGAACTCATCACATGAGGAGAGAATGATGCCTGGCACACAGTGCGTGCCCTGTCAATGCCACCGCAATCCCCCTCCCCCTCCTCCCACTGAACCCTCGAAGAACACTGGCTGGCTCTACAAATGTGGACCTGGGGCTCAGCATACAGGAGACACCGACATAGTGGGTGAAGAGCAGGCATGCAAACACAGCTCTACCTGAGTCCAAGCTCCACACCTGTGTCACGCTGCATCCTTGCTAGGCTCAGGGGACGGTGGAAAAGGTGTCCCTCTGAGCTTCTCAGTGTACATTCGGACGGCAGGTGGCAGCCTGGCCCTCCCCAGCTTTAAGCACACGACCCTCTTCAGGGGTCTGCGTTCTGACACATCACAGGCTCCGGCTGGGTGGCCGGCCTCCATTACTCCCCTCTCTCACCAGAAGGTGCTCCCTAACTCGGGGGCCTGCACCGCACTGGGTCCCCCCATTTCACACACAACAGAACCAAGGCCAAGACTGAGAGGGACTTAAGGTCATGGGAGAGTCAGGAGATCAACTAACTGTCATCAGGCACCCATGACAGCCAACTACTGGGGGATGAGGAGGACCACACACCAGCATCCACAATCTGCACCAGCACCCAAAGACAGAAAGATGAGAACACCGAGGTTTGGAGAAGCCTAACAGGACAGGTTCAGGGTCCCCAACAAGGGAGGGCCGTGATTTTCCATCCGGGCCTCCCTTCTTGCAGGCCAGAGATCCGGCCACCCTGAGTAGCCATGAGCACACAGCCATGAGGGCCTCGACAGGTGTGTGGGAACAGTGAGCAGCAAACAAAGCAGGCCAGACCTGTGACTGGGTAGCAACAAAGCCAGGCTGGGAGCCAGACAGGAACCATTGGGGGGGGGGGGGGGGAGGGGGGCCACAGCTAGCACTGGTTCTTACTGAGAGGGACAGCCCTCCAGGGGACATCTGGCAATGTCTGGAGACATTTCTGGTTGTCACAACTCGGGGGGAGGGGGACGGGCAGGGAATGGCACCCTGAGCATGGAGACCAGGCATGCTGCTGAATATCCTTCAATGCCCCAGGACAGCCCTAACAAGATGGAAGGATCCAGCCCCAAAATGCAAACAGTGCCCAAGCTGAGGAGCCCCGAGCTACACTCATCTGTGAACAAGCACACGGATCTGCCGAGACCTGCAGTTGGTTCAAAAAACCAGAACTTTCAACTAAATAAATATGTATGTGTGTACGTACATACGCATTTATGTAAACGCGGATATATGCATGCCCGTGTGGTTTGCATGTACTAGAATACCCTGGAAGGATAAAAAAAAACAAGAAGCGATTCTGAGGGGGCAGCTAGGGGTGAAGGGGGCACAGCTAGGACAAGACCCTTTTCACCGTAAGTCCTTTCTTACCTTTTGATTTGAATCATGGGACTGTATTGTCTATTTCAATGCACACGCATTCTGTCAAAAATAACACTTCCTGTGCATGTGCACAGTCTCCCTCAACTCCCCAACCTCCACATTTTGAAAGCCTCTTGAGCACAATAACCCAAGGTCAACCACCCCAAAACACCTTACTGAGAACGAACTACAGCCTCGAGTCAGATGTGCAAAGAGGCACAGAGGGTTTCCACGCGTCCCCCCAACGTGCCCACCCCACCTACACGCACAAAGCTGGGCCTCTGGCAGCCCCAATCAGGGTACGGCTGATGGCAGAGACTGTGGGGTGACCCAGCCCAAGCTGGCCACGCTGCAGTCCCGGCTGATGCCAACCAGGCCAGCCAAATTTCCATCCCGTTACAACCAGCCTCAGCGGAAGACAGCGTGCACTCACTGGCCTGAGCCCCACTGGGCCTCAGCACCAGCGGACTCCAGAGGGGCAAGGAGCCAGGAATCCAGAAGGCGGGCTGGAAGGGCGTGCTCACCCTGCCTCAGCTATACTCCCGGGCACCAGGCACGAAAGTCACCCAGTCCTCTTGCCAGGGGCACCTGCCTCCCCAGATCCGCCCCCCATCATGTTAACCACGTCCCCCAAAGAAACATACTTCACCAAGGCCTGGCGGACACCCGGCCAGCCTTTCTGGAAGGTGCTTCCTTTGGTCCTCAGGTTGACCCTCCCCCCTCCTCCCCCAGCCTTCGCCCCTGCGCACTCTGTACCCTCTGCCCCACCCTCCTGGAATGACCACTCATAAAAGCAGGACTTTGTTCTTTCCCATGACCCACTACCCATGCACTTATGGACTCAAGGCCCATTTCCTGGCCCAATAAGGAGGTAAACGCCTAACTCTGCAGGGGGTAGACACATCCCAGGTTTAAAGAGAAGCTTCACAGGGGACGGGCCTCCAGGTTCCAGAGCCCCGAGGGCAGAACTGGGTACAGTGGGCAGCCTCGCAGAGCCCAACCCTTTTAGGCCTCCTCAGTGACCCCTGTGGTCCTCACACTCCCCTGGCGGGGGGGTTGCGATGAGAACCTGAGTACACTGAACATCCCAAATCCTACGTGGTCTCCTCCCGCCGGCCCCCTCACCTGCACAGCCCACTTCCCCACGGGCCCCTGTCGGCCTCACCCCTCCTTCCTTCTCCCAGGCCCGCACCCAAGCGGCAGCAGGTTTTCTAAACCAGTGCTCCTTAGAGATGAGTGTACAACAGGCACATGACCTCCTGGGGGCTCTGCTAAAATTCGGATCCTGATCAGCGGGTCTGGGTGCGAGGAGATGCTGCAGTTCTCACGAGCCCACGCTGGACCACACCCCGAGTGGCGAGGTCCTAGTGAGTCCTCACATCTGGCCAGCAGTCCGGCCCCTCCCCGCTGCCTGGTCAACCACAGCAGCCTCCCACCCTGCAGCCCAGAGCCCCAGTCTCATCATCTCCGGTCTGTCCTCCGAGGAGCTGGCAGAGCCCACAGGGGCCTCGGCCCGCCCTGCCGACTGGCCTGCTAGGGCTCCCACAGCCTCCGAGACAAAGGCCAGGCGCACAATGATGGCTTACAGGACCCTGTGCCACCTGGCCTTGCCCCGGGCCTCACCCCTCATGCCGAGGCTCCTGGAGGCTCCTAGGGGCATCTGCGGCCTCAGCTCCACCTACACCCCAGGAGGGAGGGGCCGGGGGGGTCCCCCCAGTGGAAGATACTCAACTTCTGGCCTCCCCATCCGTTCAATGCCAGGACGACCACGCCTGACGATGTGGGGGTCCCCTCCTGCCTGCTCCCAGCCGGGAACATTGCCGTGGTGGGGAGAGACTGCCAGGGCAGGGGGCTTGGGGCAGACACAGGAAGGTGGCTGCTCTGCGGACCGCTTCAGAATGAGAAGGAAAGGAAACAAGAAGCAGGGCCGCACCTCTGTCAGTCTGCTCTGGAAACTCATCTGTGCCCACAGCTCAGAGGAGGCCGAGAGGGGACCTCCCCCCACCCCCGCACACCACCCCTGCGGCTGCATCAACGAGAGGCTGTCAGCCAGACTCACCCTCCAGGAGCAGGTTTAAAAGCCACCATTTTATCATCAAGTGCTTGCCTCGTGCTCAGTGCTCTGCATGGACCTCCGGTCCCCCGAAAGCAGCCGAGGGAGGTGGGCCCTGTCATCATCCCCCGCTGAAGCTTACAGACCTGCAGTGGCCTCCCGGTGGGGCAGCCAGGATCCAAGCCAGGGGGCCACCTCTGGGCTCCAGGCTCCTAACTACTCGGTGTGGGTGTAGTCCACGCCTGCCACTCACAAAGTGGACAAGACCTGCCACGGTCCTAGGCACACTCCTCCCCCTACGCTCTATTTTGCTGCTCTCCAGACGTCCTCAGCCCAGGCTTCCAAGGGCTCCCTCAGCCCCCATCTGTCCCCCAACCCGACATGCCCAGAGGGCCCCTGACCTCACAGCATCACACCTTCACCTGTGCTGGCTCACCACTGGAAGTACTTTGCACCCACACTTGTCGGCCCAGCGAGCTCCTCCTGACCCTCAAAGACCCAGCTGAGGGTCACCGCCTGCACGAAGCCTTCCTCAACCTTCCCAGACAGAGAAAGTGCCCCCCCGCCCACCTCCGCCGTTCCTTGAGCAAGTCTTCAAGGCGCCCTCCCACCTGAGCTCCCAGGGCGTGGGAATGTCTGCATCCCCAGCACCTAGCGCCGTGTCTTAACACAGACCCACAGCACTGAGTGACACCCCCATCGCAGTGATAATACCATCCACCTACCATTTACCGAGGAGCTCCAGCAGGGTGTTTCTAAAAGTTATAAATAAATAAATGTGGCAGAGAGTGAACTGCAGGGCCTTACGCTTGTTATTCCAACTGACACACCAACTGTTAAGGTTCAGCGCATGCTTGTCCTACAGACGTAGAAACGGGAGGCACAAAGAAGCTCAAGAACTGGCCCAAAACCACAGAGCTGGACAGTGACAGCAGCAAGGGCCCTCCTTCCGAGACCGGCCTGGGCAGCCTGGCTGGCAGCTGGAGGGAAGACAGCCCAGGCTGCCCCGTGTGGACAGAGGAGTCCGCCCAGCCCAGAACTGCCTGCTCCAGGGCACAGTCACCCATCTGAGGGCTGAGCACAGCCCCAGGGATGGTGGGAGCACTGCTCTTGCAGGTGACATTTAACACCCTAATATGCACAGCCTGTGCACCTGAGCATGGGACTCTGGAAAACCGCCCTATTGTTAGTGAACACTGCCCAAAGTTTATTTTATTTTTTTTTAATTATGTATTTACTTTTCAGACAGAGGGAGAGACAAAGACAGTGAGAGAGAGCAGGGGAGGGGCAATGAGAGAGAGGGGGACAGAGGATCCGAAGCAGGCACCAGACTCTGACTCTGAGCCCAGTGCGAGGCTTGAACTCATGAACCGTGAGATCAGGACCTGAGTTGAAATCGGACGCTCAAACCGACTGAGCCACCCACATGGCCCTCTGCCCAAAGCTTTTAAAAAGGTCATCAAGCGGGGCGCCTGGGTGGCTCAGTCGGTTAAGCAGCCGACTTCAGCTCAGGTCATGATCTCGCGGTCCGTGAGTTCGAGCCCCGCGTCAGGCTCTGTGCTGACAGCTCGGAGCCTGGAGCCTGTTTCAGATTCTGTGTCTCCCTCTCTCTGACCCTCCCCCGTTCGTGCTCTGTCTCTCCCTGTCTCAAAAATAAAATAAAAACGTTAAAAAAAAAAAAAAAATTAAAAAAAAAAAAAAAAAGGTCATCAAGGTCCACAGACTGTTTTGTGTAGTAATTGGATGTGAGCCTTTGCCCCCCCCCCCCCCGCCCTTAAGTAAAACTTACACCACACACCATGGCCTGGAAAGCCCTGAACAATCTGGCCCCCACCTGCCTCTCTATTGTTCCCTCCCTCACATCTCCAGCCATGCCCTCCTCCCTGCTGCTCCACAAATACACCAAAGCCCTTGCTCAAAAGCACCGCAGGAACTTTGCATTTGCTGTTGCCCCTACCTGAGAGGCTCTGGCCCCAGCCTTTCAGATAACTCCTTTCTAACCAGTCAGGCCACAGCCCCAGGTCTCTCTCCTTTAAAAAGGCCTTCTGTGTCCACCCTGAGGACAGTCACCCACCATCCTCTTCGCATCCCTGCTGAAATGACCCCCTTTAACTTGCCGGCTGACATACCTGTCACCACCTCTCCTCCAACTTGTCCCCACAGACTGAAGTTGCAAAGGACTTGTCCACCTCGCTGCCACCGGTCTCTCACATACGTCCACGGTGGCTCACGAGGCCTGGCACGGAGGGATGCCAATAGGTGTCTGCGAACAGACACTCGGACGGGGGGGATGCCGGAGGTGTCCCACCGGAAGCACACAGAAGCAGACCAACAAGGAGACACCGGGCCTGGAAGCAGTGCAGAAGTATGATGGCACCCACCAGTGCAGGAGGCAGTGGTGGCCGGATTCCTGCTGGTTTCCCTACCGAACACCCCAGGGGCTCGCCCAGTTGGAACAGTCTAGCACTCGGGTGCTCCTCTGTTCTTTCTCTTCTTTCAGCTAAATAAAATGAGGTTCAGCGAGAGGGGCTGCCACACAGGTAACCCCAGGCTACAAACCGGGACCAAAACCCAGCACCGCACACAGGGCAACCATGCCTGCCAAGGTCCCCCCTCATCAGTCACCAATGCGAGCGTCCTCTCCGTAAGCTGACACCAAGTTCCCAGAGGACCAGGCCACAGAGCACCTGGCTGGAGCTGGGCACAGAGTGTGTTTCCAGAAATGTCTCCTGAACAATAAACAGGCATCCATCCCTCATGAGTCCGCTCAGGAACGAGCACCCTGGGGTCTCCCAAGGTGGTACGTCTTTTCCACCCCCTCCGTGCCCAGCACAGCACCTCTGAGCACCTGCCAGGTACCAAAGAAGGAGGGGTCTGTGGGGTGCCCGGCTGGCACACACGGCCAGATCCCACACGCTTGTGTACAGAAATGGCCTCAATTCTCGACCCCGTTCAGGGTCTGTGCCCTTTGCAATGACTTTATGCTCTGCTCAAGAGGTGCTGTTCACTGTGCAAGCTAAGCACTGTGGCATCGTATTAGTGTCACCGTCCAAATGTCACAGACTACAAAACCGAGGTTCACAGAACTAAGTGCTTTGACAAAGGTCACAAAGCTAGTAAACTTCAGAACAGGCAGGTAGCGGACCACGTTGTATTTGCCCACATCTCCCCAAATGTCTTCTTTGAGATGCTAATACGGCAAATGCAAAACACTAAGTTAAACAAAGATAAAATGTGTTTTCAATCTCACGGGATACATTGCTCCCCAAACTTATGTGACCACAGAAATTCTTTAGCGAGTTATCTTGTAAGAAATCCTGTTGTGAAGAATGCTTGTATATTGTCTTTCCCAAAAATCTAAACCACAAGTGTCAAACAAGAAAAGTTTCTCTCGGATCCCTAGAACCTTGACTTCAGAGAATCTGTGGCGTTATTTATATGTTGGTACCACTACAAGTGTTTTTCTAGGAATTAGGTGTTTTTTTTTTTTAAGTTTATTTTTTGAGAGAGAGATAGAGAGAGAGAGGGAGCGCACAAGCAGGGGAGAGGCAGAGAAAGAGGGAGACAGAGAACCCGAAGCAGGCTCCAGGCTCCGAGCTGTGAGCACAGAGCCCGACGCCGGTCTTGATCTCACGAACTGCGAGATCATGATCTAAGCCAAAGTCGGACGCTTGACTGACAGAGCCACCCAGGAGCCCCTCTAGGAGTAGGTTCCATAGCTTTCATCTGAATCTCAAAGGTATCGATAACCCCCAAGAAAGGCTAAGAAGTTCTGTTCTACAGAAACAGGTGATTTATGTGAAAGACTATATTTCCTCCAATAAGTTCCATTTATTGCTTTAAAAAAAAAAACAAAAAAAGAGGTGAAATTCATTTTGACTCCTTGAATCTAGGCTGGCCCTGTGCCTTGTTTTGGCCAACAGACGTGGTCGAGCCATCAGGCCTCCAGAAGCCTCTGACATGCCCACTGTGTCTTGAATCCTTGCCTCCTGGGTAAGAACACACTGAGGCCACATGCGGGAGGATGAACACATGTGGCCAGTTATTCCCTGCCCAGGGCAACCCTGACCTACAGCTGATGGCAAATCCACCAGGGAGTCTGGTCTGAACTGTCACCCCACTGAATGGTGAGTCAAACCAATGGTTACTGCTTCAAGCCGCGACACTCAGATGGTCTGTTACTCTACGTTAACTAATCAAACTCTTCCTTACACAAAATGGATCAGAAAGGGAAGGAAGACATTTATATTCACGCAGAGATGTCCGAGGCAGCATTATCTACACCAGCAAGAAAAGCAGAAATAATCTAAATATTCAGTAATAAGATTACAGCTTACTGTATCAGAGTACAGATGTCTAATAAAAAGAACTATTCCACAGTGATTCAAGGATTATGCTCTGGGGTTCCTAGGTGGCTCATTCGGTCGGGTCATGATCCCAAGGTCATGGACCAAGCCCTTATCAGGCTCCCCGCTGGGCTCCGCACTAAGCGTGGAGCCTGCTTGAGATTTTCTCTCTCTTTCCTTCTGCCCATCCCCCCACCCTCTCTAAATAAAAAAAAAATTTTAAAGGATCATGTTCTGTCGTACTTTATTTTCAGGTGTGGTAACAGCACTACGTTTATGTTTTAAAGGCCATGCTGAAATATTTACGTATGAAATTATATGCCTGCAATTTGCTTCAAAATCACATGGGGCAGATAAAAAACAAGATTAACCATAAGTCAATCACGGTTAACACATATTATTGAGGTGGTGGGGGAGCTGTGTTCATTTTTTATTCTTTCTTTTGTATATGTTGGAAATTTTCATATTAAAGGTTCATAAAAACTACATTTTAGGACGATCATTCTGAAAACTGTAGAAACACGGAATTTGTTTACACCACAATGCTATGTACAGAAAGCAAAAACAAAATGCCATGGTACGTGCAGAAAACAAAAGTCAAAATGCTGTGCACATAATGATTTCAACCCTGTGACTCTTACACACAAAACAGAAAGAGGGAAAGACGTGGAGGGGGTGGCGAGAGGGATGATTTGTCTCTTCAAATTCTGCTCTCATAATGTTAAACTGTCTTCACAAAGGACAAAAAAAAAAATTCAGGAAAAAGGATGACACGTTCTTTCACTTCCTTCAGCTGGGGCTCAGCATGAAGGAGGCGCTAGCTGGTGGGGGGGCCCTCCAGCAGGGTGTGGGGCTGGGAAGCCACAGGCAGGCTGTGGAGGGGACCCTCAGGCCCCCTCAAGGGCCAGCGTCTCCCACCCCGGCTGGCCAGAAGGCAGGGAAGAGTGAGGGGGGGGGGGGGGCTATCAACCAAGATCTGTCCTTCCCAAGTTTAAGGGATCACACCAGCAGCCCCTTCCTTTGGCCAGTTTTAAGATCAGAAATGACACTCAGCTCTCTAAGATTTATCTTCAGACAGAACAAAAGGGGGGGGGCGGGAATGACAATCAGATCCCCCGCTATGTGCTAGAACCCACCTCCAGCAATTCAGCCATCATCTCTCTGATCACCCAATCTGCCCCGCACTTGGGTGTTGATGTACCCATTTTACAGAGGAGGAAAGGGAGCCCCCTCACCTGCCCAAAGTCAGCCATGCCCTGGGCGCTGGGGCTGGGTTCAGAAGTCACCGGCCAGCACACCCGTTCAGCCTCCTTCCCCAGGCAGCACCTGCACTGGGGCCACGTGCAGGAGGGGGAGGAGGCAGAGGGACCAAACCAGGCTGAGGCCCCTCCCACACTTAGATAGCAGCTGGTGCTGTATAAATAACCCCCACCAGGAGAGATGCTATGGACTAAATATTTGAGTCCTCTCAAAATTCCTATGAAAGCCCTAACCTCTAATGTGATGGTATCTGGAGGTGGGGCCTTCGGGAGGAGATCCGGGTTAGATGAGCTCAGAAGGGCAGAGTCCCATAATGGGGTTAGTACCCTTATATGAAAGGCACTATAAGTGCCCCCCCTCTGTGTGAGGTCACGGGAAAAAGGCAGCTGTCTAGAAACTAGGAAGAAAGCTCTCCCCAAGGACTGGACTTTCAACCTCCGGAACCATGAGGAATACACGCCTGTTGTTCAAGCTACCCAGTCTGTGGTATTTGTCATAATAGCCCGAGCTTATTTTAAGGAAGAAGGTAAAGTGTAAGCCCTGGGGGCAAGCCTAGAACCCCACACAGAGGCTGACAAGGGGCCCTGCGTAGTGTAGATACAGTGTAGGTCCAGAGTTGTCTCTATGCTATACTAAATGAATAAAAAGTTAAAGGTGGGAGAGCACAGGTAATGGGCCACCACTGGTGTGGAAACGAAAGTGGAAGGCTGTGTGTGGGTGTGCATACACGCTGGCTTGTGAGACTCAGCACACGTCCAAGAGAAGGCAAGATTGTGGAATGAGGGTTGCCTCCAGGGATGAGGGTCAAATGTGAGGAAGAATACTTTTTTATTCTGTGCCCTTGGCAGAATTTCACTTTGAAATGTTGTTGTTGTTGTTGTTGTTGTTGTTGTTGTTGTTTTTCTAAATATTTACCATTTGGTCCTTCACAGAAATTCGCCATTCCCCGCTCAAGGCTCAGTGTTCTTTTTTCTCTTAAGTTTATTTATTTATTTTGAGAAAGAGAGAGAGAGCCTGAGCGCGAGTACATGGGAGAGGGGCAGAGACAGGGAGACAGAGAATCCCAAGCAGGCTCTCGGCGCAGAGCCCAAAACAGGGCTCAACCTTATGAACCGTGAGATCATGACCTGAGCCAAATCAGGAGTCGGATGCTTAACCAACTAAGCCACCCAGGCAGCGCTGAAATGTTACTTTTTAAGAAAAGGTATTTTGTTTTGTTTTTTTAGGGGCACCTGGATGGCTCAGTTGGTTGAGTGTCCAACTCTTGATTTCAGCTCAGGTCTTGATCCCAGGGTCACGGGATCAAGCCCTGCATCAGGCTCTGCATTGAGCATGAAACCTGCTTGAGACTCTCTCTCTCTCTCCCTCTGCCACTCTCTTCCTTCCTCTCTTTCTCTCAAATTAAAAGAAGAAGAAGAAGAAGAAGAAGAAGAAGAAGAAGAAGAAGAAGAAGAAGAAAGGGTTTTTTTTGTTTTTTTTCTTTTTAGTATTCACAAGTCACGTATGAATGTACTCAAGAGAAACTCTGGAATTTCATGCAGACAAGTCAGTGAACTCCCTGAACTTGGTTTCAAGAGCTCTATTTTTATCAGTCAACAAACTGAAATGACCCCTCCTCGCAGCCTCACGTAACAGATACGAAATACTTCCCTCAGTTCTTCCTGTCTGGCGTGACAGCTCAGGTCCAAACAGCAGTCTCACCAGCTACACCAAAAGCAGTGGGTCACAAATTCATTTCCCAGGACTCTGAGAGAGGGTCCTCAAATAAGAACTCCTATGAGGGCCCCACGACTAAACAGCAGGACTTCAGCTCCCTGACCCGGGCTCCTGCCACCTTGTACAGCACCAAGAAGGTCCTCTGGGGCTCACAAAGATCAGGCCAGCTTTGCCTGCTGTCTGTAGTGGGCACAGCAAAAGGGAGAGCCCAGGATCGCCCTCACTTCCACTCCTGTCCCACAAGTACCACCTCTATCTATCTGCCTCAGAAGGTCATGCCACTAAGAAGAGCCACTGGCCTGTGAAAATTCTGGAACACCCAGGTGGAGGTACCTGCCACGCAGGACAAGGGCTCTGGGCCCTCAATGGTCCTCACTTCCTCACCAGTTCCAGAAAGGAACCACAAGGGACCTCAAGCCCTAACCGGGCCCCACCACACTGAGCCTTCTCCCAGCCTCAGCCTAGCCCCTTCACCCGGGGCCTGCAGGACTGGGCCCCTGAGAAGTGTGCAAGCCTGGATGTGGACACTCACCATTCACTTCCTCCCCCTTCCAGGTGTAACCACTCCCAGTGTGTCCTCCCCGCAGCTCCCACCGGGCCTGTTCAGGGTGGAAGGGACAGGACAGGCCAGCTACGTGCCCTGCACCCACACTCCCCACCTCAGGGTGGACTGAGCCCCCCTCCAGTTCCACAGCCCCAATCGGACAGTTTGTAGCTGCGATATTCTCCAGGCTCCTGGTCTGGGAAAGAAAGACACTTTCTAAACGTTCCTTGTGCACGGGACAAGGCCATCAGCAATAGTTTGCATAACATGGGGCTGGTTTACCCCAAAACACTGTCCAACAACAAGGTTCCACACAGCACAGTGGGGCAGGGAGGACATCATCAGCCTTCACGCTGGAATCCTGGCAGTCTTGGCCTTTCCCCAAGGTCCCATCAAACTCCATCCCTAGAGGCAGAATTACATAAACTCTTTCTCCAGGATGCCCAGCGCCAGACCCCTGGGCCCAGAGCCCTCGGAATCTACCTGTGTCCAGCTGGCTGTGGGTTTATCTGAGGACAAAGATGGAGCCAGGGGCCCGGCCTCTGGCTCTGACTTGTGGGGTTTCTCTTCACTCCCCTCTCCGGAGCACCACCCTAGCCCAGGAGACCACGTGTGTGGCCCCTCAGGCTGGCAGAAAGCAGCCCCCACCCTCACCCCAGCTGGCCAGAGAACCCAGAACCAGGAAGCACCCCTGCCACCCTGACTGCCCAACAGCCATCACAGTCTACTCAGCAAGCAGTCCCCAACTTCCTGTGTGGGGTCCGCCCTGCCCACACCCAGACCATGTGGCCGGGAAAGAGGCACTCCCTGGCCCCAGCAGCTGGCTGAGGGACAGGCATGTGGCTCAGGCTGATCCATCAGGGCCACTCAGAATGAATCCTGGGTCCCTTGGGACCTGCACCCAGGCTGCACCCAGGGAGGCCTTGGGCCAACCTACCCAGGCCTGAATCCCAGCTCTGCCACCTGCTAGCTGTGTGATCTTGGCAAGTTATCCAACCTCTCTGTACCTCCATTTCTCCTATTAGAAGACAGGGGTACAAGCCCACACCCTCACAGGCTTTAGTGCAGATCACATGAGAGTACACGAGGGACTCGGCACACTGCCTGGTTCAGGATAAAGGTCAGAGTGAGGACTCACCTGGAACCATCCAGCCTGGGAACAAAGCCAACATGAGAGGCCAGGTCCTGAGACATCGTTTGAGCACCTGATTCCACCTACGCCTGAAGCCAGAACTCTCCATGGAGAGAACACTTACAGAGAGCCCCATCATTACTGAACCTAGTTGGCACTGAGGTTTCCGCAGGAACCCATCATCTCTGTGACTTGTAGGAATCAATCATACAGTTGACTTTCTGCTCAGGTCATTAACTTCATTCTGACATCGTCGACACTGATTGAGAGAGGAAGAGGACTAGATGACACAGCTGCCACGGTGTCCTCAGCAATGGGGACAGATTTGCGGGCACATGGCCAGGTCCACAGGTTTCGCTCTTAGGGGAGCCCCCGTCCGCCGACGGTGCAGAAGCACCCACAGAACTGCCTGCATCCCACACGGCTGCCCACTCCCCTACCCTTCCCAGGGAAGCTTCCGGAATCCAAAGAGCTGGCCCTTCAGCACTCCCAGCAAGGCTGGAGGAAAGATGGGAAAGACTGCAGGGGTGAGTGGCGGCAGAGGGACCCCAACCTTCTGGGCCCTGGGACCAAAACAATTCATCCTGACCAGGGGTGGGGTCTGCCAACAACAGCCCGGAACAGAACAGACCCTGCCTCACCCTCACACACGGTTCCCTGAAGGCCAAAGTGGGGGCATGTGTGGGCTCCGGAGCAGAGGCCCAGCCTGGCCCGCCACACAGGTGTGGGCACCAAGCTGCAAGGCCTGCGCCCCGAGCTGTAAATCCTCATCTGCAAAGACCCCTTGTAGCTCAAAGGTTCTGGAAAATTACTCCTCCGAGATCGCAAACCTCTGCACTTCAACAGAGGACGTTTTCTCTGCTGTCACCTGTAGACACGGAGGGTCTGATGACAGGTGAGGGAAGTGACGGACAGCCCCCTTCTTCCTTCAAGGATGGTCTCTGGCCCCTTCAAGAAAGGAGGAGGTCTGCACGCTGAGCACCTCCTGTGCACGGGCACAAGGCCGACTCTTAACAAGGAAGAAATCAAGGCCCAGCAAGGGGATGCAACGCACCGAGGGCCACCCATCCAGTAAGAGGCCAAACCAGGGTTCAAACCCCACCACCAAGCAGATCACAACTGTCCCCAGGACATCACTCGGAATCCATGGCCGGCCTCCCCAGCTGAGCAGAGATCAACAGAGTCAGCACCTAAATTTCCTGACTCTGGGCAAGGAGGACATCCAAATGGAACTGAGAGGGACATGGAAAAAAGCTAATAACCTATGGGCGCTGAGGATGAGGCGCTGGAAAAGAGCACAAACAAAAGGAAAGCCATCCTGTCATCCTCTGGATCCACCTACCAAAAACAACACACCTCCATCATGGTCAAGGGGACAGCTTTGGATTCATGCAGACCACTGTTCAACTCCTACCCCCAGGAGATAGCAGCCATGAGAGCAGGGAAGGTCGCTTACCCTCCTGGAGCCTCAATTTCAAAATATGGACTGAAAGACTCAGAGCACAGTGACAGGCCCAGAGCGCTGTTACTTTGGGGCTGAACTGTTCTTATTTTGCTGAAAATTATGCCACAGGGACATTCTGCTGTCTCTGGCAGAGGCTGGCTGCGCTTCTGGAGGAGGACCCCACAGCGCCCCTCCACACCAGAGGCAGGCACATCGGCGACCCCAGGGGACGGAGGAAGCACCCTCCTCACTGCAGGGACACTTCCCAATTTACAGACAAAGGCCTCCATGAGGCCCAAAGGCTCAAGCCTGGACCTTCCTCCCCAGAGCAGTGAGGAACCAGGGACCCAAAGCGCCCTGAGCAAAGTCCACAGCTTGGCTGCGCCCAAGTCAAGGTGAGGGCCAAGAGGTCTGGAGGCTGATTCCTCAGGAAGCAGAACTCCTTCCCAACAGGACCCCAAAGCCCTGCCCATACCTGCTCACAGAGAGGCAGGAACAGGCCTCTGAGGGAATGGTCAGAGTTCCTTTTCTTTTCAAGAATCCTGCAATGAATTTTAAGATAAAGACTTAAGGGGCGCCTGGGTGGCTCAGTCGGTTAAGCGTCCGACTTCAGCTCAGGTCATGATCTCACGGTCCATGAGTCTGAGCCCCGCGTCGGGCTCTGTGCTGACAGCTCAGAGCCTGAAGTCTGCTTCAGATTCAGTGTCCCCCTCTCCCTCTGCCCCTCCCCTGCTCATACTCTGTCTCTCTCTGTCTCAAAAATAAATAAAAACATTAAAAAAAATTTTTTTTTAATTTTAAGAATAAAATATTGGGGCACCTGGGTGGCTCAGTCGGTTGGGCCTCCGACTTCGGCTCAGGTCATGATCTCAAGGTTCATGAGAGTTTGAGCCCTGTATCAGGCTCTACACCAGCACAGAGCTTGCTTCACATCCTCTGTCCCCCTCTCTCTCTGCCCCTCCACCCCACCCTCTCAAAAATAAATAAACACTGGGGCACCTGGGTGGCTCAGTCGGTTAAGCGTCTGACTTCAGCTCAGGTCATGATCTCACAGTCTGTGAGTTCGAGCCCTGTCTGAGGACAGCTCAGAGCCTGGAGCCTGCTTCAGATTCTGTGTCTCCCTCTCTCTCTCTGCCCCTCCCCTGCTCACTCTCTGTCTCTCAGTCTCTGAAAAATGAATAAACCTTAAACAACCAAACAAACACAGAAAAAGAATCCAATATTAAAGAAAATAAACTTTAGTGTCAGCAAGGCCAGGTTCAATTCCAAGCTGCCCCTCCCACCAGCTCTACAGCTCTGGGGCTACATCTCCTTGCTGGGCCTTCATTTCCCCATCTGTAAGATGGGTGGGTGCAAAGAGGAAATTCCAGAGAGAAACCAAGACAGGGGCACCTGGCTTGCTCCTTGCTCAGTCAGTAGAGCAGATAACTCCTGATCTTGGGGTTGTGAGTTCAAGCCCACACTGGGCACAGAGATTACTTTTAATAAATAAATAAATAAATAAATAAATAAATAAATAAATAAATAAAATAAAAAATTTGTTAAATTAAAACTAAAGAGCCTACAGAGAAACCAACAATCCCACAGCACTGAATGTTCCTCATAAAGATGCCCAGGATCCTACAAGGGCAGGAGCCAGCCCTTCCAGGATGGGCACCTGGGGTCTCACAAACACCGCCCCACACACACCAACATGTCCCTTCTCTCCTCTCCGAGGGTCCCCCAGACCCCTGGGAGAACAGAACTCCACACAACCCGCACCTCCCTGTAGCACCCGCCCCTCGTCAGGGCCCAGTGCAGCAAACATTCCCTAGAAGGGCTGGGGCTGCCCCTGGGGGCAGAGGGTGCTCACTGCTATATGGGTCCCTAGAACCCAAGACTGGCCAGCATGTAGCAGGCACTCAATAATTGAACCTTCGCTAGGACAAGCACCCCAGGGTGGGGGCCCAGATGTTTCCTCACCTCCACACCCCAGCCCTCCAATGTTGGATGGAAATACGGTGTGAGGCAGAAATGAAAGCGAAACTCTCAGCACCCACCCACCACCCCCAGGCCCTCCCAGGAAGCAGTGAGCTGGGAGGCCAGAGGCACGTCCTGGTCACTGACACTGGAGGACCCCCCACACCAGGAAAGGATCAGGAAGGGAGGCAGGGAGGCCACCTGTCTGCCCTGGGCCGAGGGCTCCCACCAGAGATATGTCAGAGGCCCCAGGCCCCAGCTTGGACAGGTAGGAAGGTTGGGGAGGTGGCCTCCTGGGGCACAGGGGGAATGCTATCGTTTATTAAGCATCTGCCATGCTCGTCAGCCCTAGAGGTGGCTGAATTATGCCCACTTTACAGGCAGAGGAGCAGAGGCTCAGGGGAGGCAGAGTGGCTCGTCTAGTCATCTACAAACGGATGGGCAAGACTTGTGTTCCGAGTTCACTGCCGTCCCCACCAGCCGCCACCCCTCTGGGCCCCGTAACTGTACACAGAGAGTGCTCAGAAAAGAACGCCTTGCTTTTCTTCTGAAGTGGTTATCAAGCCAATGGTACTCGGATGTTACGTTCAAGGTGGAGGCAAAGGCCACCGAACAGGGTAGAAACGGCGTGGTTTCGGGGTCAGCTAGCCCCTGGGGCAAATCCCAGCCGTGCCACTCTCATCTGGCACGTGGACACACGCCAACCACCTTGGAGGGCAGACTTCCGACCTGCAGCAGTGCCCGACCCGTGGTGGGTTCTCGCGGGGCTCTGATGTGAGCCACCGATCTGGGGATGGGGCGGAATATCACCACAGTCCTGCTGAAGCCTGGAGGGCCGCGCGGGCGAGCCCCAAGTCCCGGCTTCATGGCTCGGGCTCCAAGACCCAAGCACACAGACCTCTGATGGGAAGCCAATGGGGGTGCAGAGCAAACCGTGAAGGGAAATACCACGGGCTGTGCCACTGCCTCTGCTCCGGGCCCTGGACCGCTGACCGGTGTGACATCTGGCCAGGCCAGTCCCTCGGGATCCACCTTTAAATAATTCCAGCACAGACTGGCAGCTAGAGGTCAGAAATGTTTAAAAGAGGAGAGAAGACTGTCCAAAGGGCAGCAACCAGCAAGCAGAGCTGGGCGGGTGTGCTCTGAGGAACACAAGTGCCCCGTGGGGACCCCCAAGACGGACCGGCCGGGGAACCTTTACATCCAGATGCCCTCCTGGAGAGGACCTGTCCCCGAGAGACCACTCCTCGCCTGTTTAACTCGACACAAACGTGGCTAACAGTTTTGGGGGTGAGGCCTAGTAACGTACTCTGGGTTTCCCCGAAGAATCACCAGGGCACTGATGTTAAGAGAAAGCCGCCAGGCCCCTTCTCCGGAGAGGGAAGACTGAAGGATGTGAATGTTTCAGCAGGGCCTCCAGGTGCCACTTCTGCGGGGCAGGTTCGCCAACACTGGCCTGGAGGAAGGTAAACTAAAGAGAGCAAGCTTCGGTGACCTCCATCCGCCACCCCTAGACTCCGCCTTGAGGCCAAACCTGAGCTTTGGGAAAGGGGAAAGGTCAGCTGGCCTAGGGACTACCAATAAGGGCCAGGGGATCGCCAAGGCTCCCGGCTCACTGCTCCTTCCTGAACACAGAGGCCGGATTGGGCCTGACCCTAGGGGAGCATGTGGCCTCCTGTCCCGGCCCCCAGATCACAGCTACGGCCTCAGGTGGAAAGAAGGTCCCTGGGCCACCCACGTAGCCCCCCATCACACCGTCCGGGAACAAGGACACCAAGGACACTCTACCACCTCTTTGGGCCACCTGTCTGAAGTGGAAACCAGCCCGCCCTTCCCAAGACAGCTGCCCATAGTCCACACAGAAGCCAGGGCTGCAAAAGAGGCGGGCCGGGGAGGCGTGTGGCCTCTAGGCAGCAGACGGAGCCCACCCTGTAGCTCTTCAGCTCCTAGAAGAACGGGGCTCTCGGCCTCTTTGGTCAAACGTCACCTCCTCAGAGAGGCCTCCTGTGACCACACAGCGCTTCGGTGGCCTCAGCCGCCCCTGGCCACGGCTCTCTCCTGTTTGCGGGCTTCCCGGCACGAGCTACACGGTGCAGCACTAAAGTGGTCTGTGTGCTGCTCTCACCTTCATCTCCTTACCAGGTATGCAGGTGCCTGAGGGCGGGGACCGGCACCCAGCACACGGGCTGGCTGGGTGCGTGCTCGAGACTTGCTCTGTGGATAAAAGAACGAAGGCACGGAGCTCAGGGGCTCCTCCCTGGCCTGGGCTCCCCCTTCTCCTCTCACCCCAGGGTTTCCATCTGGGCCCAGAGCACTCCAGAGCCACAAGTGGCTCCTGGCTGAGCCACACGGACGTGCAAAAGGCTTCCGAAACCCATCAGTCAGTTCCCTCATCCACGAAGAGATACCCTCTGGTGCTCCCACCACGGGCGCTATCGGAGGCCCTGGGTCTCTGCCCGAACACAACTGCCGGTCGGTCTCCACCTTTACGGAAGCACCTTCAAAGACAACACGCAAATCCGGAGAGAAAGAACAAACCCACCGGGGGCTGAAGATTCCAAGAGAAAGGGAAATAAAAGGTACCTCTCAGAAGCTGCCTTTCGGAGGGACCGCAGCCTGACTGCGTGTGCTGACTCTCCCTGCAGGGGCCGGAGGGCCGGCCTGGAGCACGGAGAGCGGTCGACAGGGTCGGCCTGGGACTTCCTCATGGGAGTGATTCTCCAATCTCCACAGGCAGTGCCAGAGCCACCCCCAGGAGCTGTCACAATCCTCAGCCTGGCACATGACGGGCCTACACAAACCAGCCCGTGAGGCCCAGCTGGGGAGGTGCGGGCCACAGGGCGACTGCTTTCTGAGGGAGGCCTGCAGCAGGCAAGACAAAGCACCAGGCGGAATTCGAACGGCCCAACGGGAAGGGCCTGGCTGCTCCCCAGGCACCCCGGTCCGTAACTCCGGAGGAAGTACCGTTTAAGAGGCATTGGCGGGCAGTGGGGAGGGCACGGTGGTCTTGGAGCAGGTAAGCCCCCCCAACACACACATCTCACTGTGTGACCTGGAACAAGCCGCCCCACCCCGCCAGGCCTGGGTCTCCCCCTTGGGAACCCAACCAACACTCTCCCCACGCAAGGCCACACAAGCCCAGGCCAGCTTCCCCAGGGCCGGTGGAGGGTGAAAGGCTGAGGTCGGCCAGATTCATGCAGGAAGAGCGAACAAGTGGGTGCACAGCTCCCGAATGATGCCTGGCTTTCTAAACTGAATCTTACTTTTTAAAAAAGGAGGTACCAGAACATTCCCTCAAAAAGCTAGCTTACCAGCTGAATTCACAATACGAGTGGGAACAGAAACCCTATTTACTTCCAACTGTTCGGGAACTGCACTCATGAGGCACTTCACTAAGCATTTACTGAACGCCCCGAGCCTGTGAAACCATGCGGGAGACATAACCAGTGGAGGCAGGATGGCCTGGTGGTTAGGAATGGAGGTCCCAGGCCGCCATGCCTGCTGGCGCCTGCCTCATGCAGTCGCCCCCACCCCACCCTGCCTAGACAGCATGAATCAATCTCACTGTCAAAAGAGATATGCAAATCAAAAGTACCACCTCACCCCTGCACATGGCCAAGATCAAAAACATTTGCCAGGGGCTGCTCCGGGGAGGGTGTGGTTAACAGGCTCTCCCATTTGCTAACGCTTGTGGGCAGTGCTATCTCTCTGTGAGCAGCTTTACGACTGCCCTGGAAAAGTGAGCCACCTGTGCCCTCTGACCCAGCATTCACTCATCTAGCAGGGAGTGCCCAGGCGATGGGCCAGGGCGCTCGCTGCCCCACTGTCTACACCGGCAGAGGCCAACCAGAGGGGGCAAGATCTAGTCCATCATGTTAGGAGCTGGACCACTCGGCCAGTAAATAAAGGAGGGTCACGATATGGATCTACCTCCCAAAGGAGCAGAGATGTGCTATTTCTCTAAGACACGGTGTTCCGTGAAATGAGACGCGGGCAGAATGGTACATATGCAGAGACCAGAACACGCGTGTGCCCGTCTGCAAAGAACATCTACAGAGAGAGGCTGCCGACAGCAGCTGTCCCTGAGTGACAGGAACCCGGGAACAAGGGAGTCACTGACTTTTTGTTGTCCTCTGAGTATTCTTCATATTTTTTTTGACGTATGCACGTATTAAGTGTTCACAAAGATAAAGAAAACGATAAGAATTACCATTAATAGTAACACGATTGTTCATCAAGACTCAGCATCCTCTGGAAGTCCAGCACAATTTTCCAATGCAGGGCCGGAACCCACCTGCCGTGAGATCATGAACTGGGCCCAAGTCAGATGCTTAACCGACTGAACCACCCAGGCGCCCTGAATCTCCAAACTTTAATAAAAAATGGAAGTGCCATCTTGCATTAGTGTATGATTTTCTCAGGTTCCTCATCCGTAAATGAGGGGAGGACGGCACCCCTGCCTCCCGGTGGGGGGAGCCCATGTTAAAGGAGAACACCCCACCGGATGGGCACCGCCTTGGCTGCTTCTGATGGCCCCACAGAGCCCACACCCAGCAGGGTGATCGGGCAGCACCCACCATGGGCTTCAGAGTCCCTCGCAAATGGCCCAGGCCAAGAATGCTAGACCCCCAAGTGCCAAAGATCTTGGAACAGAGAGGCATGCCTGGGCAGAAGCCCACTCCCCTACTCCCCAAGGACAGCTCTAAAAACAAGCAGCGGGCACCATCTATAGTTTGCAGGCACTTCACATGCCCGGAGTCCTGACTCCTTTCACGTACACAACCACCCTGCGCTATGTAGTGCTAACACCCTCGCTTTGCAGGTGGGGAAACTGAGGCACAGAGGGCCCAGGGTCACATGGATGGTCTGTTGTGGAGGAGGCTGGGCACCAACACTATCCAGATGGACATCTTCTGCCACCGGTAAGTCCAGTTCTCTCCCTTGGAGGCGGGAAGGAAGCGTTTCTTTGCAAGGCTGAGTTATGGACGGTCTCGGGGCACTGGTGCAAAGGAAACCTGGTCAGTACCTCCTCCCACCCCCACACCCCCAAAATGGTGCACATCCAGACATTGAGACAAAGAGAGCAACACCTACCCACAGACCAGCATCACTTAATCCTGGAAAAGATGCTCCTTCTTCCCCCTAAGAATCTCCTGAAAGAACTCCAGCCCAGAATTCTCAGCCATCCCAGCAAAAAGGGACCTTCGAGATGCCCCCTCTTCAAGGAAGGAATGTAGGACGAGGAGGGGAGGGGAAGGCCTGATGGCACCCTCACGCCCTCCCTGGCACGCTTCCCTAGCCCAGGTTGCTGTCAACACCACACTCTCAGCTCCACAAGGACAGGGGCTCTGCCCTGCTGCTCCCCAACCTGCTGCCCCCCCCCAGAAGGTGCTCAGTCAACCTGAGCCTCAGTGGACCCCAGGCCCCATTCCCTCTGAGGGAACTGAATAAAAGTTCCCTGGTGGGACGGTCTGCGATGATAATGTGGCCTGAGATTGCTCCATAAACACGTTTCCTGTGGGCCCAGTGGGCCGTGCTGGCCTCTAAGGTTCTCAAGGAAGAGAACCTCACAGACATTCTTCTGCTTTTGGAGCCTCCAGGAAGCCCCGGCCTAACCTGGGCACAGAAGAGACTTAACACGGAAGCCATGTCCCCCGGTGAAGGGGCCTCAGGACCGGGCACAGGAAAGCTGAACGGGCTGTGGGAGCCTCTTCCTTCTACTCCCCAGGCCTCGGTGTCCCCATGCCTCCGTCCCGGGCTGCTGGGAGCATGAAGTGACATGAGGTACCAGGAAGGACTGCATCAGAAAGGCAGCTGACAGAACAGTAAAGACAGACAGCGGGCCGCCCGCATCTTACACCAAAATGCTTTGTGACATCCTGTGACTTTTCACTACCTCCCCCAGTACAGGTTCAAGCACAGGACAGAAAAGGGTAGGAGGGTGAGGAAATGGAGGAGAGACACAGACAACAAAGGGAACAGAGAGGTGGGGGCCAGCCAGCACTTCCAAACGAGACCGGAGAAGTTCAAAAATCAAAAATCAAAAACCCCCCAACATTCCCAACTATCAGCTTCATTTCTTGGCTTCCCCTTGGGAGTCCCTTCTGGGAATCTTGAAAAGGGTACAAGGAAAACATTTATAAAAAAAATTTTTTTTAAAGGGGCACCTGGGTGGCTCAGTCGGTTAAGCGTCCAACTTCAGCTCAGGTCATGATCTCACGGTTCGTGGGTCTGAGCCCCGCGTCGGGCTCTGGGCTGACGGCTCAGAGCCCGGAGCCTGCTTCGGATTCTGCGTCTCCCTCTCTCTCTGCCCCTCCCCACCCTCAAAAATGAATAAACATTAAAAAAGAAGAAGAAAACGAAAGAAAAGGGCACAGGAGAGGATGTGAAGGAACTGTGAGGCTGTTCCACTATGAGCAGAAGGGCAAGGAGGATGGCAGGGGAAAAGAGAACACAAACCAGAGCCTCATCCATGTCCCCGTCCCTGAGGGGAGAAGAAACCGAGGACAGTGACAGGAACAAACAGTACCACTAAAAACAAGCGGAGTCAAAGGCCCATCTGTTGACTAGTCAGTCAGTCAGAGGGCTGTCCTATCAAGGTGCCCCAAGGGTGTGAAGGGTGGGCCCTTAGGCCCACCTGCCGTATCCAGGCCCAGGTACCAGCCCCCTACGGCCACCATCCACATGCGATGCCCCCCTGGCGGAACAAGGCAAGGAAGCGTCTCCGGGATAACAGGGCAGCAGCTGGACCCTTGTGAAGGGAAGAGGGGGTCCGCCTTACTGTTGGGAGGTGCCCAAGTAGAAAGGGCTTTCTGTGGGGGTCTCCAGGTCATCAAGTTGGGCTCATTCTAGAAGTGAAACAAAAAAGAACAAAAGTACAGAACCTACCCCTTCTCATGCCTGCTTCCCCATCTGTAAAACAAATGGGCTGGAGGAGATGATCCCCAACATCCCTTCCGGCTCGAAGGTTTTTACAAGGCCTGACATCCAACTAAACAACTCATCTGGTCCATTCAGGTCATGCTCTCTGGCGCTGACACTGCCCTAAACATTCGGAGCAGAGCTTCAGATCATTTTCAAACATTCCTGGACTTTCTCATCAGAGAAAGTCACAGGCAATTCATCATCCATCAAAGCAGGAGCATTGCACCTCCAGACTGTGAATGTCAAAAACGTGACATGTCCATCCACATCACCTCTCGGGTCACTGAAATCGAAGCAGCTTTCCCTACCAAGAGCACAGCAACCTCCAAGGGCTCTGGCCACCGGGTCAAGAATGGGAGCTTTCTGCATCAAGTATAGAAACGTGGCCACAAGGGGGCGCTGCCCTGAAAGTAATAAAGAAGAGGAAAAAAAGAAAAACTCTTTCTTGGTGTTTTCTTTTCCCTCTTTAGCTTAAAAGACACTATATCTAGAGCTTCCCTAATGAAAACACAAGTGGGCTTCCTGAGGTTCTAGAATGACCCAGACGCTCTCTGTCTTCTCTTTGAAGCCAATATTCCAGCCAGAAGTAGGCATCCAGACTTTGAAGGCAACAACCTTTTCAGAGAAATTAACCCTCCATGCTGGACTTCCCTCAGAATGGTTAACATCTCAGGGCTTGCCCTGAACACCCCTCCAGCCCTGCTTAAAGGCAGGGGGTGTCTGTGGGAAGGGAAGGCAATCTGCAAGTCCAGCAGCAGGACCCAGCCCCGAGTCTGGGCTGGAACTGTTTTTGCGAGAGCCTCCTAATTAACGAGCAAAACATACCAGCCAGATGACAAGCCTCATGCTTTAGCTGCAGACACAGGATGACACAAATACAGACAGACCTTGGGGGAAAAAGGGTGCAAGGTATTAACTGGGATCTACCAAGTCTGAGATGACTCTGGAGTCCAAGAGCAGAAAGGGGCTTGCAAAACATGTCAAAGGGGCTTCACATTTCTCCTGTGTCTAGGGCACTTTTTCCCTGTATGTATCTGTGGCGCAAACTTCAAGTGTCCTTTTTTAACGTTCCAAAAGTCCTCGGACCCATTTTCAAAGTTCTGGCTGCAAGCTCCTCCTGATTTCCTGATTTCCTTGTGAATTCCCGGGCTGCTTGGCATGCCCTACCGACCATGAAAAGCTTGCTTTCTCCTTAAGAGACCAGCCTGAGAAATGGCAGCCAACTCCATCCCCAGGCCAAAACATGCAGAGCCAGGAGCTGTTTTACACAAGGTGCGCCCCTCTGGCTGCAGGGACAAGAGTGCCTGCAGGGCTTGCCAAGGCAAAGGAGCAACAAGCCTTGGGACAGGCATCAGGGGCACAGAAGTGCACAAGCCAGGCCAGCATGTGAAGGCCAGCTCAGACTCACCACTTGTTCTGAGCACCAGGAGATAAGGAAGCCCAATTGTTCAATTCTGCAACATGTTTGGGGACCCAACAGGGACAAAAATGTAAGTGGAACACATTTCCCAGAATCAAATCTACCAAGTGGGGACACCGCATAACAAAAGGATTCCATCAAGACTTTGCAAAAGGCTTGGGGAACCAGATTCTCTTAGGCTTTCGATAAGAACAGGATTTCACTAACAGCTTCCCAGAGGCAAAGCCACAGTTGTAGAACAAGGTGAGGTATACCTGACCCAAGAGTGGATGCTTCCATAATAGACTAGGAATGTAATCTTATTAAAACACCATGAATCTCCACCACTGAGCACCAGCTTGGGGGTGGGGATGGGCGGGGGTGGGGAAGCCTGTCGGAGGCAGGAAGGCCATTCTACACCACATGCATTTACCCCACCTCCTCTGCACCAGACACTCCCTAGCTGTGGGACCCGGGGCAGGGTACCCTACCTCTCTGCAGATAGCTCCCCCTTCTCAGACACATGGCCCAGAATCACCACCCCGGTCAATTCTCAAAGCTGGTGCGACGCTCTAATGAGACAGCAAATCATCACATACATGCCAAGTATTGCTACTCGCTGCACAGAGGCTTAACCCAGTGACACGCAATGGCAGCTTCAAGGGCTGCACACGCGGGGCACACAGTAGGTGGTCTGCAAACATATAAACAGTGCTGCCCTTCTCCACCAAGGGAAGGGAAGGAAGGAGGAAAAACACTCCAGTCCAAAAGTAACCTCCAGCCACAGGCAGACAGCGTGGATCCCCCGACTTCCCAGGTCCCTCTGCCACCTTTAGCAGCGTTCCCAACGCGCTCTAGGCAGCTGGGGGCTTCCCCACCGAGGGTCACGGTGCACCTGGAAGCCCCGGTCCGTGCCACACCGCCCATCCTGGCCGCCGCTCCCCTCGAGCACCGCCGGCGGCCACCACAACCACCTGGTCGCTGGGACTCGATGTCCCCGAGCACCGCTCCTTCCCGAACGCTCCGGCCTCCCAAAACAGCGGCTGAGGCTGAACCGGGCTCGGGCCGGGGGTCCCCGGGCGGCGGGGCCCCGTCCCTCCTTACCTGCACAGCTCGGCGAAGGCCTGGAAATTCAGCTTCTTGATTTTCTTCTCGCTCAGCCAGTAGCCAACTCTCTTCCCTTTCAGAAAGGTCTGCATCTTCCTCCTCGGGCGGGGAGCTCGGGTCCGGAGGAAATCGCCCACAGGCCGAGTGTGGCGGCCCGGCGCGCGCCGCGAGCGTGCGGGCACCTCCTCCGGCGGCGGGGACGCGGAACGGGACTCGGGGCGCGCAGTCCTGCCGGGAGGGGCGGGCCGGGGCGGGAGCCCGGGCGGAGGGAGCGGCGCTCAGCGCGGCGTGCCACTGGCTGCCGCTGCCGCCGCCGCCCACGCCCCCGCCGCCCGCGGGGCTCGCCGGCGCGCCAGATCGCCAGCGCCGGGCCGGGTCGGGGGCCGGGGCCCGGAGCCCGGGGGCCGCGCCGCACGCGCCCCCCCCCACGCCCCCCACGGCGGCCCTGGCGGCGCAGGCCCGGCCCCCGCGCCCCTCGAGGCCCCTCCTCCCCCCCCTCCCGCCCGCGCCGGCGGCCCCGGACTCCGAGCCCGGGGCGGTGCGATCGGCCGCTGCGAGCCGGGCGCGTGCCCTTCCCGGCGCGCTCGGACCCCGCGGGGCGCACGCGGCCGCCCGGGCCCCCCGCGCCGCCCCGCCCCGGCCCACCGTCCTCACCCGCCGCCGCCGCCGCCGCCGCCGCCGCCTCCCGGTCCTCGTCTTCGCCCCCGCGCGCAGCCCGCGCCCCCGCCGAACCCGGCCGCCGCCGCCGCCGCGCTGACCCGGCCGGGCGGCCCGCTGGACCCCGCCGCGGCGGAGGAAGCGCCGCAGCGACGGCCGCTAGGGGGCAGCACCGCCCGCCGCCTCTTAAAGGCGCCGCGCCCTCCCGGCTGGCCGTTTGGGGTTGTTTGCGTCGGGGCTCAGGCTTATGAGCTTCGGGACGGAGGGCGCGGGACTGGGTTTGGGGCGGCCATTGCCAAGTGGTTTTTGCTTTCTAAAGGGGCGAGAGGAGTCGTGCTGTGGGCACTTGCGGCCTGTCCGTTGCGAGTTTCTTAAATCAAAAGCATCTCTGTACCCCCAGCAGTATTCAGCGCCCCCCCCCAACACGCTGGGTAATTCACTGGAACAGCAGCGGGGGGGGCGGGGGGGGGGGAATACGGACATTTAATGAGATCATGTCTCTTCCCTTGAGGAGACAGACCCAGGCCCAGGACGGGGCCCTCTGGGGTGGTGACCTGAGCACCCAGGGCCTTCTCACACGTAGGGTGTTGACTGCCTCTCTGGTCCCTTCCCACTGAGTGGGGACAAGGCAGGAACTAGAAACATCTAAAATGGGGGTGGAACACTCCCAGGAGCCCCTTTCCCATTGGAGCGCAAGCCAGCAGCAGCCTCCAGGTCCTTGATTCACTGAACCCCACTCTGCCCTGCTCCAGCCCTGTGGGACAGTAGAGGAGCATCCAGCCTTCAAAGAGCCCCGGGTCTAGGAGGAGAAAAAACGGCAGGAAAAATGAGTGAGGGGTGGGGCTCAAAGTTTCAGGGGAGAATTTAAGCTGGCCTCGGAAAATAAGGACGATTTTGGTAGGCCCTAGAAGGGAGAATAGCTACAATTGAGGCAGGGAGAAAGAACCAAGTTGTTAGGGCTGACAGACTCTCCTTGACCAAACTTGGGCTCATTCTTTAAGGCCCAGCCCGGGGGTCTGCCTTCTTCCCCTAATTACAACCTCCCCAGCCTTCTTCTGGCTGGCCTTCCAAGTTGCAACTAGGAGAGGCCGGCCCACTCTGGGACTTCAGGAGTGATCACACATCGCTAACTCCACCTCTCCGCTTGCATTCCACCACTCACCTCACCTTGTGCTCGCTGTGTGACCTCGCGGTCCGCTCAGCCCATCTGAGCCTCGGGTCCTCCATCTTTACCTCAAGAGATAAGCGGTGAGAGCACTTCAGACTGCAAAAGAGCAGTGGCTGTGGGGTCTAAAAGGCATGATGTTGTGGGGCGTGAGGGCATGGAAAGAAGATGAGAGTAGAGATGTCTCTCACGAAATGGGAAGAACTGTCTTTGGCTTCTGAAAGAACCAGACTTGGGGGCCCCAGTTCAGCACCTGGGCAAGTCAGTCTAGTCCTCGGAGCGTCAAGGATTGCAGCACGGATTGAACAAGGTCATGGACTGGTCCTCAGCAGGCCTTCAAAAATGCTGCTCGTTACTGACTTATCCCAGGATCCAAGAACCTAAGGATTCTTCACTTGAGGCCCAGTTGAGAGCCCCCCCACCCCCACCCCCAGGGCTTCAGGAACTCCTGCAGCTGCCAGAAATCATGTACATAATGTTCAGAGCTTTTTACAAACTCTGTGACTCTGTGATTTGCCCCAGAAGTTAAGAATCACTAATGACTCCAGGGACACCCGGGTGGCTCGGTTGGTTGGGCGTCCAACTTCAGCTCAGGTCATGATCTCACTGTTCGTGGATTCGAGCCCCTCATCAGGCTCTGTGCTGATAGCTCAGAGCCTGGAGCCTGCTTCAGATTTTGTGTCTCCCTCTCTCTCTGCCCTTTCCCCCACTCACACTCTGTCTCTGTCTCTGTCTCTGTCTCTGTCTCTCTCTCTCTGCCTCAAAATTGAATACACATTTAAAAAATGTAAAAAAAATCATTATAGTTACTCCAAGTTTAGCATATGTGCTGCCCAGGCAAGCCCTAGCGTCACTAATTACTCCAATTTGCTTTCTTTTTAAGTTTACTTATTTATTTTGAGAGAGAGAGGGTGCACATGAGCGGGGGAGGGGCAGAGAGAGAGGGAGAGAGAGAATCCCAAGCAGGCTCCGCACTGTCAGCACAGAGTCCAACTCGGGGCTCAAACTCACAAATCATGAGATCAAGAGTTGAAATCAAGAGTCGGACGTTTAACCGACTGAGCCACCCAGGTGCCCCTCCAGCTTACTTTCTTATCAGGAAGAAATGGGCCCAGAGAAGGAAGGGGATTTGCCCAAGGCCACCGAGCAAGTAAGTGGGAAAGCCAGGACCAGCAACCCCAGGCCACCATCCTTCTGGAGGTAGGAGGGATGAGAGAGAGAAGGGACAGGTTCTGAGAAGCAGACGGCCGCCCGGGGTATAGCGGGATCCTCCATACGCACCGCTGGGACCAGGGACCCACCTACATTTCCCTGGAGCCCTGGGCAGGTGCTGGCCTCAAGCCTCCTCTCCACAAAGAATGGGAACTTCTATGGGTTTTATCTCTGTTTTAAGATCCTGGTCATCCCACAGGGGGCTCTGGGGGTAAAACCACGCTGCAGACCTGTCCCACTTGGACTAAAGGAGTGAACCATTTTGCCGGCCTCATTCCAGCCCAATCCATCGGTCTTTGGGCACGAGCTGACCCCTGGGGAGAGGCAAAACCTCGGGCCAAGTATTGCTCAGTTCACGACTTCCTCCACTTCTTTGAGTGCCACAAAGCCTGTCAACCCTTCCCTACTTGTCTGTCCCCTGTAGTCCCAGCTGGTCTGTTCTCCACTCCAGCCAGAACAGTATTCAGAATACAAATCCACTGTACTTGGAATAAAAGCCAAAACTCCTTGCTTCCCAGCCTCATCTCCTCACCTTGCCCCCACCAACCTGGCCTCCGTGATCCCTGCTGTCCCTAGGGCCCTTAGCCATTCAGTTCATTGTTCTGGTACGTTCTTCCCTCTTTTTACTTATTAACTCATCCACCAGCTCCCAGCCGAGGGGTCCCTTCCTGTCATCTCAACCAGTCTAGTTCAATGACCCGGGTGGTAATCAGACTCAGACCCTTACTGGGGCTGAGTATTTTATTAATGTTTGTCCCACCACTAACTGTGAGCCCCTCGAGGGCAGGAACTGTGTTTTCCTCTTCCCACCACAGTATCCAGCGGATAGCACAATAGTAGAGGACAGTGGCTGAGAGTCTGGGTTCTGTCTGGATGCACCGGAAGCCAAACTGCTCCATAAAAGTGACTGAATAAATGAATGTCAGGTTAGTCCCCCACAGGCAGTCCCTGACCTCACCTGAGGTAAGAGAGGCAAAACTAGGAAAACTCCAGAACAGGAACCTGGAGACATCTACATTCCCTCTGGGAAGCAGATGGACCATTAAGGGATTAAATGAGCTATTGTGTGTCCATGGCCTGGGGCCCTCTGGGAAAGGATTATTCCAGAGTTGGAAGTGGACCCAGAGTAGAGGGAGGGCCTTGGGGCGGAAGAGCACTGCCAAGGGGTAGAAGTTGTTCACCTGGGAAGCTCTCCTAACCCCAATCTTTCTCCCCGGGGGAAACTAGGGCTTTGGAAAGTAAGACAATGAAGTAATTGAGAATTCCGACCTCGGATGTGGCTGATGGACATTGAACAATCTACTTAACCTCTCTGAGCCTTGCTCACCTCATCTGAGACCCTTAAAATGGTATCTATTACAAGGAGACTGGTTAAGAAAGTCGCGGTAGGGCGCCTGGGTGGCTCAGTCGGTTGAGGGTCAGACTTCAGCTCAGGTCACTATCTCACTGTCACTGACTTCGAGCCCCGAGTTGGACTCACTACTGTCAGTGCAGAGCCAGCTTCACTTAGGATCCTGTCTCCCTTTCTCCACCCCTCCCCCACTAGCACACGCTCACCGTGCGCACGCGTGCATGCACACGGGGATCGCTCTCAAAAGTAAATAAACATTTTTTTAAAAAGTTAGTCGCGGTACACCCATTCTGCAATGGTTTGGCACAAGGGATTAAATGTGCTGGTTCAAGACGCAGCCAGCCTGGCCTGACCATTTATTACCTGTGTGACTGTGGGCAAATTAATAAATCTGTCTGAGCCTCAGTTTTGTAATCTATTAAATGGGAACAACCAAAATTAGGTTACTTTGAAAATAAAAATAAATGGGAGTAATGATCAAACCTAGTTCATAGGATCGTCGAGAAGTTTAAATGGGTGTAGATATGTAAAGGACTATAAATTTGTAAAGGAGGTAAATTCATGAAGGACTGTATCAGACATGTCTTATAAGTGTTAGCCACTGCTGTGCTGCTATACTACGTCATCCATAGTGTGGGCCTCTGCAGCGATTAAAAGAATCAAATAGAATTATATCGGTTCATTCAGTCATTCGCTAAATATTGTCTAAGCACCTACTATGTGCCAGGCCATAGGGGTATACTCTAGGCACAATATATTCTATATTCTAGGCATTAGGGATACCACAGTGACAAAAACCGAATCTGGGCCCTCATGGAACTTATATTCTCCTGGAGTGGGCAAAGAATATACAAAATAAGTAAATAAATTGTGTAGTATGTTACCCATGTGATACATACTACACACAACAAGCCACACTAAGGGAGACAGGAAATAGCGGACTGTGATCTTAATTGTGTGATCAGAGTAAATCCCACTGGAAGGTGACATTTGAGCAAACATGTGACGAAGGTGAGCAAGCAAGTCGTAAAGATAGAACAGCAAATGCCCTAAAACAGGCTCAGGCCTGAGTGTTGACAAGGAAGCCAGTCTGGCAGGAGCAAAATGAACAGAAGAGGGAAGAAGAGGAAGAGCCAGAGAGAGAACGGCCAGATCACGCAGGGCTCACAGGCCACCGTGAAGGCCTTTTCCGCCCAGCAAGACGGGATTCCTTGAAGGAGCACAGGACCGCCTCTGGTTTTACTGGGACCCCACTGCTGTGTGCAGGAGAGACCCAGTGAGGCAGCAAGGATGGGGGAAAGAGATGGTTAAGATTCATTTGCAATAATCTAGCCCGGGAGCGATGGTGGCTCAGACCCAGGCCATAGCAGTGTAGGCGGTGAGACGCGGTCACATTACAGATGGAACTTGAAGGAAGGGGCAGTGGGATTTGCTGGGAAATGGGAAATGGGGTGGAGCGCAAGAGAGAAATTATGGAAGTCTGAGGTCTGGGGCCTGGCAGCTGGAAAAACAGAGCTGCCAACAGTTGAAATGGGGGAAGACAGAAGTAGGTGAGGGTTTGGGGATTACATCAGTTCGGTTTTGAATGGTTAGGTTTGAGATATCTGTCTGAGGGATATCAAGTAGGCCATTTCGATAAGGAATCTGGAGTTCGGGGGCATGACTCAAGCAAGAGATACAAAATCAGGAGTTGTCAGCACCCAGATGGTACTGAAAGCTGTGAACTTGGGTGAGATCACCAAGGGTGTGAGTGTAGGTGGAGAAAAGTTCAAGGATGGGCCTCAGGGGCATGACCATGTACAGAGGTCAGGGAGGAGCAGAAGAACCGGAAAAAGAGCTGAAGAGACAGGAGGAAACCCAGGAGAGTTCTAGCCCTGGGAGCCACATGAGGGAAGTACTCCAGGAGGGAGGAGCAATCAGCTAGTGGAACGATGGAAAGATAGACAGGTGACCTTGGACCTGACAGTGGGAGATCACTGGTGTCCTTCCTGAGACTGAGTATTGAAGAGTCTCTCAAATACGTTAAGTAAAAAAACAAAAACAAAAACAAACACACACAAAAAACCCCACAAATGTAATTCAGTACACACGATAGGCTGCCACCAAGCAAAAAAGTCGAGGGCCACATATCCACATATATGTTGTGTGTTTCTGAAAAGATACACAAGAAACCATTAACAGTGGTTGCCTTTGGGGAGAGGAAGGGGGGGAGGGGGAGAACGGCCCCCTGCTGTGAGAGGGGGCTCATATTTCATTGCATATTTGTTTGGCAATTAAAGTAGTTTTTATCAAACATGTATTACTTTTTCAATTAAAAATAGTTACAAAAGGGAAAAACATATGATTATAATGAATGAAGTCAGAAAGTATAGAAACACTGGCACACAGCAATTTCCAATAAACGTACATTTTCTGTTGAAACGCACTCAACAGAGTGAGTGGCACCTTGAGTGGCTCGGTGGGTTGAGTGTCTGACTTCGGCTCAGGTTATGATCTCGAGGCTCGTGAGTTCGAGCCCAGCATCGGGCTCACTGCTGTCAGTGTGGGGCCTGCTTTGGATCCTCTGTCCCCCTCTCTGCCCCTCCCCTGCCCTCTCTCTCTCTCAAAAATAAATAAAAATTAAAATTAAAAAAGTAAAGAAAGGCACTCCTGTGGGTTGGCTTGAACTTCCAGCAGGAAATGGATCAGAATTGTTTTCTGGTATGCACCTTTCTAAAATAACATTTTCTGGGGTGCCTAGGTGACTCAGGCCACTGACTTCGGCTCAGGTCATGATCTCACAGTTCGTGAGCTTGAGCCCTGTACTGGTTCTGTGCTGATGGTGCTGAGCCTGCTTGGGATTCTCTCTCCCTTCCTGTCTCTGCCCCTTCTGTGCTCTCTGTCTCTCTTTCTCTCAAAATAAATAAACAAATAAACTTAAAAACAATATATAAACATATTCTAATTGAACCAAATTAGCAATATCATACTTTAAAACATGGAAAATAATTCTTTACTGTCATCTAAAACTTGATCCATATTTAAATACCCCTAATTGCCTCTAAAATCTGCCTTTATGCCTGGTTTGGCCAAACCGGATTCAGACTGAGACCTCAAATTGCCCTTGGTTGGGATGTCTCCTGATCTCTTCTGATCTTGACCAGTTCACCTTGTGAAAGAGACTAGGTTGGTTGTCCTGCAGAAGGACCAACCTTCTGGATTTGTCTGTATCATCGTGGTGCATTTAGCAGGCCAATCTATCCCTACACTTCCTGGAAACTGGAAGTTAGACCTAAAGACTTGATTAGAATCAAATTGAAAGCTTTTGGCTGAGGGGCACCTGAGTGGCTCAGTCAGTTAAGCATTTGACTCTTGCCCTCGGCTCAGGTCACGATCTCACAGTTGGTGAGCTCGAGCTCCAGGTTGAGCTCCCACATCAGACCCTGCATTGGGCTCTGTGCTGGCAGTGAGGAGCCTGCTTGGGATTCTGTCTCTCCCTCTCTCTGCTCCTCCCCTGCTCTTTTGAGCATGTGCTCTCTCTCTCTCTCTCTCAATCTGTCTCTCAAAATAAATAAATAAACTTTAAAAAGATAAAAAGCTTTAGAGGCACCTGGGTGGCTCAGTCAGTTAAGCATCCGACTCTTTGGTTCAGCTCGGGTCACAGTCTCATGGCTCATGAGTTCAAGCCCCACATCAGGCTCCATGCCGTCAATGAGGAGCCTGCTTGGGATTCTCTCTCTCTCCCTCTCTCTCTGCCCCTCCCCTGATCACTTGCTCTCTCAAAATAAATAAATAAACTTTTAAAAAAAAGCTTTTGGCTGAAAAAAATTATAGATGGTATTTGTACATTAGAAAATACATAAAGTCTGGGGCACCTGGGTGGTTCAATAGTCGGTTAAGACTCTGACTTTGGCTAAAGCAATGATGTCGCAGTTTGTGGGTTTGAGCCCCACTCCAGGCTCTGTGCTGACAGCACAGATCCTGGAGCCCACTTCCAGTTCTGTCTCCCTCTCTGTCCTTCTCCTGCTCATGCTCTGTCTCTCTCTCTCAAAAATAAATAAACATTTAAAAAAATAATACATTAGGTCTGCTTGTGCTAGGATTTTGACACATGTATCCACCCACGTTACCATAGCCCAAATCGAGATAGACGCTGTTCCTAGCTCAGCGGCTGGTTTCCCCTCCTGCCCCTTCCCAGATGATGGCCTGCTTCTATATATCGTATAAATGGAATTTTATAGTATAAACTCCTTCACTCAGTATTGTCTGCGAGATGCATACATATTGTTGTGTGTATCAAGAGTTTTCCCCATTATTGTCTTATTTCATTGAGTGAATGTGTCACAGTTTTGTCATCCTTTCCCTTGCTGATACACCTCCTATGGTTTGAACGCCAAAAAGAAATTGGTAATTTTGCCCGAACCCATGATTTCCTCAAGAGTTGCACAACTGACCAAACTCTCAAGTCAGCTGCCATCCCCAGAAAAAGTGAGGTAAGAGAGACTTGGTGTGACCTTGCAGATGCAGTGGGAGGGAGCTGATTCAATTCAAGAGATGTTCATGTAGACGATACACAGCTAATGAGCCCCCGAGCCTGGTGGGCAAAGAACCCTTCGATACTTGGAGTAAGGACGTCACAGAGAAGGGAGTGTGTCTCCCACTGTAGCCAATGAGGGCCTCCGGGGTGAAACGCCCAGGTGAAGGTCACACCTCCATGGCAGAGTGGGGCCTGGACCCCATGCTGGGCTTTTCCTCCCTCTTTCCTGTTACTGTGGGAAGTGGCAAAGAGGAGTTGAGGGCAGGAACCTTCTTCTCAAGACCTCCAGAGGAAAGAAGGAAGGAAATACAGAAGCGAGACGGTGCAATCCAATTTCGAAATGCTGCTAGCTGGGGCAACGCGCCCTTGATCCGGGCCAATACACCACGGCACAGGGAGGAAGGCCGCAGCCTCCAGCTCTCCTGCAAGCTGAGCAAAGCCAGGCTCCAAGGACTGCAGGCGCAGAGAGCTTCCTCGAGCAATGCTAGTTCTCTGCCCACGCCATTCTATTCAAACCCTGAGCCAAAGTGTTCAAAAGCAGTGATCAGGCCCATGCATGGGGATTTGTCTCCATGAAAGCCCCCTTCTATGATATCTGTTCTCCTTCCAAGGCCTGGGAAATGTCCCTCTCAAAACCATCAGTTTCCTCCACGCCAAACATTTAGTGACATTCTTTTAATCCTCTGTGGCACTTAGAAAACATAGCTATTGACTAACTATATTAAGAAATGCCATCCACAGCCCACCCCCGTCAGCCCCTTGAGCCCCAGTGACGTCCACTCTCTGGGGTCATGGGGAAAGAGGCCCCTGGTGGCCTCTTGAGTCCTAAATTGCTTTTCCTGGCACAGTCCGGCCCTCTGGGCTGTGCCAGACAGAGAACTGCAGAGGGACCTTGCTTTACCAGAAACCTAAATTAAAAAAGGAAAAACAAAACAAAACAAGTTCACAGCACATGGACCTCAATGGCCAGTGCTTTACCAGCCGCACCTGCCCCACTTGGGTCTGAAACGTGGTTCCATCTACAGCACGGTCTCTCAAACACCACTTTCAAGCACACGTCGATTGCAGAAAGAGAAGCATAACCCACACACAGTACAAGAGCTGTGTGCTTCCTCAGCTTCAAAGAGCACAAAAATCCCTTGGAATCTTGGTAAGGTACAGGTTTTGACTCACTGGGCCCGGGGGTGGGAGCCGGGACCCTGCATTTCTAGCAAGAGATGCTGCTACCGGTCCATGGGTGACTTTTACCAGCAACATACTAACAACTATAATAAAACACCAATTCACTGGTTCCCTGACTGCACATTAGAATCACCGAAGAGTTTTATTTTATTATTTTTTAATCCGATGACTTTTTTTTAGGTTTATTTATTTATTTGAGACAGAAAGAGAGAGAGAGAGAATGAACAGAGGAGGAGCAGAGAAAGAGGGGGACAGAGGGTCTGAAGCAAGCTCCATGCTGACAGCCCAAGGCAGGGCTCGAACTCACGAACTGAACTGTGAGATCATGACCCGATCTGATGTCCACTGCTTAAGTGACTGAGCCACCCACACGCTCCTGAAGATCTTTTAAAAACAAATATCTCTGTCTGCGCCCCGCCCAGACCAATGGATCAGAATTCTTGTGTGGAGGGAGATTCAAAATAAAAAAATAAATGAGAGCAGCATTCTGCACGTACCAGCAATGACGAAGTGCAACGAAGGCAACAATTCTTAAAATCGTCTGCTCCTAAGATCAACATTAAGAAATGCAAGAAACGAAACAGTCTTCCCCAAGTTACTTGGAGGCACGTGGGATAGAGAACTATTGCACTATACCAGTCCAAGGGGGAAATGAGTCATAAAATCACCACCACGGGGCGCCTGGGTGGCTCAGTCAGTTCAGTGTCCGACTTCGGCTCAGGTCATGATCTCACAGCTCGTGAGTTCGAGCCCCGCGTCGGCTCTGTGCTGACAGCTCGGAGCCTGGAGCCTGCTTCTGCTTCTGTGTCTCCCTCTCTCTCTGCCCCTAACTCACTAGCATTCTGTCTCTGTCTCTCTCAAAAATAAATAAACATTAAAAAAAATTTTTTAAATTACCACCACCACCACCATCATCATCATCATCATCATCTATAATCAGGTACCCAATATTCTTTACAGTTAAAAAAAAAAAAAAGGGATGCCTGGGTGGCTCAGTCAGTTAAGCGTCTGACTTCAGCTCAGGTCATGATCCCACAGTTCGTGAGTTCGAGCCCCGCGTCGGGCTCTGTGCTGACAGCTCAGAGCCTGGAGCCCAGTTGGATGCTGTGTCTCCCTCTCTCTCTGCCCCTCCCTCACTCATGCTCTGTCTCTTTCTCTCTCAAAAATAAGTAAACATTTTTTTTAAAAAGTACAGGGGCATCTGGGTGGCTCAGTCAGTTAAACCTGTGACTCTTGGTTTCGGCTCAGGTCATGATTGTGTCCCCATATCCAGCTCCACGCAGAGCAAGAAGACTGCTTGAGATTCTCTCCAAAAAAAGAAGTAAGTACGGTTATCATGAAGTACACTGAATAAGTATAGAATTGTTAAATCCCTATCTTGTACACCTGAAACTAATACAGTAAACACTATTAAACACTATATGTAAACTATACTGAAATTAAAATAAAAAGCTTATTAGGGGAGCCTGGCTGGCTCAGTAGGTTAAGCATCCAACTCTTGATTTCCATTCAGGTCATGATCTCACGATTCATGGGTTCGAGCCTCGCATTGGGCTCTGCACTGAGTGCGTGGAGCCTGCTTGGGATTCTTTGTCTCCCTCTCTCTCTGCCCCTCCCTGGCTCACGTTCTCTCTCTCGCTTATAAATAAATAAGCATTAAAAAAAAAAAAAACTGCATGAAAAACCTTTAAATAATAAAATGCTGAAAGAAAAAAAAAAAAGGAAAAAAAAATAGCTCCCAGGCACACATGCAGATATTTATAAGGTTCTGACTGTGTACATGCAGCCTTCAGTCCTCATGAGGACACTTTGCAGGGGCCACAGCTAATTCCTCCCATTTGACACCCAAGGACACTGAGGGACTAAGAGGCTAAAGGAGTGAGAATAAGTGGCTGGTGAATCTGGAGCTGGCCCCTGAGTCCACACTATAAACTGGGACCAGCAAACTAGAGCCTGGCCAAACCTTACCTGCATCTGGTTTTTATACGGCCCATCAGCTGGGCCATTTAAGAATGGTTCTTCCATTCGTAAATGGTTGAGGGAAAAAATCCAAAGAAGAACTTATGACATGTGAAAATTATTCAAAATGCGGATTTCCGTGTCCACAAATCAAGTTTTATTGGCACACAGCCGCCCGTTCTCTGTCTTGTCCGTGGCCGAGGCTCCTGCTGTAATTACCGGACGGCCTGCAGCGCTTCAAATGTTCACTTCTGGGCCTTTCCAGAAAAGGTTAGCTGACCCCTGCTCTGAATGGTCACGCAGTTTGTAAATTCTCCACTTTTCTTTTTTATACACTTTAACTGACTACTGTTTCCACACACACACACCCCCGACGCTATGCTAAATGGGAACATGTATAAAGTTGCTTTTACAGAGTCATTTAACGGTAAATCAGCTGATTGCTTGTCCAAGATTTCTGGTGGATCACTTCAAGCGGCAAATGAACGTGAATGCACTAATGTGCGAGGCCACAAAAACAGAGCAACAGAAGATTCACCTTTCTCGTGTATGTCTATCTGGCAACAGTCCTCTGGAGGCTAGGCTAGGCCGGGCCTGAAGCAAGCACCTGACTAAGAAAAGTAAAATGACAAACTAAAAAGAGAGAGGTACCCTCCACAAACTCTGTGCGTTCGTAGGATATATGAAGCATTCACTTAGCAAAAATACACTCCCTGGGGAGTCAGTGGAAAGAGGCACAGCCTTGGTTGGCCTCCAGAAGCTCATGATCTAATGGGAAAATTAGGTAAGTATGTAGGGAGCTTTACGGGAACACAAGGACAGGGTATCCTGGAAGGCATCCTGGAAGAGGCGAGTCTAGCAGGCTAAGTAGCAGGTGCTACATAAACACATTTTGCTGTAGTTAGCACCCTCTAGGGCCGCCTTGTGTGTTTTTCAACTCCATTTTTCAACTGCTCTGTTGTAGGCCCGTGCCTCTTACCGAGGAGGCATTTATTAAATGTTATTTTGAATTTAATGGAGGACGGGAGGGAAGGTGAGAGAATTATAGTGTAGGCCTCTGTGGCATAACCATGGGTAGATTCTGGATTCTGCACGTTTACCTTCTACCTACGAGAGGACTCTTCCGTTTTGTTTTGTTTGTTGATGATCAAATTAATACACACTCATTAAAGGATTTCCGGAAAAAAGAGACCGTGGAAGCAAAAACTATCTAACGATCCCAGTTAGCGTGGACTTCCTTCCCTTCCAGTCTCTTCTCTGTAAATTGGTAATGAGTTTTATTTTAATTGTTTTTCCTGTGTTCTCCCCACTCATTAAGCATCCTCTACATTGGAACAGCCTCAAAAATCATTAGTTTTAATGACCTACTATTCTGCCTAGTGATTAGGCCACCACCTCACTTAACTAGTCCCCTGATATTGAACACCAGAGTTATTCTCTGTGTTTCAGTCTTACTGTGAGGAGTAAGCAATTCGCTTAAGCACAGCACTGCCCTGGACATATTAGCAAAGATCATAGATCGTGCTGGCTGTCTTCATCCCCAAAGCTCACTTGTGATGTTGTCCTTGGAAATGACTCCTCGGAGGGGAGTAACGGGGTCAAACTGCTTCAATGGCAAAAAGTCAAAGGAATTTCCCAAAGGCTAGCACGGACTTGAGCTTCCTGCAAAGGCTTTTTAGTTGGTGATTCCCACTCTCAGAGCGGCCATATCCGTGTCTGCGTCCGCTATTTCTAGTGCAAATGACGCCGAGTTTTCATATGCAAATGTGCTGTAGCCTCGAATTACCAGCGTTACCAGGGACGTCCTTCTTTGACAGGTGCTCGCTCACTTGCTTTAAAGACACTGGTTTTAGTCCCTGATTGCTTACCCTATTTATTTACATGTAGCCCCCAAAGTTGAGACATTGGATAAATAAAAATACAGGAAGCCCGGTTAAATTTGAATCTCTAATACACAGTGAATAATTTTTTAGTATAAGTATGTCCCAAATGGGTTGTGGGATATACTTACACCGTTTTAAAATTCGGTTTTCATAGGATATTCCAATTTAACTGGGCCGCCAGTATTTTATCTGACAACCTTACCCCTGAAAAGCCCCATCCAATCTTTGAAGCCACCTCAGTGTGAATGTGACCTTTGTGGGCCACCTGGGGTTAGTCCCTCTTCTTCTGGGAGTGGGACTATCCATGTTGATTGGCTTCCAAGGATATAATCCCTGATGTCATATTCGGGAAGCTGGGCCAGGCCTAGAAGAGCTAGTTTGTTTGTTTTGTTTTGCCCGCTTACATTAGTGGGTAAAGATTTGTTTTCTTTTGGGAGAGCCAGAAATATCCAGCTAGGTCTGGGCCCAAATGAGCTGGTGGAATAAGTCAGAAGTGGCTTTTTTCATGTCATCCCTGAGGAAAGCCCCTCAAGGATTTTCAAGGCCGTGCGGGTGGGGAGAGAAAAACAGCACTCAGCCTTGAGATGCAGACCATTGGGGGCCTACGCAGGGAGGCCAGTCTGAAAGAGATGTCAGGGACCATCTCCCCAGCGCTGTGGTGTGGAAGGACCCCAAAGACCTGTTAGAACCTCTCCTCACCCAGAGTGCTCCTCTCCCCCCAGGGCAGCCCACTTGGCATCCACACCCGGACTTCCAGAAAGCACTTCTGTCTTTTAGCGCCTCACCTCCAGCTGCCTCAGGTGGACTCAGGAGATCTTATCTACTAACCTTAGACCGAGGATACTCTGCGGAGCCTCCTCTCTGACTTCTGCCGTGTGAACCTTGACCTCTCTGCTGGACCCTGACCATGGGTCAGGAGCACCGGATACTACTGGGATTTGTGGAAACCCAGTACAGCAACTCTGCCCTCTGGGCTGCCCTACAGAGAGAAGAAGACAGTCACCCCACCCTTACCCCGCCTCCCCTCCCTCCGGTCCCCAGGCCAGAATGGCCCTATTTCCTCTAGCTGGTGCTGCCTTCTGAGCCACTTCCGAGGCCCCCCTGAGCCCCCCTGGCTGCCTCCAGGCAGAGTTGAATTCTCTTGAAGTAGAGAGCAATGTGCCTATGTCTGCGGCCTCTGGTCAGTAGCTTTTATGACTGGCTCGACCCCTTCACTTCCTGGATAAGGAGGCTGAGGCTCAGTGGCCTGCCCAATGTCACATGGCAAGTTGGTGGTAAAACAACACCTTGAACCCAGGACTCTGGTTCCTAAGCCAGACTTCTTTTTACTCTGTGCCGCTCGGAGTATTTCAAGAGGGGCGTGTAGCTTCGTGGCTCCACATGTGGGCGGTTGAGTGCCTGGTGTTCAAAAACCTAGGTTTTGGGTTGGGTACGTGACATTGAGAATGTTTCCCAGCCTCTCTACTGGGTCTCAGTTTCCCCACTTGTAAACTGGAGGTAGCGCTAGCACCTCCCTCAAGGGATTTCCCAGAAGATCAAAGAGATGATCCTTGTGCTGTACTTGACCAGTGCTGGTCACATGATCAGCGTTTAGTGACTACCGCGAACTATTGTTATTCTAAGATCTGCTTAAAATGTGATTTGAGCAAAGAAAGGGATGGGGGTGGTCACTCTGTTACAAATCTCAGCGTTGGGGGTGCCTGGGTGGCTCAGTTGGTTACGCATCCAACTCTTGATCTCAGCTCAGGTCTTGATCTCAGGGTGTGAGTTCAAGCCCCACATTGGGTTCCGTGCTGGGCGTGAAGCCTACTTAAAAAAAAAAAAAAATCTCGAAGTTGTACAAAGTTGGGGGTTGGACGTAAGCCTACTTTGACCTACTTTGACTTTCAAATCTGGTATCCTCTTTGAGACGATTGTGACCGCACTGTAAGGCAGAGTTCTAGGGATTGAAATTAGGGTGACCCTGGACACCACTACTTTACCCACTACTTCAGAGTGCCCTCATGAGCAAGGCGCTTTCTAGGCCTCGGGTATGCATTAGCGACAGAAACAAAGCCCTGCCGCCACCCCCCACCCCTCCCAGCTCACATTCTAGTATTGGAAACAGGCACTACACATATTAAAACATGTAGTCTCCAAGATCAGGGAATGGGAAAATAAAACGAAGGCCCAGCTATGGTTCTTTCTGGACGATAGCGACACCTAGCGGATATTCTGGAAATGCCCGGGTTGTCACATTGTGGGGAACACACTAGTTTAGCTGACCTGTGTTGTGGACACCAGACATTCTAGGACACACAAGAGAGATGAAAGGATGAAGTGCTGAGGACCAACCCCCTTCATGCAATTCTAGAATGTTCCAACAGACATTCATGTGGGTGAAAAATCTGCTTATAATATACCTATAATACAAGCCTAGAACCTAACTTGGTTTTATAAAATATTTATTTATTTTTATTTTTATATTTATTTATTTTTGAGAGACAGAGAGAGACAGAGTGTGAGTGGGGGAGGGGCAGAGAGAGAGACACGCACACACACACACACACAGAATCAGAAGCAGCCTCCAGGCTCTAAGCTGTCAGCACAGAACCCGACGCGGGGCTTGAACCAACAAACCGTGAGCTCATGACCTGGGCTGACCTGAGCTGAGGTCAGACGCTTAACCGACTGAGCCACCCAAGCACCCCCTAACTTGGTTTTATAATTAAGTGCAAAGTATTTTGTGCACAAACTGCACATTCACTGCATCTCCAGGCATTCAAGAACTACATATACAGAGGGAAAGTTATATTTTGTTTTGTTTGGGACTCCACTAAGAGTTGGTCACTGTTTTAGGAAATCCCATCCATGTGGAATTTGAGTCAACATATCACATCAGTCGGTTAAGCCTTCGGCTCAGGTCATGAGTTCATGGTTCATGAGTTCAAGCCCTCCATTAGGTTCTCTGCTGTCAGCATAGACCCTGCTTCAAATCCTCTGTCCTCCTTCTCTCTTCCCCACCCCTTCCCCTGCTCATGCTCACTCACTCTCTCTCTCTCAAAAATAAACATTAAAAAATATATATATCATATCTTTGTCACTGTCACACTTATAATACCTCCAGGTATAAAAACAGGTTGCTGTCAGAACATTCATATATTAAGATACATATCAAATTATTAAATATTAACTTTCTTTCATCTGTTTTTTAAATTACAATGTGCCCTATTGATTTTTTAAAGTATGTGCTTAGGTAGATTTCATTATCTGTGAATATATTTCATGCTGTGAAATTTACAAAAGGAGCATTTGGGCAAACGTGCAAATGAGCAGAGGTCCTGCAGAGGAAGAAAGGACCCACGAGCTTATCTGGGGAACAGCGTTCCAGGCAGAAGGAACAGTGAGTGTGAAAACACCTGAGTCAAAGGAGAGAGGAACATCCATGGAAAGGGCCTTGGCCCTGCCCGTTGGTCAACTCCGAGGATTCAGGATTGAGGTGGCAGGACAGGCATGTCCCCAGGATGGCGCAGGGGAGAGATATAATCTGATTCCCATCCCCCCCTTTTTTTTCAATGTTTATTCATTTTGAGAGAGGGAGAGAGAGAGTCTCGGGCAGGCTCTGTGCTATCATTGCAGAGCCTGACACGGGGCTTGATCCAACGAACCGTGAAGTCATGACCTGAGCTGAAATTAAGAGTCAGACGCTTAAACAACTGAGCCATCCAGGCGTCCCCCTCCCCCGCTGTTTTTTTAAAGCTCACTGTGGTGGCCAATGGAGAGAAGGTAGGAAATTACTGCCGTGGTCCAGCCATGACAGATGGGGGAGCAAGAGGTGGTCAGATTTGTGATGCATTTTGACAGTAAAACCCACAGGATTTGTTGATGAAAGTGTGACGTAAAACACACACACACACACACACACACACACACACACACACACACAGTAGTCCAGGGCTTTCTCCTCAGAGAAAGAATGACATAGGGAGGCAGCTGGTTAACCCACGGGGGATATTCAGGTTTCCAGTTAGGAGATTAAACTGGAAAAGGTTTTACATTTTGGAAACACAGCAGATCTCTAAAAATAGAAAGGATGAAGCTTATTTGTTTTAAACTTGTTAGTGTATTTTTAAGTTAGGAGATAGGGATGGGGACATGAGGGTTGTTTTATTATGATGATTTATAACTTACATATGTATGATACCTTTTCCCCCTGTGTTAAATATCACATAATAGCACTTTTTTTTATTTTTTTAACGTTTTTTTATTTATTTTTGAGACAGAGAGAGACAGAGCATGAACGGGGGAGGGGCAGAGAGAGAGGGAGACACAGAATCGGAAACAGGCTCCAGGCTCTGAGCCGTCAGCCCAGAGCCCGACGCGGGGCTTGAACTCACGGACCCCGAGATCGTGACCTGAGCCGAAGTCGGACGCTTAACCGACTGAGCCACCCAGGCTCCCCAATAGCACTTTTAAAGAAAAGCTTGGATGGGGCGCCTGGGTGGCTCAGTCGGTTAAGCGTCCGACTTCGGCTCAGGTCACGATCTCACGTTCCGTGAGTTCGAGCCCCGCGTCGGGTTCTGTGCTGACGGCTCAGAGCCTGGAGCCTGTTTCAGATTCTGTGTCTCCCTCTCTCTGACCCTCCCCCGTTCATGCTCTGTCTCTCTCTGTCTCAAAAATAAAGCTTGGCACTGAAATCTTCAGTGAGCCCAGGACCAAGCCAGAACTAGCCAGATCACAGGCAGCTTCAGGCCAACAGATGAAGTGACGTGAGGAGTCAAGGGCCAAAGCAGGACAGTAGAGCTGCTAGGCCAGGGTTCAAGTTCTGGCCTTGATGTTTGTTATGTGGCCTTGGATAGGTTCAGTCACTTCTCTAAGACTCAGTATTCTCATTTGTGAAATGGGGACCAAAACAGTGCCACCCCCTAATATTGCTGTGAAGACAAAAAGAGATAATATATGCAGGGGTGCCTCAGTGGCCCAGTCGTTTGAGCGTCCGACTCTTGATTTCAGCTCAGGTCATGGTCCCAGGGTCACGGGATCGAGCCCCATGTCAGGGTCTGTGCTGGGCATTCAGCTTGATTGAAATTCTCTCCCTCTTTCTCTCTCTCTCTCTCCCTCTGCCTCTCTTTCCAGCCCGCACACACACACTCTCTCTTTAAGAAATAAAATAAATCAAGGGACACCTGGGTGGCTCACTCAGTTAAGTATCCGACTTCGGCTCAGGTCATGATCTCTGTTTGTGAGTTCAAGCCCCAGGTTGGTCTCTGTGCTGACAGCTCAGAGCCTGAAACCTGCTTTGGATTCTGTGTCTCCCTCTCTCTCTGCCCCTTCCCTGCTCATGCTCTGTCTCTCAAAAATAATAAATAAACGTTAAAATAAAATAAGCCTTAAAACAATTAAATTAAAATAAAAGAGATAATACATGCAAAGCCTCCAGCACAACACCTGGCATAGATACTTCTTCTGTTCTTATACTTGTACTTGAGGACAGGCTCAGAGGATGAGAACGGGGTTAGCTGGACTCTCTCTCAAAGAACAGCTCCCTGAGCGTTGGGCTCCCTAGTAAGGAAAGGAACCCCAACCCGGGGCTAGTGGTGGAGAAGCATCCCGGTTTTGTGCCTCTGGGGTCCTCCTGCAAAAGCGTCCTTTTAATTAGCACCTTTTTGTCTTCAAACAGAAGGCAAATCCAATCCCAGCTTCCTGTAGCACAGGGATGAGGAGGAAGTGACTTCTCCAGAAGGTCAGTTTTTTCTGTACCTATAAGCAAGCTAAATGGGTGGCCAAATTGTAACAAGGAAGCTGTTTGATGAGCAGGGGGAAAGGAAAGGGATTGTTATTAAAATATGCATCTGGTCACTTCCCCTTTTCCTTAGACTGAGGACATGACAGGGCCAGGCCAGAGGAAGGACCTGAGCGGTCAAGGGGCTGGTTCGCGCATGGGACTGAGCAAACACGGAAATAGAGTGAAGATGATGAGACCCTACTTCTAACTGTCAGAGAAGAGAGGAACTTCCAAGGGAAAAGGGGAAGACTAGAGTAAACCTGTGTATTGAGTTAGAATTGGAGATATTGGCGTAAACTCACGGTTTTTAAATATACACAGAGATACAGAAGTTGATATTAGATGTATGTGTTGTCTACACACACACACACACACACACACACACACACACATTTCCCAGTTCTGTCTGCTGGACAGCCTAGTGGCAGTGACAGCTCAGTAACAATTAGCATACCCAGAATCTGCTTTCTGATTACCGTTCCCCACTAGCACAACTCAAACTCATCACCGAAATGGCTAATTCCAAGGCTGAGGCATGGAAACTACAAGATGAGCCTGGAACACCTTGGGCCAAATGTAAGGAAATATTCAAAAAACAAAATGGTGCATATATACCAAAATAACACAAGAGCCAACAGAACGAGCTCCCGATAGTCGAAGCCGAAACAACAGAAATATCTGTCTGGTTCTTTTTTGGGTGCTGTGAGCTCCTTAGTGGTTCACTGAGTGTCTTAGTCTGCTCGGCTGCTATACATAATACCATAGACTGGATGGCAACTGAAATTTGTTTCTTAGAGTTCTGGAGGTTGGGAAGTCCAAGATCAAGGTGCTGGCAGATTCCGTTTCTGGTGAGAGCCCACCTGCCATCTTTCCCTGTATCCTCACTTGGTAGAAAGGGCAAGGGAGCTCTCTGGGGTCTCAATTAGGGCACTAATCCCATTCATGGGGGCTCTGCCCTCATGACCTAATCACCTCTCAAACTCCCCACCTCCAAATGCCATCATACTGGAGTTTGGATGTAACATATGAGATAGATAGATAGATTGATTGATTGATGGTTATTTATTTTTTAGAGAGAGAGAAAGAGAGACAGAGTGCAAGCAGGGGAGGGGCAGAGAAAGAAGGAGACACAGAATCCAAAGCAGGCTCCAGGCTCTGAGTTTTCAGCACGGAGCCCGACACAGAGCTTGAACTCATGAGCCATGAGATCATGACCTGAGCCAAAGTCAGACGCTCAGCCGACTGAGCCACCCAGGCGCCCCTAATATATGAATTTTAGAAGAACACAAACATTTAGTCGATAGCATTGAGTTTTAGGCAGAATATAGGATAGGTTTGGTTGCTGTACCAAAACCCAAAGGTTGAGAATAGAAGTGTTCTAATTAAACAAATAGAAGTTTAATTCTCTTGCACTTGGCAGTCGGAGTTTTTAAGCTAGTGTGGGGTTTCTCCTTTGCTAAGTCATTAGGGACACGGGTCTCCCTCTGTCTAGTTTTTCCTCAATACTCATCTTCTACCTCATGGGCTAGTGTGGCTGCTCCACCTCTGCCAGCACATCTCTGTTCCAGCCAGAAGGATGAGAGAAAAGAAGGAAGAGGTAAGTGTGTGCCTTCCCTTTTAGGACTCGACCTAGAAGTTGTATATATCACTTCCAGTCACATCTCACCTCCAGGCCACAGTCACCAACCAAGTCATGTCAATCTGTAAGGGAGGCCGGTGGGGTTGGGGGGGTGGGGACAGAAATGCAGTGTTTAGCTGAGCAGCTATGCCCCCAGGTAAAAAATTATTTTGTCATGTAAGAAAGGAATGACAGAAACTGAGGGACAGTCAGCAGCCTCTGCCTCTCCTACAAATAAATTTCTTGTGTTGCTTTAGTTTAACAGAGTTGCTTTTGGGGGGTAGGACTAACAAGACAGGAACACAGGAAAAGGAGAAATTGGCTTTTATTGACCATCTCCTGTATCCCAGGCACTTCATATACATCGTCTCTTTTAATCTTAACAGTGACTCAATAAAGAGAAAACGGAGGTTCAGAGACAAAGTGACTTGCTCATGGTCACAAGCCTTAGTGACAGAGTCAGAATCCGGGACCCCAAAGTTCAGGTTCTTCCCACGGTGCTCCTCCTCCTTTGCCCAAGGCACCGCCCGCACCCTGAATATACTGGCCATAGCGATCCCTGCTCCTCATTCTCTGTGTGTGTCATGGCCTGTCTTTGGTTGGCATTTTCTCCCTTTAGCAACGGTGGTGCCATCCTCGATGACGCACCTTTGTGCTTAGACAGCAGGCTGTGTCTGAAGCTGCACCCCAATTTCAAGGTTAGAACTTGGGTGTCAGGACACACCTGTCATCCCTCAGTCACCTATGTAGTCATTAATAAGACGATAGTCAGTGCTTCCACAGGGAAACTCCCAGTGTAGCAAAAGACTCGAAAATAACCAAATGTGGGGGCACCTGGGTGGCTCAGTCGGTTAAGTGACCAACTCTTGACTTTGGCTCGGGTTATGATCTCACGGTTTGTGAGTTTGAGCCCCACGTGGGGCTCCGCACTGGCAGCAAGGAGCCTGCCTCGGATTTTCTCTCCCTCTCTCTCTGCCCCTACCCTGCTTGTGTGCTCTCTCTCTCTCAAAATAAATAAACATTTAAAAAAAAATAACTAAAATGTAGAAGCACTGAAGGTGATGAGATTGTGGTTGGTGGCGAGGGCACACGGGATGTGGGAATCAAGACAGTCTTCAGAGGAAAGAGGATATTTGTCCACAAATCTCCTGAAACTATATGCAAATGGATGTGTGCATGTCCGTGTGTCTCCTCTGGGGTGAAGGTCCGTGACCTTTATCAGATTCCCCAGGTGATTGACAACCGGTGGGGCAGAGACTCTGGGCTACAGGCTGAGAAGGCAGAGGAAGCCTGGGTGGTGGGGATGGGGTGGGGATGGGGCGGGCAGGGAAGGAGCTGGCAGGAAAGAGCCTGGAGAGAGGTAGGGAGGGCAAGGGCCACCGACTGAGGGCCAGCCTGCCATGTTAAGGAGCATGGACTTCACTCAAAGGCAATAGGCATTTATTGCCTAGGTGGGGTGTCTGTTTTACCCATGTCCTATATCATGCAACTGAGTTCTGGATTGTCTCCTAGGCACTGAGTACATACAGAACTAGCTTCTCACAAACACCAGGGGAGGCTTCTCACAGGGGATGCACTGGGTCCTGAAGTCTGAGCAGGAGTTTGCCCAGATGTTTTAGTCGGAAAAACTCTTTGGGCTGTAAGTTACAGAAGCCCCCTTGGAACTGTCTTAAACCCAGTGGCATGCTCGCAAATGTTTAATAACCAGCTTTTAGCGAGGGATCCGTAGTATTTGCCATTTTCTGCGGTGTAAACACTGCCGCGGTGACCTATTTTAAGCTGCCATTGTGATGCCTTCGAAGAAATATGTACAGTAAACTTCCAGTATGAGCCAGCTGCAGCATCGCTCAAGCCCCATTTACAATAAGAATACAAGCCTATGTCGCGGGGACCAAGCTGGAGTGGTAGCTGGGTCTCCGATCGGACTGGGAACAGGACCTGGCGTGCTTTTGCAACATGGGCTATCCTTCCTCTTGCTCTTCTCTCCTTCCTTTGTGGCAGACTGGCTTTCTCTGCCCCCGAATCCAGGCAGCAAAGAATCGCTATCGCCAACCGTTTCCAGGTTTTCAGGACCCTCTGGACAGAAAGCAGCCAGACAAGCTTGGCCTCCCAGTCCCAGTTTCAAATTCCCTGGGGAAGGAGTCCATTGGTCGAGCTTAGGTCAGGTGCTCAGCTCTGGTCCAATCAGCTGTGAGGATGGCCTTACACCAAGATGGCGACCAGGCCCCTGATGCTGTTGCCTCTGGGTATCGGGGAAGGAGAAGTAACCAGAGTAAAAGGAAGCCAACTCCGAGCAACCGACTCCTGAGATGTCTTGGCCCGCAGAAACTGGGGGAAATTCATCACATAATAGTTCATGCTCCCTAGTCTATTGAACTGCCCATCCAGATAGCCACTAATTCACTTACTCGTCCATGGTTTCAACATTAATTTGGCACTTATTTACTATATACTCTATATTAGGCCATACATGGGGCTAAAAATAAGGGGAAGAATGGATAAAATTTAATCACTGCGCTCAAAAAAAAAAAAAAAAAGTTTGCAGTACGGAAGTGAGGCAGAGCACCTATAACAAAGTGGGACAAAAGCTTGGCAAGAAGTATGTGTAAAGGGTGGACCCCCTGAGGACTGCGACAGGCAGCTGAGGGGTCCCTGCCTCCTGCTGTTCACACCGCGGTGTAGTTCCTTCCCACACTGCTCTCGTGTGCGTGTGTGTGTGTGTGTGTGTGTGTGTGTGTAAAGAGACGATACAGGTGATGCAAGACTGTGGCTTCCACCTTGAGTAGGCTCTGTCTTGCTCTCTTGGGTCACTTGTTCTGGAGGAAGCTATCTGCCACGTGATAAGCATAGAAAAGGTCCATTCAGCCAAGAACTGAAGCCTTCTGCCAACAGCCATGCCAGTGGGCTCGCATGTGGATCCTCCCGCCCCAGTGAGTCCTTCAGAGAAGACTGCAGCCCTGCTTGACTGCAACCTCATGAGACACCGGGAGCCCAAACCACCCAGCTGAGCCAATCTCAGATTCCTGACCCTTGAAAAGGAGGCGCGGGAGGGGGAGGTAATAAACATTTGTTGTTTTAAGTGCAGAGTTTCCAGGCACTTTGTTACAGAACAAGAGAGCAATCGGTGGCTGACACAGGAGGTGATACTTGAGGCAGATGTTCAAGAACGAACTAACCGAGCAGAAACAAAGAAAGGCTAACCGAGCGGGTCATTCTAGCAGTACCAGATGCAAAGCTGTAGGCAGAAAAGTGCAGGACATAAATGGCAACAGCAGCTTGGTGTGGCCAGAGCTCAAGCTGGCTGGAAGGGGACAGTACACAGCTGTCCGGATGGACCAGGCAGGAGAAGGGCTGTGGATGCCATCATCCATGTAGTCAGTGGCTTCAAACCTTTCTTAGCACTAGGAATGTGTTCAAGTGAAATGTCGCGGGGCGCCTCGGTGGCTCAGTCGGTTGAGCATCTGACTTCAGCTCAGGTCACGAGCTCTCCATTTGTGAGTTCAAGCTCCGCATCGGGCTCACTGCTGTCAGCACATAGCCAGTTTCAGAACCTCTGTTCCCCTCTCTCTCTGCCCCTCCCCAGCTCATGCTCTCTCTCTCTTTCTCTCAAAAATAATAAACTTTAAAAAAAATTTTTTAAATTGTTTTAAATGTCATACAAGAGGACAAGCTATAAAAAGACAAAATGGAGCTCCTTGGTAGGTAGGGTGAGAGTTGGAGCAAAAGAAGGTCCTGCTCCTTCTCCCCCTCCCTATTTGCTTCCATACATGTGGACCAGCTCTGGAAAGATACACGGATCACTGGGTACAGTGGTAGCCTCTAGGCAGAGGGACCAGGTGGCTGAATGGATGGGGGGGGAATCAGTTTTTACTAGATTTTCTTTTGCATTTTTTGAATATTATTTAAAAACCATTTTTGAGGGGCACCTGGGTGACTCAAACGGTTAAGCGTCCAACTGCGGCTCAGGTCATGATCCCGTGGTTCATAGATTCGAGCCCTGCATTGGACTCTGTGCTGATAGGTCAGAGGCTGGAGCCTGCTTTGGAGTCTGTGTCTTCCTCTCTCTCTGTTCCTCCCCTGCTTGTGCTCTGTCTGTCTGTCTCTCATAAATAAATAAACATTAAAATAAATTAAATAATTTTCTTGAGAGAGAGCTTGCCCATGAGTGGGGGAAGGGCAGAGGGAAAGGGAGAGAGAGAATCCCAAGCAGGTTCCATGCCCAGCATGGAGCCTGACTCAGCACTGGTTCCCACAACGATGCGATCATGAACTGAGCCGAAATCAGGAGTGAGACGCTTAACCAACTGAGCCACCCAGGGGCCCCTGCGTTTTTTGAATTTTAAAGTTGTGTTCGTTATTACTTATTCAGAGAAGTAAAAGAGAAGTAAAAAAAAAATTTTTCAAGATAAAGCAACAGCAACAATGGCAACACAATCTTAGGTGGAAAACGCAGGGAGGTTTTTAAGTAGGGCAGCTCCAGGGTCAGAACCACACTGCAGAAAGGTCCCTCTGGCTGCCCTCCAGGGAAACCTTAGGACACTCGGGGTGAGGCAGGGGCCGAATCAATCCAGAAAGCATGCACCGGGTATAGAACAAGGCAGTAGGTACTGCAGGCATTGGGACTCCATCCTGGCTCTGCCACTCAGGCTCTGTGACCTTGGGGAGGCTATCTGACCTCTTCAAGCCTCAGCTTTCTCACCTGTAAAATGGGATTACCAATATTACTTCTGTCTCATTAATTTTTTTTTTGCCCTTTATTATAAAAGGTTCAAATGTACACCAAAGTAGAAACAATATTCTAATGAACACCCATATACCATGACCTACGTTTAACAGTTTTTAGCATTTTGCCGTATTTGTTTCATTTAGCTGTCAGTGTTATTGAATTATTCAAAAGCAGAGACATCACGGCACCTGGGTGGCTCGGTTGGTTGGGCATCCAACTTTGGCTCAGGTCATGATCTCACACGGTTTTTGAGCTCGAGCCTTGCATCAGGCTCTCTGCCATCAGCACAAGGCCCACTTCAGATCCTATGTCTCCCTCTCTCTGTCCCTCCTCCGTTCTCACACCGTCTCTCAAAATAAAAAACATTAAAAAAATTTTTTTTAATAATACAAGTAGAGGCATCATTAAACTTCACCTCTAAATGATTGATTATGCTGGGGCACCTGGGTGGCTCAGTCGGTTAAGCGTCCGACTTCGGCTCAGGTCACAATCTCATGGTTTGTGAGATTGAGCCCCACGTTGGGCTCTGTGCTGACAGCTCGGAGCCTGCTTCAGATTCTGTCTCCCTCGCTCTCTGCCCCTCCCCGACTCATGCTCTGTCTCTCTCTGTCTCAAAAAATGAATAAATGTTAAAAAAAAATGTTTTTGATGACTGTGCTTCAAAATAATATTTCTCCCTACAGTAACCACAATATTATTTTCACACTTCACAGAAGTGAAAACAATTCCTTTTTGTCATCGAATCCCCAGCCCACATTCAGATTTGCCTAAAGATCTCCAAAAGGTCTTTTACCATGACTTTTTTCAAATTGTGTTCCAGGCTAGGTCAATCCATTGCTCTCAGAGGGTGTTTGCTCTGCGGATGAAATGAATCAATAACCATCAAGCACTTAGACTCCTTCCCTGGTGTGGTGAGTGTGGAATGTGTGGTGGCTTCTCTTACTAGGCATTAGGGATGATTGAGAACGAACTCCACTAGGCCCAGGACTCACAGAGTTAAGGACGGATCACAGTGCGATTGCTAAGGCAGGGAAGAGAAGAAGGACTGTCGCCCAGAAAACCCACATGGGGCGGAGGTTGGGTGGGGGGGGGGGGGGTGACCTATGACAGAGCCTCTGGCCTGAGGGACAGAGAAGTGAGGGAGGGGCCATCAATACGAGGGGGCTCCATCATGCAGGACCTGCTTCTCAAAAGCCACATAAATTTCACTTCAGGACAGTCCATTGAGGGGGAAAGGGTAAGAATTTAGCTGCTTCTCCCACCTCCTATTGGTCAAAGTTTGACTACTGGGGACTGAACTTCCCTTCTATCCCCCACCCCAAGGGTACAAGGGTTATTCCTTTGTGGGAGGAGTTATTGGAGCTTCTGCCCAGGCTGGAAGAATCTTGGGGGGAAGGCTAGAGGTGAACAAGGAACCACCCGGTCATAAATGTTTTGAAGAAATAGAGCAGGATATTCTTTTCTTTTTTTAAATTTTTAAAAAGCGTTTATTTTTGAGAGAGAGAGCATGAAGGGGGGCAGAGGGGGGCGGGTAGGGGCAGAGAGAAAGGGAGACACAGAATCTGAAGCAGGCTCCAGGCTCTGAGCTGTCAGCACAGAGCCTGACGCGGGGCTCGAACTCACACCATGAGATCATGACCTGAGCCAAAGTTGGACGCTTAACTGACTGAGCCACCCAGGCGCCCCTACAGCAGGATATTCTGGAAGGGGGTCAGGAAAGGCCATCTGAAGAGGTGTTGAACCCAGACTGAGGAGCAGGAATTAGCCAGGCCGAGGTGGTGCAGGTGCAGAAGAGCCAAGGGGAAAAGAGTCTGGGGGCCCTGAGACCAGAAAGAGGTCCCACTGTACTTGGGGAGCTAAAAGAAGGCCAACACCCTGCAGCCTTTAGAGCCAGGCAGATCGCTAAGCATTTATGGAGCACCAAGTATATACGGGATATGGCCCCCTATTGTTCGACTACCCCGCCCCTTCCCCTTTTTTTCAGGGAATTGTGCCTTCTTCCTTCCTGCCCTTGCCACGTGGTTACCATAGGAACAACCTTGCTCCTGCGATTGGACCACACCCCTCTGGCCACAGTTGATTGGACTGGAGGTGAACACCTCACCGAGGTTGGGCCAATCAGAGTCTCAATCCCTGGGGACTAGGGAGTTGGCGGGGGTGATGAGGCTCCGGGCTCCCGGTTGGACTAGTCGCTCCTTGACTCAGGAGCTATGCTGGCAGCCCGGGTTTTAGTCGAGGGGTCCACGAAGCAGGGAAAGACACTTCTGCACGGAGGAGGTGTGAATGAGGCAGATGAGGAACAGTGAGAGAGCCTGGTGCCTGTTCTCCTGGGATGTGGCTGCACCCCTGCCCTGGGGCTCCTTGAAACAAAGCCCCTTTTTGCTTAAATTGCATCCAGTGGGTTTCTATCTTTCTCAACGAAACAAGCCCTAGCCAATAGCTTGCCAAATGCTAGGGCTTTATAAATGCATAAATATGGCAAGGTCTCTGCCCTGAAGAAGGCCATAAACCACTGGGAGAGACGGACATACGCACTAAACATTAACTACAGGGCAATGGTGCTGTAATAAAAATTTCGTCAAGGCAGGGAGGTTGTGCAGAGATAAGACAACAGATGTAAAAACGTTTTGAAAAGAAAAACGTAGTATGTATGTCCCCTATAATCATACTTAGGGGATTCAACTTCATTTCTATTTTTAGTTTAATCAAGAGCACAACCAGAATGATGCTGTTTTACACGGCAGCTGGCTGGTGTTAATCTGGCAATGAGTAAGTGATCCAGGATCTCATGCTTTTACTTCCTCATTTGTGTTTGGTTAGTGGATGGATAAATAACATTACAGTGTCCCAAAGGATTGGGAAGCATTTGTGGTTTGTGATCTTGCTGCTTTATCACAATTCTCTACCCTTTCTGTCCTGCCTCCATCAACCTCTCCTTGACTCCATGAAATTACCAGGCTGCTGACTCAACTAGACTGAAACCTTGCAAGTGAATCACTGATTGGGAAGTTTGCTGATGGACATGCCATTGCTGTTAACCACACATGGTGACATTATGTCTGGAGAGGTGTGACTTCTGCTGAAATAATCTTTAAAATCACCTTGTCCAAGGACTCTTTGAATGTTCTAATGGTTTATGAAAGAGCCATGATATCTCGTTGAGAAATGCCTTCTCTCCACCCTATCACACACAGACACCTGTTTATTTCTGCTGAATTTCTGATGGCAGAGATAACAGCACCGAGCATAGCTTAATGGCACGCTGATGTGGAGGAATAAAGCAGGCTTGGGTGTCAACTTGATGTGAGTTCAAATCCCAGCTCCACAAATAGCCAGCTGTGGGGTCTTGGGCAAATTAACCAACCTGTCTGAGCCTCAGCTTCCTTGTTTGTTGCAGGAAGGAAAGAAATGGACAAGAGATCACCTGTAGGGTGGACAGGTGTAGAACAGTACCAGGTAGGACTCGAAGGATTCAATGAGGGGAGGTGGATAAAAATAACATACTAGGAAATGGAGCTGAGAAACTGCTTGTTTTGGGGTGCCTGCCTGGCTCATTTGGAAGAGCAAGAAACTCTTGGTCTTAGAGTCAGGAGTTTGAGCCCCTTGTTGGGTGTAGAGATTGCTCAAATAAATAAATAAACTTAAAAAAAACACACACACACACACAAACCCTGCCTGTTTCTTTTAGTGTATCCTGGAGTGAATTGGGTTTTCTGGGACAGGCTGGGAGGGCCCCCTTTCCAGCAGAGCTGATCTACTGCTAAGAATCAGAATCTGATCCATCACATTTAATGACAAGGAGACTTGTACCATTTAAAACCCAATAAATCAAGAATAATTTTCCTGTAAGAATAACTGTAATGTTGGGGGCTTGAGCCTCAGAGCACAAATTCTACAGCCATTGTAGTGTTGTACTCCCGCTGAACTTTTTAAAAATGTGTCTTATTTTAAATTTAAGTTTATTTTATTTTGAGAGAAAGAGCACACACACGCACACACACACCTGTGTAAGTGTGGGAGTGGCAGAGAGAGAGGGAGAGAGAAAATCCCGAGCAGGCTCCACACGGTCAGTGCACAGAGGATTCAAGGCTCAAACTCAAACTCATGAACGGTGAAATTACAACCTGAGCTGAAATCAAGAGTTGGACACTTAACCAACTGAGCCACCCAGGAGCCCCTTGGTTTTTTAACCTTTATTATCGAAGTGGAGTCGACATCATCCTTTGAACTTTTTTTTTAAGATTTAATTTTTTTAGGGAATCTCTACACCCCACACGAAGCTCAAACTTACAACCTGGAGATCAAGAGTCACGTGCTCTACTGACTGATCCAGCCAGGTGCCCCTGAACAATTTGCTCTCTGTGCCGTCTCTGGTATTTTGCAAAATGCTCACACATACAGGAATAGCAAGCAAGAGCTAGCACAGTGACTGTCCTTCATAGCACTTTATCTCAGCTGACCTTTCCATGGAAGTGATTACAACAATGATGCATCTTTCAGCTTCAGCACTTCCAAGACACTTGAACTCAGAAGTCCCAGAACACCCAAACAGCCCTGAGGCCGACTCAGGAGGTGTACTTCTGTTTATCCACTAAAGTGGCGCCACCCTGTGGCAACTTCATGAATAGTGTACAATCCCCTGGCCCTCCAGTTGTGCAATTAAGGGATTCTTGAATATATTTTTTTTAACTTTTTAGGGGCGTCTGGGAGTCAGTTGGTTAAGCATCCAGCTTCGGCTCAGGTCATGATCTTGCAGTCTGTGGGTTGGAGCCCCATGTCAGGCTCTGTACTGACAGCTCAGAGCCTGGCGCCTACTTTGGATCCTGTGTCTCCCTCTCTCTCTGCCCCTCCCCCACTTGCATTCTCCCTCTGTCTCTCTCTTTCTCTCTCTGTCTCAAAAATAAATAAATATTCATTTTTTTAAATTTTAGGTCTATTTTTATTTCTCAAGAGAAGTGGGGGGAGAGTGCACGCAAGCAGGGGTGTGGCAGAGGGAGAGAAAATCTTTTTTTTTTTTTTTTTTAACGTTTTATTTACTTTTGAGGGACAGAGAGAGACAGAGCTTGAGCAGGGGAGGGGCAGAGAGAGAAGACAACACAGAATCCAAGGCAGGCTCCAGGCTCCAAGCCATCAGCACAGAGCCTGATGTGGGGCTCGAACTCACGAACCTCGAGATCATGACCAGAGCTGAAGTCAGAGGCTTAACTGAGCCACCCAGGGACCCTGAAGGAGGGGGAGAATCTTAAGCAGGCTTCACACTCAGCACACAGCCAAGGGCAGGGCTCCATGTCGCAAGCCTGGGATCACGACCCCAGTAGAAATCAAGAGTCCACTGTTCAACCAACTGAGCCACTCAGGCTCCGGTATTTATTAATTTTTTTTTTTTTTTAATTTTTTTTTTCAACGTTTTTTTTTTTATTTATTTTTGGGACAGAGAGAGACAGAGCATGAACGGGGGAGGGGCAGAGAGAGAGGGAGACACAGAATCGGAAACAGGCTCCAGGCTCCGAGCCATCGGCCCAGAGCCTGACGCGGGGCTCGAACTCACGGACCGCGAGATCGTGACCTGGCTGAAGTCGGACGCTTAACCGACTGCGCCACCCAGGCGCCCCTATTAATTTTTTAATTGGTGCGTTTTGTATTTCAATGATGGGACATAACATGAGGCCTTACTCATATTTTTACATTACTGTAATTCAGATTGCATAATTAAAATTCACATAAAATGTAATTACGCTATACTGGATTTACTTAAATCTTTTAACTCCACCATTTTTGAGATTTTGAGAAGTTTGCAGCTTAAGTTTCAGGAAAGCACAGTGGAAAGGCAATTATATACCGTTTTGTTTTTAAGATTTTTTTTTCTTTTTTAGAGAGAGAGAGAGAGAGCATGTGTGAGCAGGGGAGAGGGGCAGAGGGAGAGAGAATCTGAAGCAGGCCCCACACACAATGCGGAGCCTGACCCAGGGCTCGACCCCATGACTCTGGGATCATGACCTGAGCCAAAATCAAGAGTTGGACACTCAACTGACTGAGCCACCCAGGTGCCCCTTGTTTTTTTATTTTTGAAGTATAGTTGACATCACCCTTTGAACATTTTTTTAAAGATTTTTTTTATTTTTAAGCTATCTCTATACCCATCGTGGGGCTCAAACTCATAACCTCGAGATCAAGAGTCACATGATCTACTGACCGAGCCAGCCAGGCACCCCTGCAATCATATATCTTATGTTATTTACTTCCAGAAGGAGCCCCACTTTGGGTAGGATTGCACCAGACTGCCTGGAGGAAGCCACTTCTTCCTTGCATGGATAGGAGTTATCTGTTCTTGTCCTTGGAAATTCACTCCCACTTCCTTCCTCTATTGGAGTCTTCCTAGCCTGTTTTTGCAGGGCGGCAGTGGATACCTCCAGGACCCATGCCTGCAGCCCCTGAGCAACCTCTTTTCATCCTAACCTTCTCCCTTCATAACTCAGGGTGGTACTTTTCAAACTAGGGTCTGTAGGTATATTCTGAGGCGGGGCCGGGGAGGGGGCGGTGGTCTCTGAATTCTACCAAAAGTTTCAAATGTTGTGTTTTCGTTTTTGGGTCATCTGGATGCCCACCCCAGAACCAAGGGCCCCTCGTGATTTTAAAACCTGGTTTTCCATTTGGACTAGGGTCATGTTCATGGCAGATGAATCAGTATGCAGTATCATCAAAGGCAAATGTCTCACTGAAGTTCAAATAGAGAAAGATGGAAGAGAAAGATGGTCCTATGAAATGAAGGGTTTTGCAGCTCTAATCGTCTTCCCATCCAATGTGACAGTAGGTACTAACAGTAAGGTTTATAAATAAACCATGAAGAGGTTCCACGAAATACTATTTAAATATTTTCCTTATTATATTTTGTGGGTTTTTTATGTTTATTTATTATTTATTTTTTTTTATTTAAAAAAAAAATTTTTTTTTCAACGTTTTTTATTTATTTTTGGGACAGAGAGAGACATAGCATGAATGGGGGAGGGGCAGAGAGAGGGAGACACAGAATCGGAAACAGGCTCCAGGCTCTGAGCCATCAGCCCAGAGCCTGACCGGGGCTCGAACCCACGGACCGCGAGATCGTGACCTGGCTGAAGTCGGACGCTTAACCGACTGCGCCACCCAGGCGCCCCTGTTTATTTATTTTTGAGAGTGAGACAGAGCCTAAGCAGGGGAAGGACAGAAAGAGAGGGAAACACAGAATCCGAAGCAGGCTCCAGACTCTGAGCCATCAACACAGAGCCCAATGTGGGGCTTGAACTCACAGAACCGCCAGATAATGACGTAAGCTGAAGTCAGACGCTCAACCGACTGAGCCACTCAGGCGCCCCTGTTTTGTTTTTAAGTGGGTTCTCCAACCAACGTGGGACTTGAGCTCACAACCCCAAGATCAAGAGTTTCATGCTCTACCAACTGAGCCAGCCAGGTGCCCCTCTATGTTATAATTTGGGGGTACATGATTAAATGGACTGGCTCATTAAAATTATGACTAGGTGGTTAAAAAGGAGTTTATTATTCATAAAAAGAATAAACAGTAATAATGTCAGTGATTCAAATAATGGTCCATTATCCAAAACAAAGCAAAACTCAAGTTGAAAATACACCTTCTTCCCCCATTAAACCACACACCAGTGATTCACAGTGATTCAGTTTCAGTAAAACATCACCTGTCACTTTGATTTAATATTGTTCATTTAACATCTATGACTTTTTGTTTGTATTTTTAAGGTTTTTTTTTTTTTTTTTTTGGTTTAAAGCTGAGGCAGCATATGAGCTTTTTAAATATGGAAATTTAAGTTTTGTTTTTCCTCATTTTCATCCCTGCTTTGGAAGGGTTCAATACAATTTAAGAAGGGGGACTCCCCCTCACCTCCAAGCATTCACCCCAGTGCAAATACTTCCAAATATTTCCCTTCTCTTTCCAGTGGTAAATGCAGAATGAATTCTTCCAGCCCTCTGGGCAAGCAAAGCCAGTTTATCAAAGGGTAATGATTTAGTGTCCGGTTTTATTGGCCCATCAGGGTCTACCAGGAAAGAAAAGAGAGTGGGGCTATTGTGCGAGGGGACTAAGAGGGAAGGGCTGCATGTGAAGCTCTATTGAGAGTCCAGGGACTGTGCTGGAATTTTCCCAGATTTCCATAGGGAAACTCTGGATACAGACACCTCTGTGATCTGCATGCAGGACAGGGTCAGGTTGTCACCGGGGACTGCCCAGTGGGGATGGCAGCCAGTGATGCCACAAGACTGTGTTCTGTCCTGGTGTGACCATGCAGTGTAGACATCTTCTTGAAACGCTCCGGGACCCCTGAGAGCCCCAAGTCCATCCCACAACAGGGAAGAGAGGAGGCCTCAAAGCTGCACTCATGGGAAAACGTACTCAACCTGGAGGTCCCTAACCTGGGAGGTGACCCAGTCACCAACTGGCCCTATTGGGAAAACACACTTGGAAAGGGGGCACTGTCCAGCCACTACTGGTGCATTGTGAGGGCACCATGGAGTAGGTTCAGAGGTGCTGAAGGAACACAGAGGCTGGGAACTGACCACTGTTGCCAAGACAACGCAGACAGGAGGGTCAAGCAACGGGAAAGTCCTTCTCCCTGCCAGTCTTTCTTTACAGGGGCTGGATCCATTGGAAAATCAGCTGGCCAAGGATTCTGGAGTATAGTTTTCAGAGTCCCAGCAACAGAGCAGGTAGACAGGTGGGCTGGGAGCTGAGAGACACTGGGCCAGTGACCACCAAGACGTGCTTAAAGCCAAAGAGGAGTTAATATCCTGCATCTCATTCAAGACTCTTAGTTGCAAGCTAGAGAAGCTGACTTTGGCCAGTTGAAGCTGCAAAGGAATTTACCAAAGGCTTTTGGGTATCTCACAGAACTGGCTTGAGAAACGAGATTAGAAATTGGCTCAGAACCAGACCAGAAGGACACTGCTGCCATACGGCATCTGATGCTGCCGTGGCGTGCTAGATTCTATTACTTTCCAGGAGGGATTCCTTCTCTCTGCTTCCACCCCAAGCCTCCCTGACCCGCTGGCTTTGGGCGTGGCCATGGGATCTGCCCTGCCCATGGAATATGGCTGAAATGATGGTGTGCCCTTTCTGAGCAGCGTTCCTGCCCCACTCTCCTGCCCTCTTGCATGAGGAGAACATACTCCCTGGAGCTGTGGCTCCTCCAGCCACAGCCCTGCAAAGACATGAAGCACACTTGAACCCAACTTGCAGCCTGGAGCCCAGCCTCTGGGAGTCCAATAGAAACCAGCCCAACCACAGGTCACCAACATCCTGTCCACAGGACTGAGAGTGAGGAACATATTTGCTGGTGGAAATCACTGAGATTTGGGGGTGTATTTTTTTTTTTACCATGATAGAAGCTGATAAGTGCACATGACCACCTAGAAGAATCTCTCCTCTCCTGCTTTTTTTTTTTTTTTACTGTGTATTATTTTTGAGAGAGAGAGAGAGTATGAGGGGGGGAGGAGCAGAGAGAGAGGGAGGGAGACACAGAATCTGAAGCAGGCTCCAGGCTCTGAGCTGTCAGCACAGAACCTGACACGGGGCTCGAACTCATAAACCGTGAGATCATGACCTGAGCCGAAGTCAGACGCTTAACCGACTGAGCCACCCAGGCGCCCCCTGTTTTTTTTTTAATGGGCCAACTTCTTTTTTTTTTCTTTAATTTTTTTTCAATGTTTACTTATTTTTGAGAGAGAGAGAGAGAGAGTGTGAGCAGAGGAGGGGCAGAGAGAGAAAGGGAGACACAGAATCCGAAGCAGGCTCCAGGCTCTGAGCTGTCAGAGCAGAGCCCGATGTGGGGCTTGAACTCATGGACTGCAAGATCATGACCTGAGCAGAAGTCAGATGCTCAGCCAACTGAGCCACCCAGGTGCCCCCCCCCACTTTTTTATAAGTTTATTTTTGAAAGAGACAGAGACAGTGCACTTAGGGGAGGAGCAGAGAGAGAGGAAGACAAAGAATCCCAAGCAGGCTCTGTACTGTCAGCGTGGAGCCTGATGGCAGGGCTTGAACTCATGAAACCGTGAGGTCAAGACCTGAGCCAAAAACCAAGAGTCAGACGTTTAACCGTCTGAGCCACCCAAGTACCCCTTCTCCTCTCCTGCTTTTTTATGAAAAAGCTCTAGGTCCAGATACAGAATCCTATGCAGGGGTGTTTTACTGGCCAAGCCCAGGTCTCACATCTGTGTGGTACCTGACAGGGAGACGAGGAAAATGTTCACCAGGAGTTTTCATTTTCTACAAAAGAAGGTTGGCCCCATAGTTTCTGTATCTCAACTGCACACCGGGTTGAATAGCGTTCTCCACGAATTCATGGCCCCCTGGAAACTCAGAACGTGGCCTTATTTGGAATAAGACCTTTGCAATGTAAGTCGTTAGGATGAAGTCATATTGGATCAGGGTGGGCCTTAACCCAGACACTGGTGTTTTTAAATTTTCTTCAAGTTTATTTATTTATTTTTAGAGAATGAGAGAGTGAGTGGGGGAGCAGCAGAGAGAGATGAAGAAAGAGAGAATCCCAAGCAGGCTCCCCATGGTCAGCACAGAGCCTGACGTGGGGACCAAACCCAAGAACCACGAGACCGTGACGCAATCCGAAACCAAGAGTCAGATCCTTAACTGACTGGCCACCCAGGCACCCGAGACTGGTGTTCTCATAAGAGGAGGAAACCAAGGGGGGGCGCCTGGGTGGCTCAGTCGGCTCAGTCGGTTAAGCGGCCGACTTCCGCTCAGGTCATGATCTCGCAGTCCGTGAGTTCGAGCCCCGCATCGGGCTCTGTGCTGACGGCTCAGAGCCTGGAGCCTGTTTCAGATTCTGTGTCTCCCTCTCTCTGACCCTCCCCCGTTCACGCTCTGTCTCTGTCTCAAAAATAAATAAACGTTAAAAAAAAAAATTTTTTTAAATAAAAAAAGAAGAGAAAACCAAGAAAGAGACACATAAGGCAGAAGGCCACATGATGCTGGAGGCAGAGATTGGAGTGATATGTCTATAAGCCCAGGAACCCCAAGGAGCTGGAACACCTTGCCGGCAACACCGGAAGCTGGAAGAGAAGCATGAAACCGATCCTTCCCTAGAGACTTCTGAGAGGGCATGGCCCTGCTGACACCTTGATTTTGCACTTTTATTTATTTTTATTTTTTATTTATTAATTTTTTAATGTTTTATTTAGTTTTGAGAGAGAGAGAGAGACAGAGTGTGAGCGGGGGAGGGGCAGAGAGAGAGGGAGACACAAAATCTGAAGAAGTCTCCAGGCTCTGAGCTGTCAGCGCAGAGCCCCATGCAGGGCTCAAACTCCCAGACTGTGCGATCATGACCTGATGCTTCAAGTACGATGCTTCACCAGCTGAGCCGCCCAGGCACCCCAAGTTTGCACTTTGAGCCTCCAGAATTGTGGAATACGTTGCTGTTGTTTTCAGCCCCCCGTTTGTGGAACTTTGTGACAGTGGCTCGAGGAAACCAATACAGTGGGCAGACCCTCAAATATAAGAGGAAGGTATGGGAGCCACCTCTCTTCCTCCAGCAAAAAAGAGAAACTTCCTTTTCTCATACTTGTTTCAGTAATATTCTGAAGCAATTCAAGAGGCAGATCCTTAGACTTTCTTCTGTAACAGCGGTTTGTACGCGACTGTGAGGAAATTCACCAAGGGCAGCGAGCGTGCCCTGCAGAAGGAATTTGTTATCTGGGGTCTCCACCTTCTCCTGGATTGTATTCGATCCAAAAATAACTGCCTGGATAGGGCTACTTAAGATCTGGGGGTGAAAAACAGATGCCTTTTCAAAAAGTCTGAATTTCAGAGTAAAAGGGCTGTGTGGGGACAAAATGTCTGGGGTGGAGTTTGGTATCGGAGCAAGACCTAGCTGACTCTGTTAGACTTATTAGTTGCCCTCACACGTCTTTCTATGGAGGAATAGTGCGCTCCGTTAGACTCTCAAAGCCATTTTGGAGCACTGTAGGGAATATAAAAAAAATTTTTTTGAGAGAGAGACACACAGAGACAGAGACAGAGAGAGAATCTTAAGCAGGCTCCACACTCAGCACGGAGCCAGACATAGGGCTTGATCCCACGCCCCTGGGATCATGATGTGAGCCAAAATTAAGAGTCAGTCGCTCAACCAACTGAGCCACCCAACTTTAGTCTCTTCTTAAAGTTGGATATTCAACTAGGCAATGGCATGAGGAAAAGGGAGGGAGCCGCTTTAGCTAAGAGACTCTAGAGACACCAAGAGTCGCGCGTGGTCCTTGTTTGGATCCGATCCCGGTTCCCATCAACCGTGAGAAGATATTTTTGAGATAATCAGAGAAAATTGAAAATGAACTGGATATTAGATGATCAAGTCATTACAATTTTATCAGATGTGATATTGGCATTATAAGAAAAGGGAGATTTTTAAAAGAGGCACAAAGTATGTAAAGACAAAAATGCCATAACGTTTGGGATATGCTTTAAAAAACATGGTTAACAGTGGACTTGAATTTCAACCATTGCATTTAGGTAAGAGGCGTGATTTCTAGCGTTTCGTTGTCCTACCCTTAGTATGAGACTATTTTTGAAAACAAGCAAATAAATATTGCAACAAATGGAAGAAGTAATAAAGCTATTTGTAAAAATATTTAAAACCAGTGGAGAGACATGTGGTTACACACTGTATATTAAACACATATGTTAATATTTATTTCCACTTGAAACTCATCCAAAATGACAGTCAAGGACCAAAACAAGTGTAAGCCTCCCAGAACAAGGAGGCGGGTTACATCCACTGCCAAGAAGTATGCTCAGTCCACTCAGGAAGACTGGGAGCTTATAAACAGCAGACCTTTATTCCTTACAGTGTGGAAGCTCAAAGTCCAAGATCAGAGAGCCAGCATGGCTGGGTGAGGGCTTCTGCATTGCAGAATTCTCGCCTTGTCCTCACAGGGCGGAAGGTCTCGGGATCTCTTTTCTAGGGGACTAAGCCCATTCACGAGACTCCACCCTCGTGACCCAGCCATCTCCCCCAAAGTCCCACCTCCTAATACCATCACCTCTGGGGGTTAGGATGTCAACACATAACACTTTGGGAGCCACACACATTCAGACCATAGCAAGATGTCAACACCTTTTTGGAACGTGGAGAAGTCCGGGCGTTCCTGGTTTTATCGTGCTCACACGGGGCTCAAATTCACAAACCGTGAGATCATTACCTGAGCTGAAACCAAGAGCCAGACTCCTTTTTTTTAAATTAATTAGTTAATTAATTAATTAATTTTTAAATTTACATCCAATTTAGTTAGTGTATACTGCAATAATGATCTCATTATTCCAGTGATTCATTCCCTACGTATAACACCCAGTACTCATTCTGAGAAGTGGCTTCCTTAATGCCCCTTGCCCATTTAGCCCATCCCCCCTCCCACACACCCCTTCAGCAACCCTCAGTTTGTTCTCTGTATTTAAGAATCTCTTACATTTTGTCCTTCTCTGTTCATGTGTTTTGTATCTTAAATTCCTCACATGAGTGAAGTCATATGATATTTGTCTTTCTCTGACTAATTTCACTCAGCATAATACACTCCAGTTCCATCCACGTAGTTGCAAATGGCAAGATTTCCTTCTTTTTGATTGCTGAGTAATACTCCATTGTATATATATACCACATCTTCTTTATGCATTCATCCATCGATGGACATTTGGGTTCTTTCCACACTTTGGCTATTGTCGATAGCTCTGCTATAAACATTGGGGTGCCTGTGTCCCTTTGAAACAGCACCCCTGTATCCCATGGATAAATGCCTAGTAGTGCAATTGCTGGGTTGTAGACCAAGAGTCAGACTCTTAACCTACTGAGCCACCCAGGCACCCCATCTCACAATCTTTCTAACGTTTTCATTATTATCATATTTGTTTTGGTGGTCTGCGATCAGTGATTATGATTCACTGAAAGTTTAGATGATGGTTAGCATTTTGTAGCAATAAAGTACTTTTAAGTTAAAGGATATACTTTTTTTTAGTCACGATGCAATTGCACACTTAATGGACTACAGTATCATGTAAACGCAACTTTAAAAAAAATGTTTATTTGTTTATTTTGAGAGGGAGAGCACAGCAAGTGAGGGAGGGGCAGACAGAGAGTGAGAGAGAATCCCAAGCAGGCTCCATGATGCCAGCGCAGAGCCCGAGGTAGGACTCCATCCCACAAACCGTGAGATTGTGACCTGAGCTGAGATCAAGAGTTGGACACTTAACCAAGTGAGCCACCCAGGCACCCTGTAAACGTAACTGTTATAGGCACTGGGAAACCAAAAAGTTCATTTGGCTCACTTTAGTGCAATTTTCACTTTGTTGCAGTGGTCTGGAACCGAACCCACAATATCTCTGACTATGCCTGTCTTGAGGGAATAGTACTGACCTAGTAGAGCAGAGGAAGCTACACCATAAGGCCCTGCAGAGGGCACCAAGTGAGAGCAAATTCTGGGGTACCTGGGTGGTTCAGTCAGTTAAGTGTCTGACTCTAGGTCAGATCATGATCTCGTGGTTCATGGGTTTGAGCCCTGAATTGGGCTCTGTGCTGTCAGCACAGAGCTTGCTTTGGATCCTCTGTCTCCCTCTCTCTGTTCCTCCTCTGCTCATGCTCTCTCTTGCTCTCTCTCTCTGTCTCTCAAAACAAGCACGAAAGAAAGAAAGAAAGAAAGAAAGAAAGAAAGAAAGAAAGAAAGAAAGAAAGAAAGAAAGAAAGAAAGAAAGAGGCCTAGGGTGGCTCAGTTGGTTGAGTGACTGACTTCTAATTTCAGCTCAGGGCATGATCCCAGGGTTGTGGGATTGGGCTCTGCACTGAGTGTGGAGTCTGCTTGAGATGCTTGTTCTCTCTCTCTCTCTCAAATAAATAAACATTAAAAAAAAAAAAAAACGAAAGCAAATATTCACCCCTCAGGGACCTTCCAAAGTGTACTCCTTATTAAAAGAAGCAGAGGGGATTTGACATAGACATGGAAGAGAAGGCCATGTGAATGGTAAGTTGCCATAGTGGCCACAGGGAGCTACTCAGAGTTTGCCAGATATAAGGAATGCGTCAGATAGACACCTGGAGCCCCATTCTACCCTGTGCTGCTCCCTTGGCAGGAGATGGGAGATTTATTCTCTGGATGAGTTTAATTTGAACCTGAGATGCTCCTGACCCAGGGACGCCAGACACAGTGTGGGGTGCAGGGGAGGCTCCTGACCGAAAACCAGGAGAGTGACAAGGGTCTGCATCCCCAACAGGGAGACCCAGGGCCTCTGTTTCCCACCTGGCCCCCGAAAGTAAGTAGTCAGGCGATACCCCTTTGGGCAGGAGAGAAACGATTGTTCCCTGGAGAAACCGAACAGCCTGAGAGAGAAGACCGTCAGCTACTGACATTCGGGGGTCCCCCAGCCAAAAAGCTGACCTGCTGTCCCACCACCAGTCGCATCTACGAAAACAGCACTTACGATCAGCTATTTATTTATTTATTTATTTAAAATTGTTTACTCTTTATTTTTGAGAGAGAGACAGAGAGACAGAGCATGAGCAGGGGAGGGGCAGAGAGAGGGAGACACAGAACTCAAAGCAGGCTCCAGGCTCTGAGTGGTCAGCACAGAGCCTGACGCGGGGCTCGAACTCACGGACGGCGAGATCATGACCTGAGCCGAAGCCGACGCCCAATCGACCGAGCTACCCAGGTGCCCCAGGATCAGCTATTTAGAGGAGAATTGACCGACAGCTGAGGAGCACGATGCATTTGAGAATACACCACACATTCTCTCAGACTCATTAGAAAAAAGCTTCCAACACGGAAGGGAGAAGAAAATAGAAAAAAGAAACTTGGATGCAGGGCTACCCATAGACGGGACATAAATGTCATAAGATGCAGCCCCCTGAGGGTTACTACCAAGTGAGAGGCTCGGGACAGCTGTTCCATTTGCCTTACCCAAGGGATGGATCTACTTGAGGAAACAATAACACGGTAGGGAAGACTAGAAAACTAAAAAATAAACTAAAAAGCCAGCAACAGCAACCACCAAACTGGAATAAATGTGCCAAGAGCAGTAATAAAGGGCAATCAGCCCCTGAGACGGAATGCATTTTCCAATGATCTGTCTATCCCATTTTACATGTCCTTCTCACGGTGGCACTGACCTGGAATAATACTCTTATTAAATCTGGGTTGGGAGAGGCCATGCAACTGCCCAACCAGTAACCCAGGGAATCCAGCACAGATGATGCTGTATGGCTTCTGGGGCTAGGTCATAAAAGGGATGCAGCTCCTGCCTGACTCTTGGGACATTTGCCCATGAACCCAACCAGCATGTGGCAAGGAAGCCTAGGCTACAAGGAAAGGCTGGCAGACAGCATCCCCAGGTAGGCCCTGGGCCGACACCACCGTCTGTGGCCAAATGAGTGCCAAGATTTCAGAGGCTTCTAGCCCCTCTGCGAGTAAAACCCACACCAGATTCTGAAGAGAGAGAGAGAGAGAGAGAGAGCATGAGCAGGGAAGGGGCAGAGGATTCAGAGCGTGTTCTATGCTGACAGCAGAGAGCCTGATACGGCGCTTGAACCCAAGAGCCATGAGATCGTGACCTGAGCCAAAGTCAGAAGCTTCACCGACTGAGCCACTCAGGCGCCCCTATTTATTTATTTATTTATTTATTTATTTATTTATTTACTCACTCACTCACTTACTTACTCATTTACTTATTTAAGTGATCTCCTACACTCAACATGGGGCTTGAACTCACAACCTCAAGAGCAAAAGTCACTAGCTCTTCCGATGGAGCCAGCCAGGCCCTCCAAATATGCACATTTCTTTAGTTGTGCTGCTCTCAGTTAAACCCAAACGGGGATCAGGCACTTAGAGACAAAACTTGTCTTCTGAGTGACCCAGGCGAGGTCATTCTGCAGGACTGAGATGAATGCCCTCCAGCCGGCTAGAACTGGTACATCTGCTCCCTCTGGTGAAGCTGCCTCCCCCCTGCTTTGCTTAATCGTTATAAATCACTAATACAAAATAAGAGAATAGTGTTTGCCTCTTGAAATTTATCTCATGATGTTTTTTTTTTTTTTAGTTAATAATCTGTACACATTACACTGATGGGAAGTATTCACTGGAGAAAAGCAGGAACCCCATTTTTTTAAAGGGCAAAATTTCCCATAATTCAATCCCCCAAAGAGAACTACTGTTTTGCATTTGCATACCAAGAAATATCCTCCTATTAGGCTGAACCATATGAAATTACCACAATTTAACCAGTTTTGACCCACGAAAACAGCCATCATTCCATCCAACACAATTTTGTTTTAATGGCTGCAGAGAATATACTACCCTTTGGACATGGGATAGTCTACTCAACCTGTCACTTGTTTTGGGCATTTATATAATTTCTAGCTTTTCACAACGATACAAAAAAAATTACAAGGGAAAACTTAGCCCACTCTTTGTGGACATCCTGTCTTAGTTTCTTAGGGGCCATTTCTATAAATTAGATAAAAGGAACATTTTAAAAGCTTCTGTTGCAGGGGCACCTGAATGGCTCAGTTGGTTAAAGGTCTGACTTTGGCTCAGGTCAGAATCTGCTTGTGGGTTCGAGCCCCATACTCTCTGTGCTGAGCTGTCAGCACAGAGCCTGGACTCTGCTTCGGATTCTGTGTCTTCCTCTCTCTCTCTCTCTCTCTCTCTCTCTCTCTTTCTCTCTCCCCCTCCCCCACTCGAGTTCTGTCTCTGTCTCTCTCTCAAAATAAACATTGAAATTTTTTTAAAAAGTTTCTCTTGTCTATTAGAGGTATAGTTTCTGAGAAGCCAGAAGCTGCTTGGTACGAGGTAAATCTCCCCGCTGCCAGGAGGATGGGAGTGTCAGGGGCCCTGCGGGTTATTGCTTCTCCTAAAAGGCCACTCGAAAGGGAGAGAGGCGAGATCAGAAGGGAATTGGAAACTGAGATGCAGCCGGACATTTACTGCTTGGTGTAGAGAGAGTTTGCAGGGGTAGTTATGCCTGTGCTCTAAAAAGCTGAACGTACGTGCTGGTTGTAAAACCCAAGAGGGCCCATGGCGGCCTTGGAATGGACAAAGAAGCCTCCTGTGTTTGTTGCTGTGATACATGAGCGAGTTAGTGACAGGGAAGGTAATGGAGGCTTTTTTTTCTTCCAGCCTGGATCTCTGTAGAGGAATTCTATCATTTAAAGGGAAAATATAAAGTAGAAGGTAAAAAAGCACAAGCTTGTTCTCTGCATTTGTAAAGAAAAGTAACAATAGCTGCCAGAGGCAGCCTTTTGGTTGACCCCCAGGGTTCTCACCTCCTGGAATTCACACCCTTGTGTCATTTCCTCCCCTTGAGTGGCTCTGGGATTGTGAGTTTGCTTCTAGTGGATAGAATAGGCCAGAAGTGATGGGGTGTCACTTTGGAGATGAGACTATAAAAAGACTGTGGCTTCCATCTTGGGATATTCTCTCACTCCCTCTTGGACGGCTTGCTTCAGGCAGAAATCAGCTGCTGTGTCATGAGGCAGCTCTGTGGAGAGGCCCCCACGGGTGGGCTGGGAAGTTCTTCCAAGAGATGGCCACGGCCTTGGCCAACACCTCTGTTGCAGTCTGCGAGGGAGCTGGGCCCTCCCTGTTCAGTTGCTCCCAGACTCTTGATCCACAGACACTTCGAAATAACAACTGTTTTCAGGCACAGGGTTTCGGGGTAGGTTTTGTGCAGCAGTAGGGAGCACTTACAGTGGCTGCTTCCCTGTACTTGCCACGTGGCAGATACAGTCCCTGGCACTTTACGTGATTATTTCATCTGGTCTACACAATGACGCTGTAAGTGCCATTCTTACCCTCGTTTTCATTTGGACAAACTGAGGCCCCCGAAGGGTAAATAAACCCACCCAGAGTCACAGAGCTAGGAAATAGTGAAGCTGGCATGCGAACTGAGGCATTCTGGAGTCAGAGCCCTGCTCACATAAATAAAGGTTTAAAAACAGCTCCTCATATTCCACTGGCTATAATCGCATTATTTGCCCACGCCTAAAACAAGCAGTCTGGCAAAGGGCATGGGCTCATCTTTAATCAAAATTTACCACCCCCGCTTTCTGCGGGGGCTATGGAACAGCTGGGTTTCCCCTGAAATTATGGTTCTGTGAAATGGGTGAACAATCTGGCTTAGACACAAAGGAGGAAAAGGACTAATGGTGGCTGGGCAGTAGCTAATAGTGCTGTCTCTTCTGCAGCAAACATTGGGTTGTATTTATTATTATTATTATTTATTTTTGGAGGGAAACAGCAGGAAGTGGTGATGGATAAGATTCGGGTTATATGGCCCGAAACTGGTTCAACGGTGATTATATTCATGCACCACTCTTGACAAGGTGGTAGTTTGGTTCAGAGCCAAGATACTCTTGGAGGCTGTCTAGCATAGTGGTACTGGCTCTGGAACCAGAGATCTTGGTAGTTTTCAGCTGTGTGGCTCCAGACAAACCACTTTACCCATCCAAAGTTCTGTTTCCTCGTTTGAAATTAGGGATCGTAATAAACCCACAAGGACTGTGGTCAGAATTAAATGAGGTAACATGTGTAAAGCATTTAGCACCATGCTTGGCACAGAGGAAGAGCTTAACAAGATTGCCATGATTATTTTTATATATAATAAGGCACATCAGGGCCTTACTAGTTAGTTGTGAAATATTACCTTCCAAGTGTGAGACACCATGTTGGGCTTATATGGGATATAACATACCTTGATATCAAGAGGAACACAGAATTTAGTTGCAGAGCTAGAAAGCACACTCATCCAAAGATATTCCGATAATATTTGGGAACACATGTTAAGTGACCTATGTTAGGCATATTAAGAATTTAGAGTCAGTTTTTAAATTAAGGATATCCAAATAAAGGTAACTAGGGTATCTTTTGAGTCATACAGTTTTAGAGCTAAAAGAGACCATAGATTTTGGAGGTTAGTAAACCAAGAGGAATTTAATTTAAATTCCAAGAGGAATTTAATGCCTTTCCTTGCAGGTCATAGAGCAAGCCAGAAGGAGGCTCAGATCAGGTTCAAGTTGGGGCTCTGCCACTAACTAGCTGTACATTCTTGAGCAAGCCACTTATCTCTGGCCTCACTCACTTCATTGGCAAATTCTATCATTTTAGATGCCAGCCTTCTCCTCCTCCCCCTCCTCCACTTCCTCCTCTCTCAAGATTTTAGTTTTAAGTAATCTTTATATCCAACATGAGACTCAAACTCACAACCCTGAGATCAAGAGTCGCATGCTCCACCAACTGAGCCAGCCAGGTGCTGCTTAGAACCCCGCCTTGTGACCCACTCTCAGAATGATGACTGAGAGCCTTACCACCCTACTGGACGCTGAATTATTTAATATATCGGTCCAGTTTATATGGCAATCCATGTGTACATAAGAAAATTAACATCTCTAAAAGCAGAGTTAGGCTTGTTGGTAGCATAAGCAGGATAGTATTTGGGAAACCCACCACAGCTAAAGAGTACCTTAGACCTACATGTCATACTCCTTAAAATAAGAGAATTTCTGAAGTTGAATTCTAAAACCATCTAGTTTCCAATTTTAGGAAATGTTCTGGCTGGAAGTGAAATGCAATCATTAAGGATGTTCTCACTTACATAGATTAGTCCATTTGCCTAGGCCAGGCCTCTCTGACAAGCTAATTAGAAGATTCTAGAAGTGTCAGGGACTAGAGAGGAAGTCACTGGCCCAGACTGAGCATTTAAATATTTTTCCACATAAGGGCTTGAGAAATTTTCCAGTCTTTGACGGGGGCAAGTATGACACCACTTATATAAGACATAATCCTTTTCTGCTTGGCCTGGACGCACACTACTCTTAGTACCTACTGCCACCTGGTGGTGCTTAGATGAATAACCGTCTTTAGGCAGGGTGGGCACTCCAGTTATTCACTCCTTAGTGACTTATTTCACTGGTTGGCATGCCAGGTCGTTTGTTATTTACTTGTGCATGTATGTATGCAAGTATCTGTGTATGTATTTCAGTGAATATTTTATTTATTTTTGTTTGTTCATTTATTTACATAATCTCTACACCCATCATGGAGCTCGAACTCACGACCTAGAGATCAAGAGTCGCATGCTCTGAGCCAGCTGGGCGCCCCTCGATGAACATTTTATTTTAGAATAGTTTAGATTTACAGAAAACTTACAAAGATAGCACGGAGAGTTCCTATACACATACACACCTAGTTTTCCCTTATCGTTAACACCTTATCTTACCATGGTACATTTGTCGCCTCCAAGAAACCGACATTGATATATTACTATTAACTAAACTCCAGATTATTTCAGATTTTACTTTTCCACTAAAGTCCTTTTTATCTGTTCCAAAAGCCCTTCCAGTATATCATGTTCCATTTAGCTACCAAGGTTCCTTAGTCTCCTCTGGTCTGTGACAATTTCTCTTTTTTGTTTTTCATGCTCTTGACAGTTTTGAAGAGTGTAGAATACCCTTCAATTTTAGTTTGTTGGTATTTTTCTCATTAGACCAAATTGTGCATTCTCTGATGTTAACCTTGATGTTAATTAGCTGTTAGTTAATTAGTTAATTAGATGTTAACTAGAACTTGCCAGTTTTCTCCACTGAAAAGTTACTATTTCTCCCTTTCCATACCCCATTCCCAAATTCAGGCCATACTTAAGGGGGAGAAGGGAATAAACTCCACCTCCTGAAGGGGGAGTATCCACATAAATGATTTGAAATTGAATGAAGGAAAATTTGACTCTTCTCCCTCATGTACTTATTCAGTCGTGTATTTATATCAGCATGAACTTGTGGATATTTATTTTATACTTTGGGTAATAACCCAATGCTGTGCTATTCGCTTTGTTCAAATTGTAGCTTTCACCAGTGGGAGCTCTTTCAGGCTGGTTCCTGTTGTCCTTCTGACATTCTGCCTTCCTTTTTTTTGAGCACTTCCTTTGCGTATTTATTTTTCATTTAAAAAACACTTTTGATGGGGCGCCTGGGTGGCGCAGTCGGTTAAGCGTCCGACTTCAGCCAGGTCACGATCTCGCGGTCCGTGAGTTCGAGCCCCGCGTCGGGCTCCGGGCTGATGGCTCGGAGCCTGGAGCCTGCTTCCGATTCTGTGTCTCCCTCTCTCTCTGCCCCTCCCCCGTTCATGCTCTGTCTCTCTCTCTGTCCCAAAAATAAATAAAAAACGTTGAAAAAAAAACACTTTTGGGGCGCCTGGGTGGCTCAGTCGGTTGGGCGTCCGACTTCAGCTCAGGTCACGATCTCACGGTCCGTGAGTTCGAGCCCTGCGTCGGGCTCTGGGCTGATGGCTCAGAGCCTGGAGCCTGCTTCCAGTTCTGTGTCTCCCTCTCTCTCTGCCCCTCCCCTGTTCATGCTCTGTCTCTCTGTCTCAAAAATAAATAAACGTTAAAAAAAAATTAAAAAAAAAACAACACTTTTAGGGGCACCCGATATTGGGGTCATGAGTTCAAGCCTCACATTGGGCGTAGAACTTACTTTAAAAAAGCACTTTTCGGGGTCCCTGGGTGGCTCAGTAGGTTGAGCATCCCACTTTGACTTAGGTCATGAGTTCGAGCCCCGCATTGGGCTCCATGCTGACAGCTCAGAGGCTGGAATCTGCTTCAGATCCTGTGTCTCCCTCTCTCTTTCTGTCCTTCCCCCACTTATGCTCTCTCTCTCAAAAATAAGTAAATAAACATTAAGAAAAAACACTTTTAGGAAGCAAAAGAAAATGAAATTACCTTTACAATTCCATCATCCCAATACAACTAGTTAGCTTTTTAGTGTTTTTTTTTTTGTCGTTCACGTTTTTGAAACATAGCTTTAAAAAACTTTTTTTTTTCAACTTTTTTTTTTTTTGGGACAGAGAGAGACAGAGCATGAACGGGGGAGGGGCAGAGAGAGAGGGAGACACAGAATCGGAAACAGGCTCCAGGCTCCAAGCCATCAGCCCAGAGCCCGACGCGGGGCTCGAACTCACAGACCGCGAGATCGTGACCTGGCTGAAGTCGGACGCTTAACCAACTGCGCCACCCAGGCGCCCCTAAAAAACTTTTTTAAAAAGTTTATTTACTTTGAGAGGGACAGATACAGCGTGAGCAGGGGAGGGGCAGAGAGAGAGGGAGAGGGAGAAAATCCCAAGCAGTCTCTGTGCTTCCAGTGTAGAGCCAAATGCGGGGCTTGAACTCATGAAACTGTGAGATCATGACCTGAGCTGAAACCGAGTTAGATGCTCAACTGACTGAACCACCCAGGGGCCCAGAAACAGCTTTTAAAGAATATATTTTTACTACTTCACATGATTTCATAAACATACCTGCCATTTTTGATAATTATGTAGTGTTTACCAGATGCAGAAATCAGAATACCTTAAGAAAAGTTCTCTGGAGTCAGACTATGTGCCCTTGCTCCTGGCACTGAATCTGAGCCTGAAGCCTCTCATTTATAAAACAGGGAAATGATGGTCTGTTCTACAGATTTCTGTGAGATTTTAACCAGGCATCATAGGCCAAGACTCTGGAAATAGATGGCCTGAGTGTAAAGCCTGACTCTGCCACTTATTAGCTGGGAAAACCTGGGCAAGTTACCTAACCTCTCTGTGCCTTGGTTTCATCTGTAAAATGGGGAAAGCAAACAGCCTTGCCTCTCAGTATTGTTGGACTAAATGTGTGCAGCGGCGCCCACGGCAAGTGTTTGATGTCAGCTGTTATTATTAACCCTGGGTAGACCTCCATGGCAGGCATTATAACCTAAATTTAACTATATAGTCCAACCACCCCAGCTCAGTGCCTTATATACAGGAGGGGTACAGTGAATACTAACTAACACCTGTGTGTGAGCACAGTGTCTGTTTATCAGCAAATTGCAGGTGCCACTCCCCAGGACTAAGGTAACAAAGCACCTTACAAACAAGATCAGAATTGTACCTTTGAATTTATCTAGTCTATGCCATCTAGCATTTAGCTTCTTGTTTCTCACCTTAATTGACAAGTAAAAATTATATATATATATACATACGTATATATATATATGTATGTGTATATATATATATATATATACGTGTGTATATATATACGTATATATATACACGTATATATATATATAGGGTGTATAATGTGATGGTTTGATCTGTATTTAGCTTCCCATGGTGGGAGGACTTGATAAAGAATGAAACCAGGACATTGAGTTTTTTTTTTTATTTATTTATGTTTATTTATTTATTTTGAGAGACAGGATGCACAAACATGCAAGTGAGGGAGGGGAAGAGAGAGGGAAAGAGAGAATCCCAAGTAGGCTCCACGTGGTCAGCTCGGAGCCCGACGCAGGGGTTGATCTCACCAACTGTGCGATCACGACCTGAGCCGAAATCAACAGCCACCCAGGTGTCCCATGATGACATTAACACAAACATTTTACTACGCCCTTGAATCTAAACCGATGATGTAAATCCCAAAATTCTTGGGCTAGTTTTACTAAAGAGGAAGACTTTTTTTTTCTTTAAAGTAGGCTCCACACTCGGCATAGAGCTAGAACTCACGACCCTGAGATCCAGACCTGAGCAGAGATCAGTCACTCAACTGACTGAGCCACCCAGCTACCCCTTAAAGAGGAAGACATTTCTCCTACTTTTCAAACTTTCTTCATGCTGTGATTTGTTTGTATTTTTAGGAACCAAATCACTAACCCATGCCCACCCACCTGGCTGCCCCTAGGACTTACAGGTTCTCATACTCCCTACTTCTAATAATGTCTCGTTTGCAGTAATGATTCGGAACAACGTACTCTACATAATGCATAGAAGACATTTATGAAATGGGGTTAACATCTGCCGTGTTTCCCTTGTGAGGCTGTTGGGTGCAGACACCCTTATGATTGCTTCTCTTTCTGGCAACAGAAAGAATATGGGCCGTGCGGTAGGGCAGAGGATAGAATTCTGGCCCCGCCACTTACTAGTTGTTTCGCCTTGGGCAAGCATTTTTTAACCTTTCTGTGCCCATTTCTACAAGCAAGAAGCTGAGTTTTTCTATGCTGCAGGATTTTTAAGATTACATGAGAAAGCGTATGGGAAAGCTTTAATTTCATCCAGTCTGTCACGGACAAGCACACAACCTTCATCTCTTTCCTTTCACTCCCCAAATTCGACATACGGATGCATTGGTTTCCACTGATGCACTAATTTGTGTATGATCTTGTTCATTCCACTGTGCATCAATACAAGGTCCCCTGGCAATCTCACTTAGAAAACTACTCCCTACCCCTCGGCACTAAGAGGAAAATATCCAAGGGAGTAAGATTGTGTTAACCCTGGTGTTTTTCAGATTTATGCTTTTGGAACCCTTTTTTTGTTTATTTATTTTTGAGAGAGACAGACAGACAGAGAGACAGAGACAGAGCACGAGCAGGTGAGGGGCAGAGAGAGAGAGGGAGACAGAATCCGAAGCAGGCTCCAGGCTCTGAGCTGTCAGCACAGAGCCCACGGTGGGGCCCAAACTCATGAACTGTGAGAACATGACCTAAGCTGAAGTTGGACACTCAATCTACTGAGCCACCCAGGTGCCCAAGATTCATTCATTCATTCATTTAGAGACAGAGACAGAGCACAAGCGGGGGATGGGCAGAGAGAGGAGACACAGAATCTGAAGCAGGCTCCAGGCTCCAAGCTGTCAGCACAGAGCCTGAAGCAGGGCTTGAACTCACCGGAGCAGAAGATGGATGCTTATCGGATGGAGCCACCCAGGCACGGCTGGAACCGTATGTTCAGATGAAATCTCTCTTGGAATCTTGATATAAATAAAACAGATTTTTTTAAAAAAGGTCATTTTATCAGCATTCCTTTATTTTAGAAGTTCACACAGGTCATCTTATAACACCTATTAAAATGGCATTCGGCACGGATGTTCTGACGACACATATCAGAAATCTGGGGTTCGAGGGAACAGCTGACAAACTTATCAACCTCAGCATTTGATTCTGCCTCTTGTCCTGATTGCACAGAATCAGTAAAATTGTGATTCAAACAGAAAACACCTTAGCATCTTAACCACTGCTCATATCTTCATAATAGACAACACACATCTAAAATCTATAATAATCACATCCAACATGCTATCTTTGCACCCGTTACCACAGAAGCTGACATCTCAACGGTCAGCCTGTCCTCTCGGAGCACCATACGTATGTGGTGCCAGACCCTCTGTACGATTTTATATGGCAAATTCACAGGGGTAAATTTAAAGACATAAATACTAGTGCAGAACTACACCCTTCCTAGTCTATGACACACTTAGGAAACATTAACAGAAGGGCCTCCTCCTCCTCAGCTGCCTCTTCATCCTTTATCAGTGCCAGTAATTCCAAAAAGCCAGGGGCGGGGCCGTCCTTTGGCACGGGAAGCTTCCTGCGAAGCGTTCTGTGGATTGCTCCGGCAAAGATTTGGTCTAGGCGGGCCTGATTCACAACATCTTTCTCGATTGCTCCTCTCTCTACCAGCTTCTGTAATAAAGGCTCCAACCTTAACACGTAAGCGGACAGTTTTTCTTCACCCTTCTGATAAGTGGTCAGATACCTGACCTGCAATTCCCTAGGATTGTCGATAACCCCAAAAACCTGCTCAAGGGCCCGCAGGCATTCAGCGACTGTAATGGAAGGATTGTTTATCTTAAGGACTCGAATAACATCAAATGCTGGGCCTCGAAGGCTCTCTAGCAATCGCCTTCTTTTCTCTGCATCTGACACCTGCCATGTCTTCATCATCTGAGTGGTATGAAACAGCCAAGATTCAAATTCTTCTTCTCCTGGTTCTGGAGGATCGCTGCCTGAGAACACTCTCAGCTTTTTGTATTTCAGGTATTGCAGGGCAGGCTGAAGAGCCTCATCTAATGCCTGTGCCAACATAGGGGCCTGTATTTCTGGGATCCTGTCCTGGTCTAGGTCGGAACGGTCGTTTCCATATCCAAGAGCTCGGGTCAACTCTCCCAGTGTTGTACCCTCTCCCTCTAAGAATTCGTTTAATCTGCTTAAAAATTCATTATCCGGGTCCGGAGGCTTAAAGATCACTCTCCAGACACCCCCTTTTCCAGGGATCTCCTTAGGGACCAGAGCATGACTAGTCTCCTCGGTTAGCCCTACTAAGGCTACATTCCAGTTCTCCACCCGCCGGAACATCCTCCCCAGCAGTGAGTACTCTCCCAAAGGCGCTAAACCAGCCCGCAGAGCCTCCTCGATTTCCGCCACAGTGCAGGTCGGGGGGATGCCGGCAATCAACAGGGCTTTCCGAGGGTTCACATCCATCCCCCTGCACCAGTCTTCTAAAAGCCTCAGCGTCATGGTGCTCAAAACAACGGATTTAAATTCTAATTTGGCCCGGGTACTGATGCCCCCGCAATGCACGGCGTTTCTCTGCGGCACCCCAGGTTAAGTGCCGTCAACGTCCCGACCGGCGGCCTGCGAGGACAAAGCAGTCAGGTTAGCTGCAGGTGTCAGTGACCCCGGCCCCGAGAGGCCCCGCACCGGTCCCACTGCAACAGGCGGCCGTCTCACCCTCTCTGCGGCCGCGGGCGCCCCTCGCCGCTATCCTCCGCCAGGCGCGACCGGGGTACGGCGGTCCGCCCCGTAGCCGCGCTGCTGTCCGCGGCGAGCCACCGGGGACCGGGCCGAGGAGCTCCGGAGTCGCCCGGCCCAGACGGCCGCCCCCGGAAAGGGATGCGCCCCGACCCCCGGGGTCGCAGCTGCGGTCCCGGGTCCCGGCGCGCGGGGAGGCGGCGCGGCGTCACGACGGGGAGGAGCGCGCGCCCTTCCGGCCCGAGCCGGAAGTCCCGACCGTGGTAGCATCCGGGACGGCGGGCGGGCGGGCCAAACGGGACAGGAAGGTGAGATCCGGGAGCTGCTCGTTCCTGCAGGCTCGGCCGGTGGCCGCTGTCCGGCGCTGGGTTCCCGGCGCGGCGAGGCGGAGAGGCCCGGGCCCGGCGCCGCCCGCGCAGCCCTTGGTCGCGGCCGCCGGCGCTGCACCGCGGCGGGGGGCGGGGCCGGCTGCCGGGGAGGCCCGGGGGGCTGGGGAGCCTCCCGGCCCGGCCGGGTGACACGGGCTGGGGCTCCGGCCGCAGCCACAGTGGCCCGGCCGCCGCGTGACTGGCCGCAGTCACGCTGTGCTTAATCACAATTAGCTTGTGCTCCGGGCTGGCCGCGCTCCCATTTCTCCCAGCCGGTGACCCCGGGGATTTCTCTTATGGTGGCTTTCTCTGAAATGCCAAAACCACCCGATTATTCAGAACTGAGTGACTCTTTAACGCTTGCCGTGGGAGCAGGAAGATTTTCGGGACCATTGTAAGTGTTGAAGAGTTACTGTCTTAACTTGGGGGCTCCGACATTGGTTTGACTTGGAGAATCGAATGTTCACGTAAAACATTACTGAAACAGTACTGTTTAAGCCAGAAAGTATTTGAACTATAAAAGTGAAGTGTTCCGTAGGAAACCAGTTTAATTCCACTTTCTCAAGGGAAGTTGTGCTGGACCCATTTCAGCCGGAATATAGTGATTTGATTTTTTTCTGTGGGAGTCACATAAAAAGCACTCTCAATATGCAGTGAAACCTTACTTCTTCGTAATTATTACATAAAAGAAGCTGTGAGTTGTTTACGTTTCTTAGAAAATGTAAATCTAATGATTTTGAACTTTAAGTGCATTAATGGAATAGTTGCCATGACCGCCTTACTAGACCCTAATTTGTAATTTTTTTTTTAATTTGAAGGCACAGAGCATGGAGAATGATGAACTTCCGTCAGAGGATGGGATGGATTGGAGTGGGATTGTATTTGTTAGCAAGTGCAGCAGCATTTTACTATGTTTTTGAAATCAATGAGACTTACAACAGGCTGGCCTTGGAACACATTCAGCAGCACCCGGAAGAGCCCCTTGAAGGAACCACATGGACCCACTCCTTGAAAGCTCGGTTACTCTCCCTGCCGTTTTGGTTTTGGACGATTATTTTTCTGATCCCTTACTTACAGATGTTTTTGTTCCTTTATTCTTGTACAAGAGCTGACCCCAAAACGGTGGGCTATTGTATTATCCCCATATGCTTGGCAGTTATTTGCAATCGCCACCAGGCATTTGTCAAGGCTTCTAATCAGATCAGCAGACTACAACTGATTGACACGTAAAATCAAGTAAAATCAAATCGGTCACCATTTTTCCTTACAGTACAAAACTGCCAGTGCTATATGGAACCTGATCACAAGACTGCAGTTTCTTCACAGATCTCAGGAAGTTGTGGTGGGGCAGAGGCTTTCTAAAAAGTGTGACCAGGGGGCTCTCTTTATCGGAATAATAATGACTTTTTAAATGAAGCCTGAGATACAGTACTACAGAATCATGTTGATGACTTCAGCTTTTGGAAGTAAAATCGTGTCTGTTATTTGCATTCTTTAGAAACTTGAATAAGTACCTGAACTCCTATTTTTATTCCACTGTGCAACATAGTGATGATTCAGAAATTTTTCCTTTGGGGAAGAAAATAAATATGAAAATTTCCATTGTGCTTAATGTAAAAAGGTCCAAACATGGTCATAAAATTTAAATTTTATACAGTTACCTGGCTTGCTTTAAAATTCTTCAAACTAAAACACCAGTTCAACCTTGTAAACTAAGCCAACTATTTATGCTTGCTTGCTATCAGTTTGTGAGAAATTGGCATACAATTATTGAGGTGATGGCTGTCTTGATAAACAAAGTTTGTGCTTCCTTTTGGTAAGGCTACTGGCATTATCAGCATTATTAATGCCTTTGGTTTCTTAAAAATTACTTGGGAAGAAACTCCATGTTTGGAAGTTGAGAAATCTCACACACGGAAGATGGAAACGAGGTGTTCAGTGAAAATATTTCGTCCAGTCTCTGTCAGATGTGTGACACCACTCTAACATCCTACCAGGTTATCAGCCTTGTGAGTTTCTTTTCTGGCCTCAGGTCCAGTCTTCAGGCAACAGGTTAACTGCATGAAGCTGTGATCCTTGTACTTCCTCCTTTGCATTTGTACTTCCTACCTCATGTCTGGTACCAATACAAATAACTAAAACATGGAAATCTCAGATTTTAGGATTTTTTTTCTTTTTCTTTTTTTTTTTCTGGGTGGGATCAAGATGTATTTTTATACAGTAATGGCATTAATACCAAGGAAATATTTTACACGAATAGATTTTAATAATAACCATAACCTCTTTTGGTGCTTATTCTGTTGGGCCTTCTTCTAAGAGCTTTACACGAATTAACTCATTTCATCCTCTAAACAACCCTAAGAAAACAATTATCCAGGCTTTACAGATAAGGACACTGAGGTAGAGAAGTGAAAAGTAACTTGCCTGTTAAGGTCACACACCTGCTAAGCAGCAGAGCCAGGGGTAACCAGGCATCTGCTTCCTTTGTTCCCAACCACCGTCATTTGCTTCTCACAAATGACACGTTTCACGGTATTCTCTGTCTCGCTAGGCCAAGGAATGGAAATGGCATTATTGAAAGGTTTTTATCAGTTTGTATGAGCTACTGAAAATCTAAACACGTTCTACCAGCCTCAGCGTTGAAGTCTGATTTGATTCGAATGGAAGGCTGAACATTCCACAGCAAGCTTTCCTCGAAAGATAGAGCGGGTATGTTTGTTGCCTCAAAAGCGGCAAGGTCAGATCCTTCTCCAGGCAGGCAGTCTCACTTTCCCGTTACTTCTTCCAAAGCTCTAGTGACTGAAATGATACATCTTGTGCTACAGTACACCGAAATCTTCCAAGTAGGCAGCAATTTGAAATGCCTTTTTCTGTGAGGGTCGGGTAACCCAATCACTTGGCATCTTTTGAGCACTTAACTGGTAGTATGCATACTGCAGATACCGCTTGCTGAGCAATTTACCCCTTTCTGAGTGATTCTGAGTGAACATGAGGAAACCTGAATTAAGCACAGGAGTTAAGAACTTGCCCGTGGTTCCACAGCAAGCACGTGGAAGACCCAGGATATGAATCCAGGCTGTCTGGCTTCAGATCTCCAGCTCTATCATTCCATTATACTGCTTCTCAGAAAAAAAAGAGGATAATTTGGGGAAAATCATTGAGCGGTTTCTTTATTTGGTTACTCTTGAGGCAGTGGTAGTTTGAAAACGATTTAAGAAAACGATTTCAATTTTTTTTCACTTTATAAATGCTTGACATAATGCAAGGTTTGTGAGCTTATCATTTGTCTTATTAAATAGTAATTGCTTTTTATTGAAGTAGATTTTATCTCTTATACTTCAAATTGTAGTGTTTGGGGATTTGGTAAGTAAATGCTCAGTCCATCTCTATCTTTCAAGACCAGATTGCCTTGGTAGTAGAAATATTAAAATAGAGTAGGAGTAATTTAGTACTTCCAAAAAAATAATTACTAAGTTTCAGATTGCAAGGTTCATGTTTTTTGATTATTTAGGAATGAAGTATCCAAGTTGTGAATTATTCCTGTTTTGTCTATGGCTATTTAATAGTTCAAAGCGCTCTTTATAAAGGGAAAGGTGAAATTAATCTAACTGTATTAGATTGAGGGGGAGGTTAAAACTGACGGATAGAAGACCTGTGTGTTACATTGAGTCATTTGTTTCATATTCACATCACGATACAATAAGCAGTAAATACGGGATTAGATAAATGGCAAATATAGAAAGTGCTTCGGGGATTTTAGGGAAAGAGCAAGCATCCTAGGATCCATAACTAGCCAATGATATCTGCTTCCAGAACATCCTAGGATCCATAACTAGCCAATGATATCTGCTTCCAGAAGTGAGAAAAACAGTTATATCCCGTAGTGGCTTACTAAGTCCCTTTATTTGCAACCACACCTGAAATGAAGTAAAACCTGTTGAGTGCTTTTCATGGAAATATGCCAGATATTTTATTTTTTTTGAAAGTGCCAGGATAGAGAATAAACTGAACTGCAGAAACAACATCTAATTCATGGAGTCACCACGTGACCTTTCTCGTTTTAAAGGTGCTACCAGTTTTAAAGTAAAAGTGTGATTTCCTAAGTTTAGAATATGATTCTATCTCAAAGCTTTTATAATTGATTAAAAAGCTTTTCTTTAACAGAAGACGATGGGGGAGGGGGAGAGAAAAAAAAAGTTACAGAGAGGGAAGGAGGCAAACCATAAGAAACTCTTAAAAAACTGAGAATAAACTGAGGGGTGGGAGATGGGCATTGAGGAGGGCATCTGTTGGGGTGAGCACTGGGTGTTGAATGGAGACCAATTTGACAATAAATTTCATATTAAAAAAACTTTATAAAGTAACAAAATAAAAAAAAGCTTTTCTTTGGGGAGGTGGAATCATGAGATAAAGTACTCCTACGAGAGTAACTGCACCCATAAAATAATCAAACTGGTATGTTTGTTCACCATGGGTAGTAAGTGTTCTAGTCTTATTAAGATTATCTAGTGTTGATTTCCTTCTTGATGGATTTAACATTCTCAATCTCCAAAACACTGGTAGAAAAGCTTACCACAATACCGCATGACTCTTTGCATCAAGTGTGTGCCATCACTTTATAAATTCTCCAATATATTTTTAAGTTCCATAGAATTCTGGACCATGATTGGGAATCATGCATTAGTATTTTTGTTTTGGTCTCAGACAGTGAGTATGTCTTGAACAGGAGCTGTATATTAGAATCATCCAAAGAAATAAAAAAAGAAAGCAAAACTCTTCATATAAACAATGCCAAGATCCCTTCCCAGTTTTCTCAGTCTCTGGGGGAGGAGAACAGACAACTGTGTTTTTAGAGCTCTTCAAATGATTGTACTGGAACCATTGGTTTGTGTGCGTATGTTTATTTTTGAGAGAGGGAGAGAGAGTGAATGGGGGAGGGGCAGAGAGCGAGGGAGACAGGATCTGAAGCAGGCTCTGCTGACAGCAGAGAGCCTGATGAGGGGCTTGAACTACAAGCCATGAAATCATGACCTGAGCTGAAGTCAGATGCTTGAACGACTGAGCCACCCAGGCACCCCTGGGCTATGGGTTCTTGATGCACCACAAAGATTCAACTGTTAGTCATGACAGCTGTATTGGTCTTTGGCACAGCTTCAACAAATATTTTGTGGTAAGTTCACCTGAGCTATTTGAACTGCAAATCTTTAAACAGATGTCTATATATTTTTTCAAGGTTTAAGTAGACATTGTTACAAGGGGTGGGGGGGCTACAGAGCAGGGTCTTATAAACTGATACATGTGGTCCCAAGATGTCACTATGGAAAATCAACAGGTCGTGATTATAGAAGAGGTCATTGTAACTGAAGGCCATGATCCAAGGGAGGCCAGCTAGGAATTCAGCAGACATGATGAGGACAGACCAGACCAGGGATGGTCACGTCACAAGGTGAAGGAGAGGACAGTCCCCCTCACTCCTGCTTCCTGTAGCTCTCCAAATGTGACAAGACCCAGCCCATGGCAGGAGAAAACAAAGCAGGAGGTGAGTCCAATGGTGATGTCCATGGTCCTGAGCTGTTTCTGTAGCAGACTGGAATGGATCCGGGTCTGTAGCCCCAGGAGCCCCATACCAGGCTTGTCAGGCCCTCCACAATAGCAGTGTCAGCATGGACATGGCCTATGGAGTATACTGCAAATAGCGGCCTGCCGGACCCAGGGTCAAGGATGAAGTATCTTTTCTGGTTCTAGTTCCTCTCCAGGTTATCCTGAATATACTTCTATCAGGCTTAGCCTCCCACTCTACCCAAATTGCTCTGTTGTCAAGAGGCCACTGGTCACTTACTCGTAACTACACCAGATGGTCAAGTCTCAGCCCTTAAATTATCCCTTGGCAGTTTTTGACACACTCCCTGTCCTTGAGATACCTTCTTCAATTGGTTTCTGGATTAGTACTGCCAGTAGAACTTTAGTGATAGTGGAAACGTTTTATGTCTATCTGTGTTGTCCAATCAGTAGCCACTAGCCATATGAAGTGAGCCCCTGAGATGTGGCTAGTGTGGCTGAGGAACTGAATTTAAAATTTTAATTCAGGGGTGCCTGGGTGGCCCAGTCGGTTAAGCATCCAACTTTGGCTCAAGTCATGATCTCAGGGTTTGTGAATTCAAGCCCCGAGTCAGGCTCTGTGCTGACAGCTCGGAGCCTGGAGCCCGCTTTGGATTCTGTGTCTCCCTTTCTCTCTGCCCCACCCCCACTTGCGCTCGGTCTCAAAAATGAATAAACGTTAAAAAAAGTTTTTTTAATTAGTTCAAATAGCCACATGTGGCTAGTAGCTACTGGGTATTACCCCAGTTCCAGACACTTGCCTGCTTTGCCTTCTTCTTCACCAGCTTCTCCTGTCTCTTTTGCTGGTTCCTCCCTGGGGATCCGCCCAGTTTCTGAATGCTGACATGCCCCAGTTCTCATTTCTATACTTACTCCCTTGGTCATCCCATCCAGGCTCATGGCTTTAAGTGCCCAAATTTATATTGCTACCTGGCATCTCTCCTGAGCTCCAGACTTGGATATTCAACTGCCTATTTGACGTTTACTAAGATGTCATACGAGGCATCTGAGATTTGACCTGTTCAACATCAAGCTCCTCATCTTATCTCCACCTACCAAAATCTGCTCAAGGCCCCTAGAAGTCTATCAAACAAATGGCAACATAAAATGTTATGCCTCTCAAAATCCCTCCCATGGCTTTCCTTCTGAGAACAAAAATCCAAGCCCTTAACGTGGCTTACAAAGTCCTAAATAAGAGGCCTTTGACCATTTTCTGCCATTTCTTCTACTACTCTCTCCACTCCTCACCCCACTCTAGCCATTCCGATCTTCCTGCTGATTCTAGAACATGCCAGAAAAACGGGTCTCAGGGCGTATGCACTCAGTGTACCTTCTGTCTGGATGCTCAGCCCTGGCCTGCTCTATTCCTGTCTGCAGACCTTTGCTGAATTGTCAGCTTAGTGAGGCTTCCTCTGACCAGTCTATTTAAATAAAATTAAGCATCCTTTTCCCATGTTTTTCTCCACAGCACTTACCTTCCCATGACATGTTACGTATTTTGTCAGAATCTAAACTCCATGAGGGCAGGGGTTTTGTCTGTTCATTGTTGTATACCCTGTGCCTAGAACAGCACATAGTAGGTGCTCATTAATTATTTACTGTATGAACGATTCTTACTGCCACTGAACACCTCTTTCATTAGACTGCAAAACAATCTAGTTTGCTCTCCAGAGAAAATAAAGGTTAAAGTTAACATTTTCTACTAAGTGTGTAGCCTACCCTGTCACATGTTCTGGATAAATTCAGTGGCTAAGCTTTTTTCAGGTTTCAGTAGTGATATGTTCTTTCCGAGGCCAAGATTTAAAATGAGTCCATTTACTTTTGCCAACAATGATGTTGGTTGTCTTGGGATTTTCCTTATTCAAGCAGAAAAAAAAAAAAAATACCACATTCACAAACAAGATTTTAAGTGGTGGTGAGAGCCTTGAGTAATTCTCAAGGTACAATCATGAAGATAACAGTTTCCTAAACCACCTAACATATGCATCAAGTGTCCTGCCAAGCTCTTAGGGTTACAGCACACAATTTTTCAGTATTCTGGTGTTTAAGCCAATACCTTGGCCCGTAAATTACTCATTTAAAGTAGTAATGTGTTATTATTATTTTAAATGATTGTTTTTGAGAAAGCGAGCACAAGCGGGGGAAGGGCAGAGAGATGGGGACAGAAGATCTGAAACAGGCTTTGCGTTATCAGCACAAAGCCCAATGTGGGACTCGAACCCAGTAACCGTGAGATCATAACCTGAGCCGAAGTCAGAGGCTGAATGGACTGAGCCACCCAGGTGCCCCTATTATTAAGTCTGACACTTAATCAACTGAGCCACCCAGGTGCCCCAAAATGTGTTTTAATTTTAATTTATTTATTTGGTTTATTTTTAAGAGAGCGCAAGTGGGGGAAGGGGAGTGAGAGGCGGACGGGGGATCTGAAGCAGGCTCCGTGCTGATAACAGTGGGCCTGATGTGGGGCTCGAACTCATGAATTGTGAGACCATGACCTGAGCTGGAGTGCTCAACCGACTGAGCCACCCAGGAGCTCTGTAATGTGTTTTTAGAAGTTAGGTCCATCTCCAGCAGAATTTTTTGCATTGGAGTAAAATTTTTTTTTTAATGCTTATTTTTGAGAGACAGGGTATGCGTGGGGGAGGGGCAGAGAGAGAGGGAGACACAGAATCCGAAGCAGGCTCCAGGCTCTGAGCTGTCAGCACAGAGCCCAACACGGGGCTCCAACTCACAAACCTCAAGATCATGACCCAAGCCAAAGTCAGATGCTTAACCAACTGAGCCACCCAGGCGCTGTGGAGTAAATTTCTATTTAAAACTGTACCCCAATGGCCTTGTTGCTGCCCCAATGTGAGCTACTGCTTTTTAAAAGATTTAAATAGAAGCTTATATTCTAGCGTTCACTGTTCCCTGGGCCATGTCTTTAAATAGAGCAATTCTGATCCCAAAAGTCACCTGAGAACTGGAATAGTTACAGCAACACTGTGAAATTCATTTTATACTTTAAGAATAATGCACTGTCTAGAGGGCATTTTTTCAAGGTTAAGGCTACGTACATCAGTTTTACCAACACTGCCTTTTTTTTTTTTTTTTTTTTTACAGTATCTTACCTCACATTAGCTCAGTTTCCTAACCTCTTTAGAGGTCACATTCTGCTCCCTTTTCTGACAAAGTAATAATCAGATGGGAAATGTGGATTTTTTTGGTTTTTAAGTCTAGATTGGTTAATTTTTGCCCTGAATTATTTATGCACCTGGCTGGCTCAGTCAGTACAGCATGCAACTCTTGATCTTAGGATCATGAGTTCAAGCCCCACGTTGGGTGCAGAGCTTACTTAAAAAAAAACTCAACAGTTTCAGCAACATTTCAGAAAGTAACTTGTGTGTAGAAAACTACAAAATACATTTAAAAAAATGCAAAGAGTTAAGAGTGTACAGTGAAAACTCTCCCTCTTCTTCCCAGCCCAACTCCCTCTCTGCCCAGAAGCAGTCTGGCTATCCTTTTAGGTACTACATGTGTATCTCACCAATATTTTCCAATGGCACCATTCTACACACTATTCTGTATCTTGCTGGTTTTCATTTAACATCGTATCCTAGAGATTGATCTTTAACACAGAGCTACACGTTGGCCTTTTTTAATGGCTGCCCCAAATTATTGTATGAATATTCTTATTTAATTAACCAGGGTCTTCTGCCAAAGGACATTTAGGTTCTTTACACTCTTCTTACTAAGAATAATGCTGCAATGAATAGTGTTGTAAATACATCTGTGCACCTGTGTACCGTTATCACTGGAAAAGTTTCTATAAATGAAACTGCTAGGTCAAAGAACAAGTACATCTAACATTTTTTTTTAACATTTATTTATTTTGAGAGAAAGAGAGTAAAAGCACAAGCAGGGGAGGGGTAGAGGGAGAGAGAGAAACCCAAGCAGGGTCCACACCGTCAGCACAGAGCCTGTCAAGGGGCATGATCCCACAACTGTGACATCACGACCTGAGCTGAAATCAGAGTCAGAAGCTTAACCGACTGAGCCACCCACATGTCCTGTACATCTAACTTTTGTTTGTTTGTTTGTTTTTACATCTAGTATTTTGACAGAAGTGTCAACTTGACTTTTAAAAAAAATTTTTTTAATGTTTTTATTTATTTCTGAGACAGAGACAGAGCATGAGTGGGGGAGGGGCAGAGAGAGAGGGAGACACAGAATCCGAAACAGGCTCCAGGCTCTGAGCCGTCAGCACAGAGCCCGACGCGGGGCTCGAACTCACAAACTGTGAGATCATGACCTGAGCTGAAGTCGGTCGCTCAACTGACTGAGCCACCCAGGTGCCCCTGACTTTTTTTTTTTTTAATGTTTATTTTTGAGAGAGAGAGAGAAAGCACAAGTGGGGGAGGACAGAGAGAGAGGGAGACGCAGAATCCCAAGGAGGCTCCAGGCTGTCAGCACGGGGCCCATTGAGCCCCGTGAGATCATGACCTGAGCCGAAGTCAGACCTGAGCCACCCAGGTGCTGCTCAACTTGACTTTCAAAGAGCCTATACCAAGTTACACTCTCATCATCAGTATCGTATAGCCCTCACATCCTTTCCAGCTCAACATTACATCAAAACTTTTGATCTTTCAGTCTGTAAAGTAAAAAATGGTATCACATTGTGGCTTTAATTTTCATTTCTTTGAAGTATTACTTTTTTTTTTCCATTTAAAAACCATGTGTATTTCTCTTCTTGTGATTTTGCTATTTCTTTCCTTTGCCCACTTCTATGGTTTGACTGGTATACATGAGATCTATAAAAGGAAATAGTTCTTAGTCATTATGTGCTGAAAATGCCAAATACTTTTTCCCTCTTTGTCTTTTAATCTTATTTATAGAATATTCCAAATTTTTCATTATTATGTAATCACATTTACTAATCTCTTCTATTATGGTTTCTGGATTTTAAAAAAAATCTTGCTTAGGAAAGACACCTTCCTCACTCTGAGACTATAAAAACTATTACTCTATATTCTTTCTCTTTTAAAAAGAGTTATTATTTAATTTTTTTTTTTTTTGAGAGAGACAGAGAGAAAACACACCTGTATGGGAAGGGCAGAGAGAGAATCCCGAGCAGGCTCCTGTCTTTGAGCTTGGAGCCAGATGCAGGGCTTGATCCCATGACCATGTGTTCATGTCCGCAAGATCATGACCTGAGCAGAAACCAAGAGTTGGATGCTGAACCAACTGAGCCACTCAGGTGCCCCTACTCCATTTTTTTAGTACTTCTGTGGTTTTGTTTTACATTACAAATCTTGATTCTCCCTGGAATTTATTATGTTCTAACTCATGAGAGATTTAAACTCTCACAAAAACTAGTCAATTTGTTTCTCATTTGTTAAGACTGAAAGTGTCATTTTACAAACATTCTCCATTAGGTGAGGATTTTACATTAAATATCCAGGAAATAATTATCACAAAATGATTGTAATCAATTTCCTCAAACATGTAAATTTTATTTGTAACCATCACATGCTGATTTTATGGCAATGCAGTTTTGAATTTTGCAGTGCTCAGCTACCCCACAATAAGTCCAAACAGGCATTTCTTGTAAACATTTCAGCACAACACACTGATTGACAATTGAGTTTAAAAAGCCTAGGTTTTCAGAATCTCCTATGTACGAAACCTAGGAGTACAGAAGATATTCTCTATTTGTTCAGATTGGACAATCCCACTGAGAAATAGATGTATCTTTAATAGGCTAAATAGGAACTAAACAAAAGTACAATAAACTGAGGGCCACAAGTGTCTCCAACTGATTTTGTCATTTGGAAGAAAACCTAGACTTTATTTCCTTTTAAAGTACAAGTCTTCTCAATAAAAAAATTTTTTTTTACTATCAATTGAATTTTCTTTTAGTAAAAATTAAAAAAAATTCTAAGCAGCTGAAGGCATAATTTTTTCCTTCCCCTGAAGGAATAATTCTAATAAAGTATATTTCATTTTTTTATTTATTAAAAAAAATTTTTTAATGTTTGTTTTTGAGAGCTCGTGTGTGCACACACGAGCAGGGGAAGGGCAGTGAGAGGGAGACAGAGGATCCAAAGTGGGCTCCAAACTGATAGCAGAGAGCCTGATGTGGGGTTCAAACTCAGAGAACCCTGAGATCATGACCTGAACCAAAGTTGGATGCTTAACTGACTGAGCCACCCAGGCACCCCTAAAGTACATGTCATAATACAAGGTGGGGGGAAGTACAGGGGGCTAGGTACCAGGAAACACACAGCATGAGGACCTAATATCACCTAGGAAGCCAGGAAAGTCTCCTGGAGGAAATGTTGAGGTTGAAGGAAGAACTAGACAGGTAAAGGACGTCACTTGGTTGAGGACTTGAAAGGCAGCCAGTTGCAGAAGCGTAAATCCTCTGAGTATGAACACTATCTCTAAACTGGGGGGACAAAACTTCCCATAATTTTTTTCAAGTAAGTTTTCCTTCTCCCCAAATTAATTTTTATTTTTTAAGGTTTATCTATTTTGAGAGAGAGACAGCGTTAGTGGGAGAGGGGCAGAACAAGAAGGGAAGAGAGAGAATCCCAAGCAGGCTCTGCACCGTCAGCGCAGAACCCAAGGAGGGGTTCCAAACCACAAAACCATGAGATCATGACCTGAGCCGAAACCAAGAGTTGGACGCTTAACCAACTGAGCCACCCAGGTGCCCCCAAATTTTTTTAGAAAGTAAGCTCTACACCCAACACGGGGCTTGAACTCATGACTCTGAGAACAAGAGTCACATGCACTAGGGGCACCTGAGTGGCTCAGTCAGTTAAGCGGCAGACTTTGGCTCAGCTGGTGATCTTATAGTTCGTGGGTTTAAGCCCCAATTCAGGCTGTATTCTGACAGCTCAGAGCCTGGAGCCTGCTTCCTATTCTGTGTCTCCGTCTCTCTCTGCCCCTCCCCTGCTCGCACTCTCTCTTTCAAAAATAAACATTAAAAAAAAAAAAAAAAAAAGTCACATGCTCTACCAACTGAGCCAGCCAAGCATCCCTCTTCCCAAGTGATTTTAAAAAAATCTTCCAACTTTCTTACAAACAGCAACCTATTATAATAGGTTCCACAGAATGCTATTAAAACAAGTATTTCTTGTGACACAAATGCACTTTTAGAAAAACCATTATGTTGCAAATGTCCATATATTTCATATTTTAAACTCCATGTCTCACATTTTAAAAGATTACTTATCTAAGTCGGGTGTTAAGTTTACTTTTAGCTAGGATTGTGAGGTTGACTTTCCTGTACAAAAGTAAACTCGAAAGAAATTCAGAGATTAACTGTGTCCTGCTTGCCTGTGGCAATGTTTGTACTCTTAGGAGTCAGAAGATTAGAAAACCAGGCAAGGCACTTCGATACTGGGCCTTCACACCGATCTTTTTTTTTTTTTTTTTAATTTTTTTTTTTTTAATGTTTATTTATTTTTGAGACAGAGAGAGACAGAGCATGAACGGGGGAGGGGCAGAGAGAGAGGGAGACACAGAATCTGAAACAGGCTCCAGGCTCCGAGCTGTCAGCACAGAGCCCGACGCGGGGCTCGAACTCACAAACTGTGAGATCATGACCTGAGCCGAAGTCGGACGCTTAACCGACTGAGCCACCCAGGAGCCCCATCACACCGATCTTTTTTGTCACACATGTAGCTCACTTATGAAGCAGGCAGTATTAAAATCAGTATTGCGGTGCCTGGGTGGCTCAGTCTGTTGAGCGTCCGACTTCAGCTCAGGTCATGATCTAGCAGTCTGTGAGTTCAAGCCCTGCGTTGGGCTCTGTGCTGACAGCTCAGAGCCTGGAGCCTGCTTTGGATTCTGTGTCTCCCTCTCTCTCTGCCCCTCCCCCAATCATGCTCTGTCTCTGTCAAAAATAAATAAACATTAAAATTAAAAAAAATCAGTATTAAAATTAAGGAAAAGATCAATCAGACCTATACCCCAGACCTCAAAACACTGGGCCACAAGCACAGATATCTTGAAATTTCTTCTTTATTAACATATTTAGTAAACAAAGAAGGAAAAAAAATAAAAAAAGTTAAAAAACGTAAAGAAAGCAAAATATTCAGGAGCAAAATCCAGCTATTACTTAAAAAATATGAACTATTTTGGGGCACCTGGCTGGCTTGGCTGGGAGAGCATGTGATTCTTGATCCTTGGGTCATGAGTTTGAGCACCACATTGACTGTAGAGATTACTAAAAAAATAATAATAAACTTTAAAAAAGAAAAACTTAAAAAACATATGAACTATTTTAACTGTGCTGGTAAGTTTTTTTAAAGGATTGTATGAAGAAAAAGATTATCATAAGTCAATAACCGAGTAGAAGTCCCAATACTAGAGACATTATCACAAACTAAACAAGGCAATTTCTGACCATTCATAGAACTTTTCCTAGTTAGTATTTTTTTTTTCTAGTTGGTATTGTTTTGATTACATAAGAGCACTTAGTGGAAGGCTGATGTTCCAAGTAAAACAATACTTCAAAGATATGAAAAGGTATCAGGCACCTCGTGGCTCGGTCAGTTAAGCGTCCAACTCTTGATTTCAGCTCAGGTCATGATCTCACAGTTGTGAGATCAAGCCCCACGATGGGCTCATGCTGACAGTATGGCACCTACTTAGGATTCTCTCTCCCTCTCCCTCTAGCCCTCCCCCACTTGCATGTGTGGTCTGTCTCTCTCTCAAAATAAACATTAAAAAAAAAAAGACATGAAAAGGTATCTAAATTCGGTTTCCTTAATTGTATGTACTTTGTAAACTATAGATTTCAGAATATGTAACTGGGAAAGTACTATGATAATCTGCTTTTGGGGTTTTTTGGTAATCTGTTAAAGGCTATGTGTACAACCCATCTCTGCCAATATTTAGCTCAAATTCAGGGCAACACCTCTTCTAAGGTTCAATTCATCTTGGAAATAAGTCATATATAATCTGTAAGGTTACTTCCAACTCTAAAATTCTATAACTATTTGTATTTCCTTAGATACATGTACTTGATTTCTTTGCATTTTAGCTATCTAAATGAATCAGGAAACATGCACAGGAAATAAAAAATGCCTTGGTCCCATCAACAAGCCGAAAAGGAATACACACACATATTTTAGGAATATATATGTATTTTAAAGGATTCAACAGGCCTTTGGGGTAAGCAAAATCAAAGCAAGGATACAGGATGAGAAATACCTTAAGTTAAAGTCAACATAGATTGTTTAAGACTTACATTTGTGTTTATATACATAACATGCTACAGCATAAAAGCACGCCCAACTTCGTTCTCTTAAGTTACAAGTTAAATGTATATATTCATTGAGTGGTATCACCTCTGGATGTCTATACACTGGGTGTTAAGTATGGACTCCAGGTTTCCTTGGGTCTCTCTCCGGGCTCATCTCCCTCTTCAGTATTTCTACTCCCATTTTCCTTCTTCTTACACAGATCTGCCATTCTTAAATCTAATATCCGATTTTCTCCACTTACATCTTCTTTGAAATGTTATTGTGCGGGATTATGAGGTGTACTTTTTATAACAAGCAGAAGTCACAAGATGTAGACATCACACAACTTAATTCAATGGTTATTTAAAAAGTAGAAAACTGAACAAATATTCAGTTGCCAACTTAGAGGATTTTATATAGCATTGAGTGTTCTAGTTACTTCCACAGTATCAAATTTATTTCTCACTCAAGAAAACAGACTAAACATTTATTATATCTTTCTTTGGTGGAAACAGAAGATACATTTTTTCCTTTGACAAAATTGTCCTAGGGGAATAAAACAAGTGTTTTTCCAAATTAGAGCACCAGTCTTTCCTAAATGTCAGCGTGTGATAATTCAGATAAGAGTTGCAGTCTTTTAAATTTCAAAAAAGCTATTCTTAAGATGGTGGTTTGGGCCGTTTTGCAGATGGTCCATCTGAGTTAGTTCTGTTATCAGTGTTATTTTCATCTTCTGCATCATCTTCATCATCACCTTTTAAAATAAATATTTGTTGTGTGATAATATGTTCAGTGGTTTAAAGAAAGAGATTGTTAAAATGGTTGATACTGAGACCATTTCACTTTAAGGATTAATTAAGTTATGCATACGTTGGATTCAAAGTATGTATGGTTACAAAGATTTCAGGAATTTTGGTGTTTAAAATCTTTCTTATCTGCCACTTTCTTTGGAGATATAATCTATACACCATGTAACATTCACTCTTCTAAAGTGTACAATTTATTGATTTGTAGTATACTCCCTAGGTTGAGCAACTGTCACCGACATTTAATTCTAGAACACATTCATCATCTGAGAAATCGCACACCAACAACCAATTCTCACTCCCCTTAGCCCTTGGCAACCTCTAATCTACTTTCTGTCTCCATAGATTTGTCTGTTCTGGACATTTCATATAAATGGAATCCTAAAATATGCGACCTTTTCTGTCTGCCTGCTTTCACTTCACATGTTTTTGAAGTTCACTCACGCTATAGCCATTTACCGGTGCTTCATTCCTTTTTAGTGTTGAATACTACTCCATCGATGGATACACCACATTTTGTTTATCGCCTCATCAGCTGACGGACATGGTGTTGTTGCCACTTTCTCGTTATTATAATAATGCTGCTATGAATATTCATATATAAGTTTTTATGTGAACGTAGGTTTCCAGTTCTCTTTGGAGAAGTAGGAGTGGAACTAGGAGTTCCTAGGAGTGGAATTACTGGGTTATAAGGTAACTTTAACTTCCTGAGGAACTGCCAAACCATTTTCCAAAGAAGGTGTATCCTTTCATATTTCCACCCGCAATGTCTGAGGACTCCAATTTCTTCACATCCTAGCCAAGACCTGTTATTGTTCTTTTTGATTACAGTCATCCTAGTGAGCGTGAAGTGGTATTTCCTTGGGGTTCACTAGGATTTCCCTGATGGCCAATGATGCTAAACATCTTTTCACGAGCTTATTGGCCATTTATATATCTTATTTAAAGAACTGTCTATTCGGGGCGCCTGGGTGGCGCAGTCGGTTAAGCGTCCGACTTCAGCCAGGTCACGATCTCGCGGTCCGTGAGTTCGAGCCCCGCGTCAGGCTCTGGGCTGATGGCTCGGAGCCTGGAGCCTGTTTCCGATTCTGTGTCTCCCTCTCTCTCTGCCCCTCTCCCGCCCGCTCATGCTCTGTCTCTCTCTGTCCCAAAAATAAATAAAAAACATTAAAAAAAAAAAAAAAAAGAACTGTCTATTCAAATCCTTTCACATCTGGTAACTGGATTGTTTGTAAGCCAGTTTTAGTACTGAGTACTTTTTAGTACTGAGTTCTATCACTTTTCTTTAGTAACTGGTACAATTTTAAAGTTTTGTATATTTGTTGAGATCAAATTCACAGAACACAAAATGTGCCATGTCAATCTCGATTACTTTTAACAAAGTAAAACCTAAGCTTTATGGGGTCTTCATTAAACAAACAAAAAACGTGTCTTCTGATACAAATATACTACTGACGTTCCATTAATAGGTGGCAGTTATTTTCTCAACAAGTAATGATATTTTAAGAAATGGCTCTAGCTATACTCATCCTTACGCCAATGATAACGTTTTCAAGAGATTACAGAAGTACTTCTGAAGCCAAGAAACAGGACTTCATTCTCAATACATTGGTACTCCCAATTAATATATCCATGGAACCAATCTATTGTCTGAACTCAGTGTAATGTTCTGAACTGGCTCCTTCATATAATACACAAGATGCAAAGTACAGTACAGTGTAAGTCCCTTTAGAGAGGAGGTAAGTCCTGACTCCAATATTTAATTCTTTGGCCCTTCAGCTCCAGGCAAAAAAGGTACCTACCTCTTTTCGTATTCAAGACAAGACTTAAATTTCACACTTCTCCTTTCAAACTGCACCTTCTAAGTTGGCATATGGAAAGGAGTCCCTGGGAGTTAAGACTCCTTAAACTGAAATCCTCAGAACTTACTCTGAAATTAATTCTAAAATTAATTACTTATTTTTAAAAAATTTAAATCCAAGTTAGTTAACATACAGTGTATTAACGAATAGAATTTAGTGACTCATCACTTACGTGTAACATTCAGCGGTCATCCCAACAAGTGCCCCTCGCCCATTTAGCCCATCCCCCACCTAACATCCCTCGGGCAACCCTGTTTGTTCTCTGTATTTAAGAGTCTCTTATGGTTTATCTCCCTCTCTGTTTTTATATTATTTTCGCTTCCCTTTCCTTATGTTCATCTGTTTTGTATCTTAAATTCTACATGAGTGAAATCATATTTGTCTTTCTCTAACTTATTTTTCTTAGCATAATACACTCTAGCTCTATCCACATTGTTGCAAATGGCAAGATTTCATTCTTTTGGATCGCAGAGGACAGTCTTCTTAACGTGTTTGTAACTTCATGAAATTTTGTAAATTCGTGTAATTTCGTTAAATTACAAATACGTTAAGAAGGTAATACTCCTTTTCATCCTTCAACACCCAGCTCAAAAGTCATGCTCTCTGAAGCCTTCTTGGGTCCTCTCAGCTTGCAATAGTTACAGAGGGCCCTGGGGTCATACTTCCAATCTGTTAGTAAGTATTTGCTTGTCTAACCCCCACCAGCCTGAGAGTTTCAGAAAGCCAGGAACTGAGTGGCATTCACCTCATTCCTTCTCAAGAGCACAGCCCAGTGCCTGGCACAGAGCAGTCGGCACTCAGCACGATTTTTGTGATACATATGGAAAGAGAGTCGTCAAACGCTTAAGCAGAAGTAGCGCAGATAATACGGCGGTAAGGACTAACAATTTTTAGTTGGGATTCTTCTTCCCCCAGGGCTCACTTGCTCCAAGACGGCCACTCTACCCGGGCTCCCCTGCCCCGCCCTCCTGTCGCTCCAGCACCTTCTCAGGGCTCACCGTCCAAGGCCTCTTCTGGAGCCGCCACCCGGTCTTGCGCTTCCTGCTGTACCAGGGGGCCGAAGAGTTCTGTCACCAGGTCTCTCATCTGGGCCACGCCAGACAACAGGGTCTCGTAAGGATCGGCGTCGGCCGGCACCTCACAGGGCACCCGCAGCCGCTGCTGTTGCCCATCCAGCCCGACATACTCGCCCAACACCTCCATGGCGATGGCTGAGCTTCAACAGCCACCGACTTGCAGGCGCCACCCGGAAGCGGAAGTCAACTCGCCGTGGGCGCAGCCTGGGCAGGCGGGAGAAGGGAGAGGAGTGACTTCCGTTTGTCGGAAGTTGCTCCTCCCCCTTCCTTCGCTTCCCTTCCTTGAGATTGGTTCTTAGCGCTGGGCCCCTCCTCCTCCGGCCACGCCTCTCGCAGCCTCTTTTCCCGCCTCCGCCGGGCCGAGCGGCGGACCCGCTGACAGTTGAGGATGGCTGGGGCGGAGGGGTCTGCTGGGCGGCAGTCGGAGCTGGAGCCCGTGGTATCGTTGGTCGACGTACTAGAGGAGGACGAGGAGCTGGAGAATGAAGCGTGCGCCGTATTGGGCGGCAGCGACTCCGAGAAGTGCTCCTACTCGCAGGTGGGCGCGCGGCCCTGGCCTCGCCTTCCCCGGGCTCCCGCTGAACCTCCTGTTCCCGACCAGACTTGCCCCGTTCCCGCGTGTCGCGGCCCGGCTCCCCTGGGGTGGTCCCAGGCCACCGTTCGTCGTAGACTTCCCCATCCCAGGCCCAGCTGCCCTTAAACCTCAGTCTCCTGGTTCCCTTTCTCAGCTTGTTTCCAGCAGGGCTCCCCTCCTCCCTCGGTCTTCCTCCGTCTAGTCCCTCAGGATTCTCCAGGCTTTGGCCCTGGGACCCCTGCTCTTTCCTTCCTCTCCTTCTCTTCTCCGTGCCTTGGCTGCTTTTCAGAAACTATCCCCTTGACCGCTCAAATCCCGACATCTTTGTCCTTACTTTTCCCATCCTAAGAGTGTTTATTTGGAACCGAATGGGAGAGTCGAAGCAGAGTTAAAGGAGAGAGCTCTGGATTTGAAAATCTCCCCGAGCTGGGCCCCTTGACAGCTAATCCTCTGCAATTTAGTTTGACAAGTACAAGCTGGTAGGCTTTCTGTTGTTGTTGTTGTTTTTGCGAGGCGAAGCAAGTATGGTGTCTATCTGCAGTCCGCCCCCCGTGGAAATAGACCGGAACCACGACAGCAGGTGGCACTGGTAAAGGAGGGAGGAGGGGAGAGGATTTGCTTGAAGGGTATATTTGGCATTTGGAAGACGTTATGAATCAGGATTTGAGGGGGTGTGTTGTAGTGTTTGGTGACTCATCCTATGTTTCTAGGTACAAAAATGGAGAAAGGTGGGTAGAAGAAAACTTTACACGGGATGAGAATTGGTAGGAAGAAGGAGGTTGCCTAGCTCCAGGGCTGGGGGTGGGTGGGATGGCAATATTGGGGGATGAGGTGAGAGACTTGGGGTCATTATGTGGTGTGGACTGAGCTCATAATACCAGTTGTCATCTTGACCAGTTGAGTTTAACCCTGCCCAGTGGTTAGATTGTTGAAAAAACCTGGGATCCACAGACAGACCCAGATGTTGGCTGGTATTTTAAAACCTTTGGTCACCACTAAAACAACTTTTTTTTCTGCTTTCCTTAAAATGTATGTAAGCTATTTTTGAAATGTGGTTAGCTTTATAAATTGGACTTCGTAAACTTTTTCTTTTTACTTTAGTAAAATATATGGAAAATGCACAAATCATTTGTATGGTTCGTGGAAAAAAGTGAACATATGCATGTATGTAGCCCCCAGATCATTACTGGCATCCCAGAAGCTTCGCTGCCTCCCTCCTTCCTGGAGGAGGGTAACCATTGTCAAGATTTCCAAAAGCTTTGCTGATCTTTTCCTTCAACTTTTAATTGTGAAAAAATTTAAATCTACAGATAAGTTGAAAGAATACTTTTATGAACACCTGTGTACCTCTTCCACATATTCACTTTTTGCCACATTTGCTTTTATCTCTCTTCTCTATGTAACTCCGACCCCTCCATCTCCCCTACCCCCCACCTCCCCAGACCCCCTCCCCGAACCATTTGAAAATAAGTTGCAGACATCATGACACTCTAAATACTTCAGCACGCATCTCCTAAACTCTAAAGGATTCTTGCATAAAATGCATTGATCTTAATCGTAAGTGTGATATTGCTAACATAAGCCTGTACACATTCTCTTACATTTTCATGTGTTAAGATGTTGGTGCAGGCCAGCTGATTCTTCTTTTCAGCTGCCTGAGAATTTTAAACTATCGTTGTAAGAAAACATCGTCTGCAATGAGCACTACCATAGTGCATATATAATGACATAAAACATGTGACAGTGTTTTGGCACTCTCTTGTGTGATTATTCTCCTTCCCTTTTGTGGCTTTTAGGGCTCAGTAAAGAGACAAGCACTCTATGCGTGTAGTACTTGCACCCCAGAGGGAGAAGAACCAGCAGGAATTTGCCTCGCTTGCAGTTACGAATGTCATGGGAGTCATAAACTATTTGAGCTATACACAAAAAGGTGAAAACAGAGATTGGTGCCGGATGCTTTTTAAATGTTTAGATTCGTTTCCACCTGCGCTTTTTTCTTGTTTTTCCATTTAAAGTAGTTGGGTACTGGTAAAATTTAATATAATTGTTTTAGATAATTAGAATAGTTTTTCTGGAGGGCCTTTTAATATAATCATTACACCTGAAACTAGTTTTACCATATATGTTAACTAGAATTTAAATAAAAACTTAAAAAAAAATCAAATATAATTATTGCACAAACTCAAACTAGTCATCCTTCTTTGTCATTATTTTACTTGTGCGTATATGTATGTGTGATATAAATATTTATTTCTGTGCATGTTAATTTCCCAAACTGTTAAATCTTTTATTCTGTGCTTGGAGAAATTTCAAATTGGACATATGAACAGCAATCAAGGTCACTTTTTAGACCCTAGAAATGAGTTGAAAGGGCAGGGACTGTGCAATACATTTAAAGAGTAATTCATTAGATTTAAAAGAAAAACTAAAATTTGGCTCTCCCTCATTTTTTTCAGAAACTTTCGTTGTGATTGCGGAAACAGCAAGTTTAAAAATTTGGAATGCAAATTATTTCCTGTAAGTGAGCAGTGTAAAAATACATTGAAAGTAGCTGAGATGGATATTTGCCAGAGGGGATAAAAACCATGCATTTTCCAAAAAGGAAGTTCTTATGCTTATTCTTTCAAGTAGGCAAATTGGTATTAGACTGTATTCCATTAAAAAAAAAAAAAAAAAAAAAAAGACCGTATTCCATTTTTTATTTTATTGGAAAACTAACCTGTTCAGAGTCTGCATTACAGACTGTAATATGAAAGATTTTGGTGGGAATGTTCTTTAATGTAACTGAGGTTTAATTATGTTGGCTGTGTTCATCCTTTAAGGCTTTTAAAGTAAAGGGTATAAAAAAATTTTTTAAGGTTTATTTTATTTTTGAGAGAGAGAGAGAGAGAGATCGAGAGAGAGAGAGAGAGAGAGAGAGAGAGACAGAATCCAAAGCAGGCTCCAGGCTCTGAGCTGTCAGCACAGAGCCCGACGCGGGGCTAGAACTCACGGACCGCAAGATCATGACCTGAGCCGAAGTCGGCCGCCTAACCGACTGAGCCACCCAGGCGCCCCTTGAGTGTTTAACTTTTAATTTCAGCTTGGGTTGTGATCCCAGGGACGTGGGATCGAGCCCCAAGTTGGGCTCCACACAGAATGTGGAGCCCTGCTTAAGATTCTCTCTCTTTCCCTCTGCCCCTTTCCCCCACTCGCAAGTTCTCTCTAAAAAATAAATACATAAAAAAAATAAAAAAGTACTTTGAAATTCTGGGTTATAGAGGTTGGTGATATAATTTTATCAGCATTTTGTTAATGGATGTATTTGGTTTCCCCAATTACTACAAAGAAGGTACAAAAAATCAAATTTGCTCTCTGTATCCTGGAAAAAATATCCTTTTGATAGGAGTGAATTCTTTTTCTTTGTACTTTGAAAGTTAAAAACCAGCTTCTGGGGAGGAAGGTATTTAATGCAGAAATTTATTGAATGTATTAATGTCATACAACATGAAATACATGATATTTTATTATTATGTCATGGTATTTTTTATATTTTACTACAATATATTGATCCTGTGTTATAAATATATGTAATATATGTTTTTATAGTATATTGGTGTTATAAAAATAATGTATACCATATGTGATATTTATATGCTACTTATAATTTATACTTTCATGATGCCTGAAATTATAGTTAAAATTAGACCATATTACATATTGAAATGAATATCTTTCAGGACAAAGCAAAGATAAATTCTGGCAATAAATACAATGACAACTTTTTTGGATTGTACTGCATTTGCAAGAGACCTTATCCTGATCCTGAAGATGAGGTAAGGCACTTGGAGGTTAATTGGAGGTTAATACCTCTAGCCTTCACTCCTTAGCCTGTTGTCCAATCTGGGCCTTTATAGCTGTTCAGAAGGGATTTGGGGATTGCGAGAGGATTCTAGGTTTATCCTTTCTTAGGAGTCTGTGCTGGAGCTGTAACTGGTACAGATCTTGAGTGTTCTTCTCATTCTACATTACAAGAATGAAATATTGGGCAGGACATTCTCAAGGCCAGTGCTTTCGTCCTTCCTCTCTCTCTCGTTGCCTGCCTGCTCCACCGCCGAGCACTCTCCAAACAATGACTTTCAACTTCTTGCCTCCATGGAAGAAAAGAAATGGGGTGTACAGACTGGATCCTCAATTAGAAGTATACACAAAATAAAAAAAAAAAAAAAAAAAGAAGTATACACAGAATTTAAAAAGAATTTTTCTTCCTCACTCCGTCGTACTTCCCAGATAGAAGCACTGTTAACACTTTTTGGTGTGTATGTTTTTAGACCTGTTTCGGTCCCCACATAAGTGATGTGTGTTTCAATTTGTAGTTTCCTTTTGACAAAAGTGAAAATTCCGTGTGCTCACTTTTGCAACTTGGTTTTCTCACTTCTCGGTATATCATAGACTTGTTTCCATGCTAAAGAGCACAAATCCACCTTGTTCTGATCACAGCCAAGTACTCATAATTTGACATGCAATGAGTTAGTTACCTAAATGTTCTGTAGCAGACTGGTCCGATCTCTTTTTTCAGTATTCTAAAGAAAGCTACAGTGGACGTCCTTATACCGTAATTTGATTCAGTAATATTCCTGCAAGTATTTATGGATACTTAGAGGTAGAACTGATGAGACATAGGATATTTATATTTAAGATTGTGTTGGGACACCTGGGTGGCTCAGTCGGTTGAGCATCCGACTCTGGCTCAGGTCGTGATCTCATAGTTCATGAGTTTGAGCCCCACCTTGGGCTCTGTGCTGACAGCTCAGAGCCTGGAGCCTGTTTCAGATTCTGTGTCTCGCCCCTCTCTCTGTCCCTCCCCCACTCATACTTTGTCTCTCTTTCTCAAACAGAAATAAACATTAAAAAGAAAATGCTTAAAAAAAATAAAAAATAAAATTGTGATCACCTCTGTCAAAAGAGTTCAGTCACCAACAGTAGGTGATAGTGTTTTTTTTCCCCAATACTCTGTCAGCCCTACATACTACCAGTCTTTTTAAGTTTTGCCATCTTGATAGATGAAGAGGTGTATCTTTTTTCTTTTCCCTGATCATGAATGAGAGTATGCATCTTTCGTGAGTTTATTGAACATTTGTAATAACCTATCTGAATTGTCCTTTCATATCCGTGGCCCATATTTTGACTGGGTTGGATTTTGTTGTGTATTTACTGATTTGAAGGAGTGCTTTATGTTTAGAAAAATTAGCCTTCTGCCTTCTTCCTTGCTTGCTAGTTGTCTTGGAACTGTAATTATTGAACCAAATTATATAGAGGAACAAGTTGAAGATATCTTTGAGGTAACAAAGATAAAACCTTAAAACTTGATATTTTAAGGTATGGGGTAAAGTGTTATAACACTGTTAAATCAAAAGACAAAAAATAAGATGCCAAATAAATTGATCAAGGTAGAAGAAAGAATAAAACTGCTTTATATATATATATGTATATTTCATATATGTGTGTGTATATCTGTATTGACATATATATAGGCATATATGCTTTTTTCCCCCTTTGAGAAGTTATAATAGGGAAAGGACAGAACAACATTGGGATATTAATCAGTAGATATGAAAGTCTGGGAATGAAAGGAAAATCATTCTAAAAACAGTCTGTGCCCTATGGTGTATCATTTTCCTAGGGCCAGAATCTAATTTCTTAACTAACTCAAATTAGGGAAGTTGTTGCTGTCCATATTAGCAAGAGACTGTTTATAATATTTACTTTTCAGTTTAAGTAAAGTGAAGGGCTTGAAGAATGTGGGGTTGCCACATTCTACATTGGTCAATCCACCTCACCTTCCTGGGTCTTGGTTTTCACGTAAAATGAGATGTTACTTATAAAGTCTTGCGAGAGTCAGATGCCAAGTAACCAAAGTGGACCAGCTTTGACGGTTGTTTCCAAAGTGCTCATCTCAGTGTAACCTTTCGGCAACATCAGTTCGTGTTGAGTGAACTTCTTTGGCCCTGTGACCCGCTATTTCTCCCTGGCCCCTTGACTGTTGGCATGTGCATAGCCGTCTCACAGAATCGGTATAGAGAATTTAATATATAGTTCTTCCGTTCGCTGGATTTACGTCCGTGTCCCAGAATTCATTGTAATCATTAACACACAAACTGCTTTTCCGTGTTAGATTCCGGATGAGATGATCCAGTGTGTAGTCTGTGAAGACTGGTTCCATGGAAGGGTAAGGAAAGCTTTTTACATTGTTGTTTTTTTTAATTTTTAAAAATGCTTGGTTTTTTGAGACAGAAAGCATGCACGCACATACACATGCATGGAGGGAGGAAGGGCAGAGACAGAGGGAGAGAGAGAATCCCAAGCAGGCTGCATGCTCGGCACTAAGTCCGACTCAGGGCTCAATCTCATGACCGAAAGATCATGACCTATAAGATCGTGATCTATATCGAGTTGGACATTTAACTGAGTGAGCTACCCAGGCGCCCCAGCTTTTACCTTTTAAAAGGTATTATCTGTACAGAAAGAAAAAAGATCTCTTCTTGCTTCTTTTTGAATTGTGTTATATTTTACATTATAATTACTCTTCTAAAAAGAAATTGTAAAGATATGATCCGTGTTCTGTTGCAATATTTGTTTATTAAATAGCATTTTGGACAACTTGGAGACTACAGGGAAAATAGTGGGTTTTCTGTATTCACAGCATCTTGGTGCCATCCCCCCCGAGAGCGGGGATTTCCAGGAGATGGTGTGCCCGGCTTGTATGAAGCGCTGCCCCTTCTTGTGGGCTTATGCTGCACAATTGGCAGGTGGGTATCTTGTGGAGTTGGTGTGCCACAGCCTCGTACTTGTGAAATTTCTCTGTTCAGTCCAGAATTTTTAGCAACTGTTTTTGACTGGACTCCAAGGTGTAGAAAAAGTGTAAGATAACGTTCCTTCTCCACAAGGTGCTTATAGAATGGTTGGGAGACTACCAAGAACAAATCTATGCTTAAATAACATGAGGCAGAGGCTGGATGAGACCAAAGTTAGGGAAAATGGAGGCAGTTTTTGAATGGGACTTTGAAAGATAAATAAAACCAGAATAAGTTGTTCTTTTTTTAATGTTTGTTTATTTTTGAGAGAGAGAGAGACAGAGCACAAGCAGGGGAGGGTCAGAAAGAGAGAGGGAGACACAGAATATGAAACAGGGTCCAGGCTCTGAGCTGTCAGCACAGAGCCTGATGCGGGGCTCGAACTTAGGAACAGCAACGTCATGACCTGAGGCGAGGTCGGATACTTAACCGACTGAGCTATCCAGGCTCCCCCAGAAAAAACTGTTCTTTTTTTAAAAAAAAAAATTTTTTTTAATGTTTATTTATTTTTGAAGGAGAGAGAGACAGAGTGTTGGGGCGGGGGGGGGGGGGGGTGGCGGTTGCAGAGAGGGAGGGAGACACGGAATCTGAAGCAGGCTCCAGGCTCTGAGCTGTCAGCACAGAGCCCGATGCGGGGCTTGAACTCACAAACCATGAGATCATGACCTGAGCTGAAGTCGGTCGCTCAACCAACTGAGCCACCCAGGCGCCCCATAAATTGTTCTTAAGTATAAGATATGCTATTGGTTGGGAGATGTGGGGTATAGTTTGTTACCTAGTACTTTTATTGTACCCAAAGAAATTGGCCCAAAACAACTGATCAGCGATGGTCTTGAGGCATTATTTAATTTTACTGTTGATGCAAATGTGTTACTTAATTTATTTTTAGAGTGGCAGTTACTCATAGTATCTGCTGCTCTGACCTCATAATTTCTTGCCCCTCTCACCTTCAGGGAACATTTTACCACACAAACTGCAAACAGCACAGCCGTACCTAAAATCTCACCCTACACTTTTGATTTGTCTCAAAGTTCTTTTTTTTTTTTTTTAAGCATTTAAGTTTCGGTTTTTTGTCTGTTTTTCAAGAGAGAACATGTGAGTGGGGGAGGGGCAGACAGAGAGGGGAGAGAACCCCAAGCAGGCTCCATGTTGTCCTCGCAGAGCCTGACGCAGGGCTCCATCTCACAGAACGTGAGATCATGACCTGAGCCAAGATCAAGAGTCGGACACTTAATCAACTGAGCCACTTAACCCCCGTCTCAAAGTTCTTAAACTTGGTGCGTCCTCCTTGTGTTCCTACCCTTTTCAGTTACATCTCCCACTTTCCACTGGACCTGTATCTATATCTCATTTGTTGGGTTTTCTTAATCAGTCTTCCCCCTGTCCCTTCATTTCCTTGTCTGTCAACAGGTGGCCTCATTTCCCATTAAATCGAAGTGCCATCATTCAACATGAACTTCCCCATCATTGCTCTTTTCTTTTTGACAGTATTTCTGGGTCTATATCCATCCTTTTTTTATTCCTTCCTCTCATCGAGAAAAGCTGGTTGTTTTTTCAAAACTACCCTTCCACCTGTGTTTATAGTTAAACCTCTTCCTGCTTGCTTCTTGAGGTATCCTACCTCTTTTTACTGCCTGCAGTATTTTTCTTTTTCCTTTACATAGAAAATGCTTAAGTAGTGATTGGCATTTTTATTTTTTATGTTTTTAATATGTATTTATTTTTAAGAGACAGACAGTGCAAGTGGGGGAGGGGCAGAGAGGGAGGGAGACACAGAATCCAAAGCAGGCTCCAGGCTCCCAGCTGTCACCCCGATGTGGGGCTTGAACCCACAAACCATGAGGTCATGGCCTGAGCCGAGGTCAGAGGCTTAACTGACTGAGCCACCCAGGCGCCCCTGTTTTTTTTTTTAATTTTCAATTTTTATTTATTTGTTTTTAAAGATTTATTTAAGTAATCTCTACACTGAATGTGGGGCTTGAACTCATGACCCTGAGATCAAGAGTCACCTGCTCTTCCAACTGAGCCAATCAGGTGCCCTGTGATTGACATTTTTAAATGAACTGTTCAATTATTTGAACTCTGGATTAGGCAGGCATAACCAAAGGAAGAGTTGATAATTCCTTTCTCATTATTCCAGAGATTAAGGTTGACTTGCTCTTTTTCCAGATTTTGAAATCTTTTTTAATCAGACTAAGTGATTTCACTGTCTATGGATATGTGTGTGTGTTTGCTTTCATTGAACCCACAGTAACCAAAGTATCTGTGGAGGATGATGGGTTGGTGCTGAATGTTGATGGAATAGGTGATCAGGAAGTCATCAAACCTGAAAATGGAGATCATCAAGATAGTACCCTCAAAGAGGATGTTCCAGAACACGGAAAGGATGCTGTCACGGAAGTTAAAGCAGAGCAGACTAACGAACCATGTACCAGCTCTAGTTCTGAGTCTGATCCCCAGGTAACATATGAAGTATAAGCCATCAAAGAACTAAAGCTTAAGCAAAATTACTTCTGTAAGCTCTGTAGCTTTGGATCTCAACTGTACCCTTTGCCCAAAGAAATTCCTTTATACAGTCTAAACTGTCAGAGTGTAAAAAACATACTTCAAAACTTAATTTTATTTCAGACCGCACTTAAGAATCAACATCTCAACACAGAATCACAGTCTGGCTGCAGACTTCAGGATCTTAATGCTAAGCAGTTGATAAAGAAAGACACTGCCACCTATTGGCCCCTGAACTGGCGTAGCAAGTTATGTACCTGCAAAGACTGTATGGTGAGTGACTGATCAAGGTCAATGTCACTGTGTTTTATGGACTGATGCCTAGAATAAGACTTTCTGAAAAATATATTTAGGAAATTGATGTTAGCTCTGTAGAGAACTTTAAAATGTTTCATATTAAGCAAATTTATGAAATGCTCTTTGCAGTCTGAATGCTTGTGGGAGAAATTAAGAATCATGCAGTACTTTTTATTATCTTCATTTTAGTGGAAAACATAAATTTTTATCTTTTTCATATCGTAGAATTTGCTTGGGAATAAAAATTACTTGAAAGTTCCAGTAAATCAGTAGTTTTCATTTTTTAATTAAAAAAATTTTTTTTAAAGGTTTTTAAATAAAGATCTTTTAGACCATACAACACCTATTGGGAAGTTGGGAGATTACTAAAAGAGATTTGGGCAAAAAGAATAAATCATTCAAGCAATTCTGTACTAAAAGGCTCAGGTTTTTCTGGCAATTAATGTAAAAAAAAAAAAATTAAATAAATTTTTAGTGATTCTCAGTTCTTGAGAATTGACTTTCTGAGAATGATATACATACGTTCTAATGGGAAACTGGTTTTATTTTTTGAAGAAAATGTATGGCGAGCTAGATGTCCTGTTCCTGACAGATGAATATGACACAGTTCTGGCTTATGAAAACAAGGGCAAGGTTGACCAGGCAGCTGACAGGAGAGACCCTTTAATGGACACCCTTAACAGCATGGACAGAGTCCAGCAAGTGGAACTTATTTGTGGTAAATGCTGTTTGAACAAAAAGTCGTGAAGTTCATAAAGTTTCTTTCCCTGTTAAAATATGTGTAAGGAGGGCTACCGACACCTACAGTTTTAATTTAATACAAAAAAAGCTTAAAATTGGAATTAGAGAATAGGCTTCAATTATGCTTATTATGCTTGCTGAATTGTAGCGTTGCTGGGTATTTAGCTGTGATTACCGCTGAATCAGAGTTAGGTGCTAGAATAATTACGTGCTTGAGAAACCTTAACATGCTGTTTTGATTCAGGGTAGGTGTATGAATATGGAATAATAGAAAATCAATTTCTTTGTCCATCGATTTAAATAGTTTTCGTGGAGCATCACGTGTCCTCTTTTTGAGCAAAGCATGTTATCTTTTGGATGGTTCTTGAGGTTGCTTTAGTGGTTCACAGGAAACCACCAGAGGAGAAAATATCCCTGAGCCCTTAATTGCAGGCTTTTGCATTTTTCCCCCCAGCATGCCCAACTGATTTTAGTAATTTCCACCCTGACTACTCAGATGCCACCACCTCTGTGGCATTGATCGTTTCTGTCTTTTATTTTTAACTATCTGATTAATTTCTTTTGCCTTTATTAGACTAAAAGCTTTTTGAGGATGGAGGCTGCATTTGAAGGATTTTTGTAGCCCTCAGGGTACCTCATACATAATAGGAACTGTTAAGTGAGTGAATCGGTTTTGAAGCTTATAAAGTTTGAGGAGTCCAAGATTATTTCCATTACTAGAATTCCAGAGAGATAGGAGACCTTTTTAAAAAATTCTTAGCTAATATTTTTGGAATGGCAAGTTTTTTGAGTTCTGTTTGTTCATTTGTTTTAAGAAGTAGGGTCCTCAATATCAAAATGAAAGAACTTGTGAGAAATTGGAAGCAAGTTTCCATGCAAGTTTCGCTTAGAGAAAATTTAAAGTATTAACCTACTCAACTATCAGTGGAAAAGATGCACTTTGTTTCTAAACGCAAATGACTTGCCTAAAGTCTATGTACCTTTTTTGTTGTTTTGATTTAGAATACAATGACTTGAAGACTGAACTTAAAGACTATCTCAAGAGATTTGCTGATGAAGGCACGGTATGTATGTTGCATTACAGAATTTTAATCATAGCTCTGTATGTTTTGAATAAATTGTTCATTTTCTTGGATGAAAAAATGACCATATGTCTTAACCTGGATCCTTAAGAGGTGACTGCGGGCAGAGCAGAGGGGAATCAGGAGCAGGTGGTGAAACAAGGACCTGGCCTCACTGGGAGTCCTTCCAGCCCTGGGCTCGAGGGGGTGAGAGGTGGAGCAGCCACACAGGGTCTGCAGAGTGTGCTTGTGGCTGAGGGGAAGGCCAGGACATTGGCAGAGGTCCTTGGAGGAGGAAGAACAAATGATCAGGCAGGGAAAAATTAATTCCAGGCCCCTTATTTTGGACTTTGGATTCTATAGTTTAGAATAAAAGAACTTCAGAATTTGAGACCAAAACATTTTTCTGGCTAGTAAGAGAGTCTGTCTACTTTTAAGGGTGACACTGATTCTAAAATGTATAATATTTAAAATAGTCTTGGGGTGCCTGTGTGGCTCAGTCAGTTAAGCATCTGACTTTGGCTCAGGTCATGGTCCCGCGGTTCATGGGTTTGAGCCCCATGTCAGTCTCTGTGCTGACAGCTCAGAGCCTGGAGCCTGTTTCGGATTCTGTGTCTCCCTCTCTCTCTGCCCCTCCCCAGCTCACACTCTCTCTCTCTCTCAAAAAAAAGAGTAAACATTAAGAAAAAAATTTTTAAATAGTCTTCCAGATGAATTTATAAATACTTGCTCTTTACGATTCACATATTTGTGACAGAATTTTTTCATGAAATACTTTTCTGCCTTCCAAAGGCAGATATAAAACAAAATTTAAATTTTCTTGGTCTAAGGCTGTCCTTATGGACAGTTGATGCTTTGTTCTGCTATGTCCAGACACAGAAATCAAGTTAGATGTGGGTGTGGTGGGTGCCAAGGAAGTATGCTGAGACTTTCTTTTTCTTTTTTTCTTTTTTTCCTTCCTTCCTTCCTTCCTTCCTTCCTTCCTTCCTTCCTTCCTTCCTTCCTTCCTTCCTTCCTTCCATCCTCCCTCCCTCCCTCCCTCCCTTCCTTCCTTCCTTCCTTCCTTCCTTCCTTCCTTCCTTCCTTCCTTCCTTCCTTCCTTCCTTCCTTTCTATGTTTATGTATTTATTTTGAGAGAGGGAGAGAGAGAAAATCCCAAGCAGATGCCACACTGTCAGCACAGAGCCCGACGCAGGGCTCGATATCATAACCGTGAGATCACGACCTGAACCAAAACCAAGAGTTAACCGACTAGACACCCAGGTGCCCCAAGACTTGTTTTCTTGGAAGGAGTCTCTGCCATGTTGCTTAAGGCCACTTTCTCCTTGCTCGTGAATGTGGGAAGAACTTGAAACTGCCTGGGTGGACAGGGTCACAGTGCTGCCTTTTTGCAGAATGAGTTGTAAAGTCAGAAGTTGAGTTTTCTCTTTAGTAGATTTCTCTCATTTTTTAGAGGATGTTCTTCACAGTCACTGTGAACATCCTCCTGCCTCTCAGCAGTTCTTAAACTACAGTTATTCCTGTCCCTCTGTTACTGCAGACTTCTGTTTCTTCTTGCTAGAACTAAGAATGTTCGTTCATAGGTGTAACTGTTTTTAACCTTGGCACTGTTTTTTTGTGGTTTTTTTTAATGTTTATTCATTTTTGAGAGAGAGCACGAGTTGGGGGGAGAGTGGGAGGGGCGGAGAGAGGGGGACAGAGAATCCCAAGCCGGCTCTGAGCTAACAGCAGAGAGCCTGATATGGGGTTCAAACTCATGAACCATGAGATCGTGACCTGAGCTAAAGTTGGACTCTCAACTGACTAAACCACCCAGGCACCCCTTGGCACTATTGTTTTTGTTTTTTAATGTTTATTTATTTTAGAAAGAGAGAGAGTGTGAGCAGGGGAGGCGCAGAGAGAAGGAGACACAGAATCTGAAGCAGACTCCAGGCTCCCAGCTGGTCAGCACAGAGCCCGACGTGGGGCTCGAACCCATGATCTGTGAGATCATGCATGACCTGAGCCGAAGTCAGATGTTTAACGGACTGAGCCACCAGGTGCCCCTTGGCACTTTTGTTTTTAATTAAAGTATAGTGTTAAATTAGTTTCTGGTGTACATTAACCTCTGCATTATTGATGGACATTTGAAGTCTTTCAAATGTGTCAAAGCATGTGTGTTCCTGACTCTAGGACCTCTGCTCTTGTGCTGTTTGTGGTCACAAGGCTCTTTATTGATTTGATTACACATAGTTAAAATCATGTAAAAGATATATTTCCAATCACATTTGAAACAAGCTATTTTTTTAAAAAGTTTATTCATTTATTCTGAGGGAGAGAGTGTGCAAGCAGGGAAGAGGCAGAGAGAGAGGGAGAGAGAGAATCCCAAGCAGGCTTCCTTTTCCCAGTGCAGAGCCCAACACAGGGCTCAATCCCAAACTGTGAGATCCTGATCTGAGCTGAAATCAAGAGTCCAACACTTAACTGAGCCTCCCAGGTGCCCCTGAAACTAGCAATTTTCTTCAGTCTTAACCTGGATCTTCAACTTAGGGATCTCTGTCATCACTAGGGCCGCTTTTTATCTGATATGATGAGTTAAAAAGACAGAAAAATATATTTGTTTATTGTTCCATGACATTACTAATTAGATCCTTGTAAAAACAAATAAGAACCTTAAGTTGCAATAAGGTTAATCTACTTTGGTTGTATTTGTCCACATAAGATTATAAGTTCTAGATGTTCTTAGATAATGGACTGCCTTTTATGTTTGTGTCTGACTATAAAAAAGAACACTTAGGGGCGCCTAGGTGGCTCAGTCAGTTGAGTGTCCCACTTCAGCTCAGGTCATCGTTCTGCAGTTCATGAGTTCGAGCCCCACATCGGGCTCACTACTGTCGGCCTGGGGCCCGCTTTGGATCCTCTGTCCCCTTCTTTCTTCCCCGCTCCCCCACTCATGCTCTCTCTCAAAAATAAATGTTAAAAATGAATAAAATTAAAAAACCACTTAGAAACTACAAATCTTCTGAAAGAAACCAATAAAATGATTTATTACTGAACCCCAGTATTTATTCCTTAACATTCTACTCTGCATGTTGGCTGTGACCGTTTGAGGGTCTAGAAGCTAAAAATTGCACGCTCTGATTTGCGTGTTTTTAGGTCCCCTCTCCCAACATCCTTGCAGGAAAAATTCTTTTTTTGCCTTTCAGTGTTTAGTGTTGGTGATCCGAAGTAGGGAGAGATCCTTCGAATTGGAATTTCCAAGTGTCCTATATATTAGCAATTCATAAGTGTGAGTTTCCACGCCATTTAGCAAATACATTAGAGCTTTGTGGTATCGCGAGTATCTCCAGTGTCTAGATCTTGACTTTGTTAGGGGTTCTGAGTCCTCACTTGTTGACCAGCTGTCTCAGCCTTGGTGCTTGTGAAATTGATGTATCAGTCTGTGCCGTTCTTCCATTTAGAGGATTAACGAGGGTCTTCCCCCAAGGAAGTTACTCGAGTTGACATTGCTGTTTGTGTAAGTTAGCGGCACTTACTCTTGGGGAGCGAGAGGGAGTGTTTCGCTTTATAGCCAAGTATTTATCACCTCCTTTCCTTTTCTCTCTCTCACTCTTGCTCACCTGCATTGACTGGGCTTCTTTCTCTTTCCCTCCCTCTCCCTGCCCCTCCTGCATTCTTTCAGAACAATAAGAATGTGTTACCTTTGTAATTAAAAAGTAAATGAACACCTGTTTCCTGTGATAGACTGGAGGCAGCTATTGGGTCAGATCAGCTGGCGGAGCACTCCTGGGTGAGCCGGGGCTCCTGTCAGCTTTTCCCAATTTACTCTTTCGTCCATATTGTCCCTTTGTCTTATTTTCTTATTTCTAGTGTTTTATTTTGCTAATATCTTGAACACCTTTGTATGATGCTCTAATCTTTTTCCAGTGAAACAGAAGACAAATTTCTCATTGCATAAAGTGGATATTCCATCTACTAAGAGTAGTTGCTACTTTATTTTTTGCCAGTTATTCTTTTTTTTTTTTTAACGTTTATTTATTTTTGAGACAGAGAGAGACAGAGCATGAACGGGGGAGGGTCAGAGAGAGAGGGAGACACAGAATCCGAAACAGGCTCCAGGCTCCGAGCAGCCAGCACAGAGCCCGACACGGGGCTCGAACTCACGGACCGCGAGATCGTGACCTGAGCCGAAGTCAGACGCCCAACCGACTGAGCCACCCAGGCGCCCCAACCAGTTATTCTTTTTATGTGGCAAACACCTCTAATTTTGGCCTCCTGAAGAGGAAAAGTGTTTTGGCTCCTTTTTTTCATTAAAGAAGAAAACACAAATCTCAAAGCAAAACAGACTTTGTTTCCTGTGGGTACTCACATGGAGCTGAAGGATGTTCCCAAGAGACAGCTGTGGTCCTGGGCGAGGGCAGTGGGCTTGGGAGACCTTCAGGCACTTAGTTAAGAACTTACTACGTGGGGCGCCTGGGTGGCTCAGTCGGTTATGCTTCCAGTTGCGGCTCAGGTCATGATCTCACAGCTCATGAGTTCGAGCCCCATGTCGGGCTCCGTGCTGACAGCTCAGAGCCTGAAGCCTGCTTCGGATTCTGTGTCTCCCTCTCTCTCTCTCTGTCCCTACCCTACTCATGATCTGTCTCTCTCAAAAATAAATAAAAGTTTAAAAAAAATTTGGGGGCGCCTGGGTGGCTCGCTTGGTTAAGCGTCTGACTTCGGCTCAGGTCATGATCTCACAGTTTGTGAGTGTGAGCCCCACATCAGGCTCTGTGCTGACAGCTCAGAGCCTGCTTCAGATTCTGTGTCTCCCTCTCTCTGCTCCTCCCCTGCTCATACTTCGTCTCCCTCTCTTTCAAAAATAAATAAACATTAAAAAAAAAATTTAAAAAGAACTTATTATGTGCCAGGCAGTGTTTCACAGGCATTAAATCCAATCTGATCTCCCATCCTGTTAGATAGGTGCTGCTTTTATCTCATTTCGTGTGAGAAAAGCAACGTGAGTGATGGCATCCACTCTCGGCACTGTTCTGCCCTCCTGGCTGTATGGCTCTGGCCCAGCCCGTGTCTGTGCGCCTGGATGAATGAGCCCTCTATAGGATGGAGATATATGATTAGTTACACATTCAGGTCATTCTTTTTTAAAGTCTACTTATTTATTTGGAGAGAGAACATAAGCAGGAGAGAGACAAGGAGGGAGGGGGAGAGAGAGAGAGGGAGGGAGGGAGGGAGGGAGAATCCCAAGCAGGTTCCATGCTGTCAGCACAGAGCCTGATGCAGGTCTTGAACTCACAAAACGGTGAGATCATGTTGAGCCGAAATCAACAGTGAGATGCCCAACCAACTGAGCCACCCAGGCGCCCCTAAGATAATTATTACCAGCAGTGTTGTTCAACCTGTTTGTGATTAGCATGCCTGGTTATTGCCGCCCTGTAACGCATTTCCCTTTCCTGGTCTTTGCTGTTTCCTCCACAGGTGGTTAAGAGAGAGGACATCCAGCAGTTCTTTGAAGAATTTCAGTCAAAAAAGAGGAGGAGAGTGGACGGGATGCAGTACTACTGCAGCTAGATTGGACGATGGCACCTGCTCAGCCAGGCCACCGCCAAGGCCACTTACTGTGCCCGGAATAAAAGAGGCGTTTCTCGCATCTGGTCCTGTTCCGGCCTCTCCTTGGAGAGGCCTCCCCTCTGGCCTTGAGCTTCCTTTCCTCCTTAACCACGGTCGCCACAGTGTGTATGCAGATTTCACAACCAGCGCCCTCTGACTCCGCTAAATGCAGCTCATTCCACAGACTGCCGGCCCGCCGCCCGACTACCAGATAACCCCCAGGTTATTCGCTTAGAAGTTTTAAGAAGTTCGATTTGGTTTTGAGACAGTAAACTAGTTTGTTTTTTTTTTTTTTTTTTTTTCCTAATGATTTGTTCTTTAACTCCTGAACGTGTCTACTCTGCCACAGAGCTGTTGTCTCCCAGGACCCTCGCGGTGGGGGGCACGGCGGGAGTGTCCTTCCTGTCTGCCACAACCCCTCTAGGTCCCTCACCCCTCCGATCGTGGTGCCTTGGGTCAGTGCTTCCTCAGGCCCGGTCTGCCTCTTCTCCCACATCCCTGCTTTTGCAAGCGTGGTCACGGCTTAGAGGGTGTCTCAAAACTCGCCTCCTCTGGGCCCGACCTCCGGCGGAGTCAGGGCTGATGGTTTTCTGGGCTGGACGTCTGTCACGGGCGGGGAGATTGGCCGATGGCAGGACCGAGGAAGCCAACCTCTGTTATGATTTTTACTAATAAAGTGAAAACTTCATTCACAATTCCACTGGCACTAGATATTCGAATTTCAGTACTGTAGTGCTCACAGGGCTTCCTGGAGAAAATTCGCCAGTGTACTAGTCCCTCTGCTGCTGCCTAGAAAATAGACCGGGTACTACCCTGTGAAATCTTAGTGGTTTACAAAGTCCTCTGGATTTCTTTATCTTATCAGGGATATTCATAAGCATATATTAAAAACAGACCTATTTTGATATTGTTCTGTTACGAAAATGTTATGAGAACCCCAGTAAATTATTAATTTCCCCCTTAAATCTGTGCTGAAAGAAAAAAAATACTGGTTTAGTTTACTTCTAGCGAGCAGGGCAGGGAGTGCCCTGTTTTGGAAGAGGCAGAGGGTATGTGAGAGACTCCAAACAAGGCCCCAGGCTGCATGAATGATGAGCTTTATGTAAATAAATGTTAATGTCCACGCCTGGTTCTCTGATGACCTTGAGACCCGCTTTTGAAGAACCTTGTGGAATGTTGTATTTTAAGGGGAAGTCCTTTCAGTTGGTATGAAGTCTCTTTACAGCCCTCAGTCTATGGGGAAAACACCTTTGATAAATGCAGAGTCCTCAGTTGCTGTCCCTCTGGAGCAACACGGTCTCTCCGGACAGTAGAGGACCTGCTTCAAGGTATGTGACCCTAAGCGTCGGAGCCTTTGGGGCCACGAGTGTACGTTGATTTTCCTTCGTGTGTCCAGCAGTCGCATGTACCCGTCCTGGGGTGAGATGAACCCGGCCTACAGGACATCAGGGCCTCAAAGAAATGGTCCAACCGTGGTTTTCTGCATCAAGCCTCCTAAGTACAGATCCCCGTGAAGAGTGCTGTGTGGAGCTAGAAGGCCTTCCGGCCACAGGAGGTGCTCGTGTGCCCTGAGCCGGCCTTGCAGAAGGGCTGGGTTGAAAAGCTCGGGGCATCTTTGAGGCTGGTTACGATCCCCAGCCTGGGAACCCTTTTCCAAGTCTGAGGATTTCTGAGCGCCCTCTGCAAGGTTGCGCTAGTGTGCTTGTTGTGGTCCGAAAGTTTCTATCTTCTCAAACGTTTGCTTTAACTGCCAGGGAGTTTCTTGCTCTGATGACAGGTCAGGACCAGGTCTCGGAGGTGACGCGTTATTGCGCAGCACGATAATACGCATCACCCGGGGCTGAGGGGCTCGTTTAGAAAGGTACTGCTCCTCCTTTTACATTAACCAGAAAACCTCTTTTTTTTTTTATCTGTGTTCACAACTAGTTTTCTTATTGACCGTAATGGACTGTCTCTTCTTGTAGAGACTGATTTTGGCCAACATGTGGCAGTTGATATCAATGCATGTTTTATGCCGAACGAGAATACGATATTAGTTGCTTTTAAGGAATTCTGGCATCGTACGTGCATTTTTGTAGACTTGTTACTGGACTTACAGTTACATACTTCGATCAGGTTTCTGTAAAATTTAAATAAAATCAGTTCCAACAAAATGTGGCTTTTCAGATCGTTTCTAGTCATATTTAAATGTGCGTAGCCTCCCTCTGCAGGTAATAAGAAACATGAATATGATGTGAGTATTACAGCAGCTATTCCTGCCCTGGCGTCCTGCTCCAGCAGAGGGACCGGTTAATTTCTCCCCTGCTGTTCTAGAAGATGTGGCCTGATCTGAGGTTTGCCAGCAGGGCTCCTGCACTGCCCTGGCTTTATAACCCCTCCTCGAGGGAGGTTCCAGGACTCCCGCTGGGGCCCCAGGGAACAGGAGAACCGAGCAAGGCGCTTGGGTTGCGACCAATGGCAACATGTTCAGGTACTGCTGTGTGTGGAAAGAGAGGCCAGGCGCCCACAGTCTGGGGAAAAGATGAGGTCCACCGTCACGGTAGCTCTTATTTCAAAAGTAAACATGAAAACAGACCAAAAAGCCAATGTAGAGGCCCATCTTTGGCCTCATCCCAGATCTTGCTTCTGTGGAAATTATTCAGACTGTGGTCATCACCCGTGGTGAGTTAAGCTCGCGAATGAAGGGCTGTGTTCTGAATGAATGTTCTGGCCCCAGAACCGCCCACCTATCTGACAGCTGGGGATTAGATTCCCCTCGGTGCCAGGAAAGCCGCAGTTCTCCCAGCTCCCCTAAAGGACTCTGGTGAAGCAGAAGGAAATTGAGAGCAGTCCAAGTACTGCAGGACCTTGGTGGTGACCTAGTTCAGCTCCCCAGGGGAGAGACGAGTGTGGTCTGGGGAACATGGGACGTTCAGGAAACCAACCCAGTTCCCGGCAGCCGGTGACACTGTCACCCAGTCAGGTCACCTTGAAGTGGCTGCTGGATACGAGCCTTGGTCTGAGGAGGCACCTGGCATTTGGCACTGGGCCAAAGCCAAACGTGCCTCACTTGCCCCCCTGAACCACTGGCGTTAGTCTCCTGCTTACAGTCACTGGACCCCTCGGTTAGAAGGGGCCTGAGAAGTCACCGAGCCTCACTTGTCAGGACAGGAGGTCCTCCCTCACGGATGAGACTTGCTGGCAACCTATGCTGGTCTTGGCCGCTCGGCTCCCTTGTCTCCATGCTGTTGGTGACAGTGCCCCAGTTTTCAGTTCGCTCTCTGCTCCCCCGCCCCTGCTATGTGGTTTGAGGTTCATTGATCACACCTCTCCCAGCTGCCGGCATCAATCTTCTAAGCACTGGAGGGGTCAGCCTTTGGAGGGAGTCGACACCATGGAAGGCAAAGAGGAGAGAGAGGTTCGGTGATTCAGGCATCGAGCCCCTGGATCAAGCCTTACCTGAAGCTTGTGCAACTAGTAGACTTCTCTGTAGCAGAGAACTTTACTGTGGTTCACCTGCAGTGACAGAGTGCTCGCTGTCTCGCATGGTACTCATCCCCTGTTCTCTTAGTCCTTGGTGTATTTTCCCAAGCAAAAAGGCTAGTTGTGGCTTCTGGACTTGTCCACCGACCTCCCATCCAAATCTTTGGTCTTCTCCCAGCGATGCCTCTGGCTGCAGTGGGAGGGTGGTTCATGATGCTCTCGGGCACCTGCCTTAGCAGTTCTGCCCTGACTGCCCACCTGGAGACTCCCACCTGGGCGTCTCCTCAGCCAACTCTCCTCCTGTGGGGCCCGTGGCTCGTGCTCCCCTTTCCTCCCACCCACATGCCAGTCTCCTGGCTTCTCTCTCTTGCCTCCGCCTCAGGCCTGAAGGCTCCTCAGTGCAGCTCTACTAATAGTTGGATCAAAAAGTTTTATCACTGAATTAGGGCTCTCTGGAGAAACAGAACCAATAGGATATAGAAACATATCCTGTTGGGTGTGTGTGTGTGTGTGTGTGTACACACACACACACACACTTACATATATACGATATATATTATCTGTATATATCATGAGGAATTGGCTCACACAATTATGGAGGCCAAGAAGTCCTGCGATCTGCTGTCAGCTGCAGACTGGGGAAAGCTGGTGGTGAGGTTCCAGTCCAAGACTGAAAACCCAAGACCCAAGGGGAGCTGACGAGGTAACCAGCAGCTGAGAGCTGACGGACTCTCCCAGTTCAGAAGATCAATGTTCCGACTCAGGCCGAGAGGACATTTTTCTTTCCTCCGCCTTTTTCTTCTATTCAGATCAACAGATCGGAGGGTACCCACACCCCGCGCCCCTGCCGGGGAGAGCGGCCTGCTGTACTCGGCCCCTGCCTTCTAATGCTAACCTCATCTGGAAACACCCTCACAGACGGACACCCAGACATCATGTTAGCCAGACATCTGGGTACCCCATGGCCGAGTCAGGTGGACACATAAAATTAACCATCACAACAACCAGCCCATCTGTTGTGTCTCATCCCCCCCCACAAGCATGTTTGTGGAGTGAGCTCGGCCCCTCTGCGCGCGGCAGTTTTTGTCATATTTGCCATTTGAACCTTCGCGGTCCACGGCCTGACCGGACCTAGAGGATCACGTTTATGCAACCTTGTCACTCTGTATCCTGCGTGGGTTCACGGCGACAGTGCCCCGTGTCTCCCCGGTGGGGCAGGGGAAGGGACTCCTGGAAGACAAGGCTGAAGCGAGGGTCAGTGCGCTGGGAGCGCGAGTCCACAAGGTGGCGCCATGATTAAGTGGGAGGCCACTGCAGACGCCTGGGTGGCTCAGTCGGTTGAGCGTCCGACTTCGGCTCGGGTCATGATCTCACGGTCCGTGGGTTCGAGCCCCGCGTCGGGCTCTGTGCTGACAGCTCGGAACCTGGACCCTGCTTCGGATTCCGTGTCTCCTTCTCTCTCTGCCCCTCCCCCGCTCATGCTCTATCTCTCCCTGTCTCAAAAATAAACATTTAAAAAAAAAAAGTGGGAGGCCGCTGGAGCTTACAGTGTGGGAGTCTCAGGGATGTAGGATTCCAGGGTGTCCAAGGAAGACTGCAGTGTCCACTAGTGACTTGGGGTCTGTGGACACGGGGTCTCCACCTCACCCTGTGGCTGGGGCCCCCGAGTGGACAAGAGCGAGGGAGAGACCACGGGTTCTGTGGTGGCACCGGGTAGGTTTGGGAGGAATGGGGAGGTGCTGGGGGGGTGGGCATCGGAGAGGAGGTGTCATCAACGGGCCTGATGCTCAGGGGTCAAGGCAGGGGTGGAGCTGTGAGTCATCAGCAGGCTGAGTGATGGAAGTTGTGGGAATGAATGAGCTCGTCACAGGGAGGAATGTGAAGAGTGAGGAGGTAGGATGCCCGGCAACAAGGTTGAAAAGATGAGCCAAGAAACAGGAAGCCAAGAGGCAGCCAGAGCGGCGGGATGGGACCCAGGAGCCATGGCACAGAAGTTAGGGGTGTCGTGGGGTCACTGTTGCCAAGTCCCATAAGACGAAAAGCATCTGTTGAGATCTAGACAAGCTCTAAGCCAACTGAGCCAAGAGACAAAGGTAAGATAGGTGGGTTTCTTCCCTAACCCCCTTCATTCCTCATAAAGCTGATTTGGGTAACATGACTTTCTCTATGGGTTCATGGGCTCCTGACCCTGAACTCTGGAATTGGGCAGACAATGGCAGGCACCAGCTGTGGGACAGACAAGCAGGGTCTCTACGGCCGGGCTGGCTTCCCCGTTGACCGAGGACGTTGGGGAGTTTCTGCCGTCTGTGGGTAGCTGGTTCCCAAGACAGAGGAAGGAGAGAAGAGGCCGGCCCGAGGCAGAGCCTTGCCAGCCTGTTCCCTAACGTCAGCTCGCAACAGTCAAGAGCACTCCCGAGTGCCCTCCACGTGGGGGCACGAGGTGGGCAGTGCCCGCCCTAATTTGTCACGTGAAGGTGGTTGGGGACCAGGCCAGGTGTGATGGCTGGGAGGGAGGGGAGCAAACAGCTGGAAGCACAGGGAGGAGGGCAGGACAGAGAGAGGGAGGACGTGGGCCTGGGAGGTGCGGCTGAAAGGTCAGAGACACTAGGGCAGCTAAGTGCTGTGTGAGGAGGCAACACCCAGAGCAGGGGCTGCGGGTGAGACAGCTTCACTGACCAAGTGAGGACCTTAGGAGACAGGACAGGGTGGGCTCCAGAGCCAAGGGGGCAGGGGGCCAGGCCGCCTCCCCGCACCAGGGGTGGGCGATGTAGGTGGGGTGTTGGTTTGAGGCCACCGCTGAGTGAGTGTCCATCTGAAGGCATCTGGCCCACAAGGCCAAGGAGCAAGCGGCAAGCGGGATCCCGGTGGCCCTTTGGGAAGGTGGGGAGAGCAGGTGTGGGCTGGGGACCATGTGACTGTCTTCAATAGTCCTCCAAAGCTTGGGTCCAGGCGCAGGATATGGACACGTCCGTTGTTTATGTGTTGAGTTTGGCCAGGAGGACGGCTGAGAAAGTGCACAAGGGAAAGGGGCAGACACCTGGAGTGGGGAGTCGGGAGGTCAGAGGCCAGAGTTCTAGAAAAGGCACAAGAGGGGTATCAGGAGGACCTGGACAGGGAAGATGGGGGCCTGAGAGCAGGAAGTGAGGGGAGCCCTTCTGGGGACAAGGGGAAGGTGTGTCACAGAGTGGGCAGCAGAAGTGGAAGAGCAGGTGGCTGGAGATGGTGAAGACGTGGATGGAGAGGACAACAGCCAGGCTGACTCAGGGTGTGAAAGGGGAGCCAGTGTGGGGGCGAGGTGAAGGGAAGCAGGGCAGGCAGATGGTAGGAGCTTCGAGGTGCTGAGGGAGGCAGCCGTACACCGACGTCGTCCTGACCCTCGGTGCATGGAAAGTGCTGGAAGGAGCCCACGCTTGGGAGCAGGCTGCAGGGTGTCAGGAGAGCTGGGACGGAGCTGAGGTGGAAGAGGAGGAGGAAGGTGTTGCGGGGGCGGGACGCCCCAGGCAGGGCTGGGCGACGACGGGCAGGGGTCAGGGACCTCCCTGGGAGCTGGAGAGGGCGGAGGGCTGGGTAAGGCCCCGGCAGGGCAGGAAGCACAGCGGGGGGCGGCGGGTGGGGGGCAGTGGGAAGTGGGGACACTCTGGTCTCTCAGGGGTTTGGCGCACCTTCTGGAATATACAGAAAGGGGAAAAGCAACTGCATTTAGTTCAGGCACGGAGGGTGGGGAGGAATTTAAGGTACATCCCAGAGAAGACTCTGGATACGGAGGATACTTACGTAGCTGAGTAGTGTAAGGCTGAGGGGTTTCAGGAGGAGGGCGCAGAAGGCAGCAGCTGCCCACAGCACCTCACAGCAGCCCTGCGAGGCAGGAGTTTCTTGCTCTGAGAACGGGAACAAGACTTCGGTTCAGGGTGCCTTGAGGATTATGAGGCAAAACACACAAAGTCCACCATCAGAGCTCAGCGAGCAAACTGCTGTCACCCCATTTAAGGATGAGGCCCCTGAGGGTGAGCTGCTTGACCCCAGGTCCCTGAGGCCCGGATGTGCCGTGGTTGGCACCCCTGTGACTGTCCTCACTGAGCCCTTCCTCCCTCGGGTTTCCTGTCCTCAGCTTTTCACTCCCTCCGAAGTCCAGCCGCCGCCATCCAGCAGATTCCCCAAAGTTTAGAGACCAGTGATGCTGGCCTCCAAATCTGAGGCTCTGTGAGGAGGTGAGGCTCCCACCCCGGGGAGACTTCAGAGGAGGACGTCACCCTGGTGCCAATGCAAAGCTCAGGCGGGCATCTGAGGAAATGTGCATGGGCAGCTCTGGGGCGGGCAGGCGGGGAGGTTTCAGCGACTGAATAAAAAGGGGTCCGTGAGCCAGAAATATGCAGATGGAGGGACATGTCAGGGGGTCACTGAAGTGAAGCCCATGAAAAATCCCAGTGTCATTATCAGTGCCATGTGTAAAGCTGCATTTGGAGCAGGGACAGTGCAAAGTTAGCAGGTGACGGAGGGCAGAACCTTGTACCTGACTTCGGTCCTTTCTGTCAAAGGGAACGCGCTTCAAACCCAGACAAGCAGAGAGAACGTGACAGGGGGGATCTGGGGATCCTGAGGCTCACTTCCTGTGGGCGGCATGCCAGGGTCCTTCTGTACAGGATGACCAAACACCAGGAATGACCAGATGTCTCAGTTCATCTGCCCCCCTGGTGCCATCAAGTGGGGGATGGTAGGTTCTGGTAACTGGCATCGTGGCGGGGGGGGGGGGGGGGGGAGAGGCAGGGGCGGGGCGGGAAACCTTCCCTGGTGTTCCCTTGAGGATTCTAAGACGAACATTCAGCTATTGCTGAATGATCTCCGAACACCTGCAGAAAGCAGCTGGATTAGGAACGGGGTGTTGTAGCTCCTCTCTCCCGCCCCCACCCCAGAGCCACTCAGGCTCGTCTCTGCGTCTCACCTCCCACTCCCTCCTTCCCCAGCCTGCAGCCTTGCCAGCCTCACTCTCCTCCATGGGCTGCTAGCCCAAAGCATCTTTTGGGCCTTATCTCCCCAAATCTCTGAGCAGCAAGAAGGGTGGAATTGGTCTCTAACTTCTTTTAATTAGCTTGAAAAGGTAATACATGCATGTAACTTGAAAATTCAACCAGGACAAAATGTGTACGTTAAGCCCCCACCCGCTGACAACGCCCCTTAAGGCCGTCCTGGGAACATTTGTACAGACCCCTTGGACATCTTTTCATCTATGCGGGTGTATTACAGACCTCCTTTGTCTTGTTTTCCCAAAAGTAGGAGCATGGTGTGCATTACTCTGTATTTTCACTTCTTTTACTTCCTACATTCTGAAGATCATAGTCCCTGCTTTTTTTTTTTTTTTTTTAACTTTTTTTTTTTTTTTGAGATGGCCAGGGAGAGAGTCCCAAGCAGGTTCTGCAGTGTCATCACAGAGCCCAATGCGGAGCTCGAACTTCACGGAACTAGGAGATCATGACCTGAACCGAAGTCTTAACCAACTGAGCTGAGCCACCCAGGCCCCTCACAGTCCTTGCTTTGTAGCCAGGCCCTGCCTGGCCTTTGGAATGACACATATGCTGGTTTCCTTTCTACCTGGTAGGCGGCCTTAGCCAGCAGCTCCCCCTAGCTGAACTGTGAAGGTCAGAGTTCCTCCAAGTTGATTCCTGGGCCCTCTTTTCATCTTTTTTGTTTTCAATGTTTATTTTTGAGAGAGAGAGAGAGAGAGAGAGAGAGAGAGAGAGAGAGAGAGAGAGAGAGAACACGCGTGTGCATGAGCAGGGTAGGGGCAGAGAGAGAGGGAGACACAGAATCTGAAGCAGGCTCCAGGCTCTGAGCTGTCAGCAGAGCCCAATGTGGGGCTGGGACTCACAAACCGCAAGATCACGACCTGAGCCGAAGTCGGATGCTTCGGCACCCCGGGCCCTCTTTTCATCTTAAACCTTTCCCCCGTAGTCACCAATCTACTCCCAAGGCTTTCCACGTGCCCACATATGTAGACAACTCCCACCTAGCACCTCCAGCTTAGACCCTTTCCTCTGAGCGTCTAAGCTTGCACAGAATGGCCAAGTGCAGACGACCAACATTAGACTCCCAACTTTCTGCCGACCCGACTCCTCCTGCCTCAGGTTCTGCATCTCCCTGGAAACCCTCCCCGCGAATCCCTCTCCTCCTTGCGCTGTGGTTCGGGCTTTCCCTTGATTGCACTCTGCAACTCACTTCCTTCCACACTAAGTCTTCCCAATCCCGGGACTGGTTAGACCCCCAGCCTTAACTTCTGTAATAATGCAGTGGCTTTTGTTCCTCAAGACCCAAAAATTGTTATGGGCATGGCTGTGTCTTGTTCATCACTGTCATCTCAGGACTTAGCAGTCTGGCAGTTAGAAGTCACCTACTTATTGAACAAATAAATGTTTGTGGAACAAATGCACGCCTCGCTCATGCCTACCTCCACCCCCAGCACATTATGCTTCCCTGCCCGGGCCACCACACTTCCTGGTTCAGAACGTGGGCTCCAGAGCCACACTGTCTGGGTTTGAGCCTGAGGCCTTTACTAACTTACTAGGTGTGTGACCTTGGACAAGTTACTTGATATCTCTGTGCTTTGGTTTTCTCATCTGTAATAAAATAGCACTAATGATAGCATGTATTAAAGGAAGTACCTAATTCATTGATTAAAGAAAAAAAAAATAAAGAAAAATAAAGAAAAAAAAAAAAACATGAATCTGGCATGTTTCGTCTCCTATTCATTCCTGGGCCATGTCGAGCCAGTCTTCCCCTCTGCCATGATAACCTCTTACTGCTCTGTCCTGCTTTGTTTCTGGGACAAAAGTCATTTCCAGCAAGAGTCCAAAGTTTCTGAGAATAGGTGTCCTGTTGGCTGTCTGCTGTGGAGGCTGGACCCAAGAACTATTCCTCAGTGCCCTAAGGAAAGGTGAGGCCTGATGTGGCTAGGGAGCTGCCTGAACCCGCTGTCCCACGGCCATCTGCAAGTACAGGAATGAAGTTGACTTATTCAATTTTTCATTTTTAGATCTTTGAGAAGCTCACATACAAAAAAAACAAAACAAAACAAAAAACCACCTTATATTTTATCTTGAAAGTCCACAGTTAAACCTAAGATGGAGAATCACCTTAGTAAGGCATGAAGGTGGAAAGGTTAGAATGAATTTATTAGTAAAATGATTAAAATAAAAAATGATAGATTTTATAGCAATTGAGAAAATGCGAATTAGAAAACTTTGTTTCACATATGATTTTTCAGAAAGCTAGTCAAGATCATCAAGATCATGACTCCATAACCCTTTCAAATTGAAAAATATGAAGGAGCCCTAGTTTGAAAGAGAAAAAAGTGCAGACGCTTGGACACCTATGAGTCTTGGGACACATCTGGGTCTCTCAGTAACTGACCACCGTGGTTGGCACACTCTGGGCGGGGGGGTTCATGCGGTCAGGATGCAGAACTTCCTTTGGAGACCCCTGTGCAAGTAACTTTGCTACAATTTGTAAGCTGAAATCTCTCAGAAATTTCCCAGTGAAGTAAAAGAATGAATCTGACTCAGATGAAAATGTGGTATTCCAAGAAAACCGTAATAATTTTTAAAAGCCCCTGATGGACTGAAACCCTGGAGACACAGGGGACATTCACCTTTCTTCCCAATTCTACCCTTGGGGTGGTACCATCACCCCACCCCTAAGTTGAGGATTGCATGCTACAGGGCTGAAACAGACTATCCAAGTCAGCAGGTTCTATACAAGCCGTTTATTTGAAATGCCAACTATATGTAGGATAAAGTCAGTGCTACATGCTTATTAGTAACAGTAGAAAAATAGAACCGGTGGAAACCTTTGTACAACCGTAATGATACTCAAAAGAGAAATGTATCGTTTTACAATGCTTCACACAGACGAATTCAAGTTTGGAGGTACCTAAATAAAAATACTATATATTTCTTTAAAAAACACTATGTACAATTGAAGCGTAAACAAGTTTTACAAAGTACTGGTTATGCAGGTTGTAGAAAACACTTGCATAGGACATGAAATCCGTTTAAGAAAAATTTCTGAGCCTTTAGCATTGAAGGCACTTGACTTCATAGCAGTAACAGCACAACCACAGGAAATGCAGTGTTGTAGAAGATGCCACCTCTCTGAAGTATAGATGTGGTACACAAACGGCAAGTGGAATTCAGGAATCTGTATCTTTGAGCCACCCCATCTAAGAGCAGGATCCCACACCACCTGCCCATGGAACCCGGATACACGGTCACGTGTAGTACACAAAGAAGCTTCCAGAGCTTACCTCGTCTCTTAGAACCCACGTAAACACACCAACACGAGAGGCTGTTTTCAAGACACACACTTGTAAGTCATCTTTCTAGAAACGGCCACAGCGTTATGATATTCAGAATGTGGAAGGCTGACACATGGTCTGAGGGTTTTCTAGAAGGAAAAAAAAAAAACAAAAACCCAAAGACTTGCCAATAAAACAATTGTGCAACCGCTATTGCAATCTCCAGGACAAAAAGACAACTTAACAGTTCATAAAACATTGTTCATACGACAGTGTCCATGGAAAATAGTCAAATACCTTTTAGTGTGTGACGGCAACTCTTTTAGCAAGGTTATGTGTAATGAGGTTTGAAAGTAAACCACTTAGTAGACAAAGTAAACCATTGCAGAACCGGGAATAGCACCCATCACTGCTGCTGTAATAGTAACTTTCAACTGAAAAGTTGAAAGTCAACCAAATAATAATTAAAAAAAAAAAAAAGTCAATTCCCTTTGAGTTCATTCCTAAGCTAAAAACATGAATGCCTTAGAATTGCAAAACAAGTGTCTTAGAAGTGTTTCATGAAACACGTTTCCCCCTAAAAGGAGGATGACACATCACGAAAATACCTATTTTGCTGAGTAGTTACTGAGAAATGTTAACCCTTCCCCTCCAGAGACTGGTGCGGGGTCGGCTGGGAGCCCCTGCCGCCCCCACACTGCCCCCTTCACACTCTGCATCATCACCCTCATTCAAATGGACAAGGACCGTCCAATGCCAGAATGTGAACAAACAACCAAAAGAAAATCCAATAAAGGATGGCAATCTTGTAATAAAGAGTTGAGGACGCAAAACCAAGAATAGGTAAAGTTTCACAGACAGTTCGACAAAAAGACTCAAATACAAAGAACTTGTTAAAAATCCTGAAGATCCAACTGGTTCTGGAAATGCCAGGAGAGCTTAGGTCTAGGATGTATGCCTGGAGAAGGCTAAGGGGGATGGGACAAAGGCCGTGATATGTGGAAAACTCAAATGGCTGCTTTTCAGTGATCGTTTTTGCCTTTCATGCTATTTCTTTTCGAGTCACAGGTGACTTTGTAGTTAAATTATCCATCAAAATCACAAAACTAAGACAAAAATATAAGAAAAAGACCAACAGCATCTTGAAGAAACATGGATCTTCTCTTTCTGCTCCAGGGGCTAAACGGTAGTTCTCTAAACTGTCACACAGTGGGCACCGAGGGAGGTGATTGTCTGATGGCCTGATTGTCCACGGTCTCAAGAGGAGATCTGGTATTCTTTCTGAGATTTCGTTCTCATGAAATTTCTAAACTGAGTGACACGCCAGGTCCCAAATTTTATATTCTACATACGCTTTTTTTCTCTAAGAGCCATCTTACTCAGGCTTCACATTTATCTTAGTACAACAGCATTAGAAGATTTTAGTGCCAGGTTCGCATTACAAAGGATTGAAGAGGTGGATTCCAAAGCCAGAGGCACACAGCTGTTCACCTACCCCGGCCACCACGCCTCACAAGGTACATCAGAAGTCCACTGTCGCCCACCCGAACACACACAAGCCACATCTGCTTACCTTCTGCAAAGTCTCACCAGTCCACAATCCCATGGGTTAGAGTCAGTTCCTCTCTACACACAGTTTAGTCAGAGCAGCTATTAAATTAGTAAAAGCAAACTTCATAAATTAAAGTAGGAACAGTGGCCACTTGTTTTTATGTTTGGGGAATATGAAAGAATATTTGATACATTTTCAGAAAAATGAACGTGTGACGTCAAATAGCTCTTATCTAACATTTTGAAAAATACAGGTCAGAGATGAGAAAGCTTTTTCCCACCCAGATTAGCTCTACTCACTCTTATTTGCGGTACTAGCGTGGTACGGTCTGAATTCAGAATAGAAATCTAAAACTACATCAAAGTAATTCATGTCAAGACATGTATATAAATACACGTTAAGGAATATGATGGAATTAACAGTTTTGTTTCCGGAGACAGAATGAGATCGGCTTCAAAAGACACCATCATCTATTATAAAGAGTCAAACCTCCTCAAAATGAGAACAGAGTCCTATGTTTTTCTAGCTCTAAAAAAAAAAGGAGCCTCAAAGGCGAAGCTAGCCAACCTCCCAGGGGCTGAGTGTTCGCTCCAGGAGGCATGGAGCTCAGTGCGCACCACCGCCGGCATCGATGAGCACGCCAGCAGCAGCCAACTCGGTGGGCAGCACAACGCGGGGCAACGGTTCGCCGTATGCGGATAGACTGACGAGTTCCTCATCTTTGAGACTACCGACTGTTAGGATTTTTTAAAATGTCAGATTATTCCTGAGTGTATATCCACAGGGTGAAGTAGGAAAGACTGTAAGAGAAACTACAGCTTCGGGAGAAATCAGAGTTGTTGACACCCAATAGAAACCTATTTACTTAAAAGTGCATGTAATTCATTTATATGGTAGCTTGTAAAGGCTCCCTAGCCCTGCATAGTTTTAGAGTGAGTGTGAGTGATTCATAGTTTTATATATATATACATACTCAGAAAAGAGGCTCCCAGACATCCTTCATATGAGGGGATGTTCAGCAAGTCTCTTTTCTTCTAAGTGCTACGGCTGTGTGTATGTGTTTGTAAAAATACAAAGTGAATGCTCAAATAATGTTAAAGCGATTTAAAAACTCAAATACTAATATATTTACACTGGAGAGTAAGAAAAAAAAAAACAGTCCTTAGCTCACACATTGCCCTTCCAAGGGAGAGGATCTTAAAAGATCCCATGTGCTCAGTGGTTCAGTAAAATCCCAAACCAGCGCCCCCCAATGGAGTTCAAGTAGGACATGTAGTGTTTCACTGGGAAAAGAAAAAAAAAAAAAGGTTTCTTTTTCTTTTTTTGGTGACAAAGCATTATGCGTTCTACAACAACTTTTTTAGGACACCAAAATTCAGACACACTTTGAAAAACATTTAAAAGAAAACATAGGCTTACAAACACCAAATGACACCCATAAGACTGAAGCCCTTTTGTTTTTTTTTTCCCACAGAGAGCAAGACAACTGAAGGCAGCAAGCAGTCCTCAGCTGGAGAGTCGAAGCTCAGAACCAGAAATCCCGTAGTGCAAGCTTTAAGTCACTTCGTTATTTCCACTGCCTTAGGATTCCAGAAAATCTGATGTCTTTAGAACCTCATCTAGTGATACGCTGATCCACACTACCAGCATTCGCAGGAATTCTGACAGCGTCCACACTGGGAACAAAGCAAGAGCTTTAAGCCTGGGCACAAAAGGCTTTGCTCCTTTCTGTTCTTTATGGAACCAGAAAACTTCAGGATCCTGATTGGACTCCCGCTGGAGGAATGAAGACCAGCTCCCAAAGACTTAGTAAGTAAGAAAGAATGATACTAGGTTTATGGAGACTGAGCAGGAAGATTTCTGAACTAAAACGATTACTGAAAAGAGAGGAGCATTTTGATGTGCTGTTCTTTGGAATTTCTATAATTAAAAAATAAACACAGAACTATTTCATAAGAAAATACATCTTAGTGTGCAATCCAATGCACGTGGAAACTGGTAGATGAAAGGTAAAATGCAAAAAAGTATGAAAATACAGTTCCTTTAAATGTGGCAATAAAGTGTAACATACTGATATAAAATCAACACAGATAAAATAAATGTACAAGTGCAAAAAAAATCCCATCATTTGTAAAGAGAAAAAAAAGTGCCAGCTTGCTTGCTCTTAAAAATGCTTCCCCACATAACTGTTCAAACACAAAATAGACAGATGCAGCATTCAAAATAACCCTCTTAGCATGCCATGTCTAATAAACATGTATATACAAAAACGAGAATAAACTAATGTGAAACTGAGTTCGCTGGCATCAATAAACTGGTCTCTAAGTTGTTGGGTTACATCATAAAATGGGATGTTTCACATCTCAGGCACAGACGACTTGGAGGTTGCTCTCAGAGGGCAGACTTTTTATAGAGGAAGTCTGGCTTGCTTGGTGACCTCCTTCCCCTGCTTATTGAATCTTCCCTTTCTAAATCGGAATTTCGCTGAGCTCCATGGCCCAGGGACTCGCTGTCGGCCAGTCTCCTACTGGGTCTCTCTTCCGGAGCTTCAGAGCTGCATGCAGAATGTGAGGGTCTGTTGGGAGTCAGCCCAAAAGTCAAGTCAGTTTCCACTGCTGTTCGTCCCCTGACGTGGGCTGGACCATTGCCAACATTTTCTGGGGCTGCCAAAGGAAAGTCTGACTGCTGGGGAGGTTGCTCAACGACATCAAGGTGTATTGGCTCATTCTTTTGTCTGTGTAGATGCCCGTCAGGGGAAAGTGGATATTCTCTCCTAGCTTCTTCCTGCTTTTTAGGAGAGGTCTGGCTAGGTAGGTAGGCTGACTTTAAGCCACTTGGTGATGCCTTATTGTGGCTATACAAATCGGGACCAAAATATCCACCTTGCGAAGGGGAGGGGGTGCGTCTGCCAGGAGCAGGCGTAGAAGGTCTGCAAGCAGCATTTGAGAAGTCATAGAAATCCGGATATTCCTGCTGATTTTCTCGAGCATCTGCTTTTTGCTCTAGCGTGTGTTTCTTTCGAGACGTGTGTGTGTGCCTCTGTGGAATACACGACAGATGCTGGGGAGGCCCTGGTCCTACTTCAGAAACTGATTGGCTTAATTCTGTGTCAACAGCCAGTTCTGGAAGCCTCCTGTCCTTGAGTGACAGTGTGGACACACCCATGGCAATGTCCGGCATTAGATCATTTAGCACAGGTTGGGTACACTGCAAACAGAGATAAAGGAAGAGAGGTTAAAAGAAAAAGGCCCATGACACCCTCTTTGTAAAACTGATGTTCACTGATTTTGCTTCCTCATTATAAAAGTAATACAGGCTTAGTTTTAAGAATGATAAAAATATAGAAAACCATAGAAGCCAAAAAAACCCAAAAACAAAAACATTAACCTTCCCTGAGATAATCATCATTAACGATTTAAGGTATTTCTCACTTTTTTTTTCTCTGCACATATATTAATCTTCACAAAATGTAGTGCATATATAAATCTGTGGCTAAATTTTGAGATTATTATTCCACTGTACTGATGAGCCATGGCTTACTTAACCATTCTCCCACTGCTGATATGAAGGTTGTTTCCTATTTCTCATTATCGTAATCAAGACTGTAATGGGGGTACCTGGCTGGGTTGGTGGAGCATGTGACTCTTGATCTTGGGGTTGTGAGTCTGAGCCCCACATTGGGTGTAGAGACTACTTAAAAACGAAAGCTTAAAAAAAGAGACTGCGACAAACATACAAATAAATTACCTGTAAAAGGAATTTTATCTAAAATAAAAAGTAAGGGGACTAGGGTGGCTCAGTCAGTTAAGGGTCTGACTCTTGATCTTGGCTCAAACCATGATCTTGCGGTTCGTGGGATCAAGCCCCAAGTCAGGCTCTGTGATCACAGCGCAGAGTCTGCTTAGGATTCTCTCTCCCTCACTTTCTCTGCCCCTTCCTTGATCGTGTGCACGTCTGTCCTCTCTGAAAAGAAACTTAAAAATAAAATAAAATTGAAAAAAAATAGAACTTTGTAATTGTAAAACCAAGGGCCGGGCCAACAGGATGGGAACTTGCCTTATCAAATACTATCGACCTCTGTTGCTTCTTCTTTTTTTAGGGGCTTGGGAGGACAGGTGGGAGAGTAGGTAGCAGGGTATAAAGTGAGGAAAGAATATAATTTGACCCAAGGTGTACACTAGTCCACAGATTCCAAAAGCTGTATTAAAAAAATTTTTTTAAATGTTTATTCATCTTTGAGAGACAGAGAGAGACAGAGCATGAGCAGGGAAGGGGCAGAGAGAGGGAGACACAGAATCGGAAGCAGGTTCCAGGCTCTGAGCTATCAGCACAGAGCCTGATGCGGGGCTCGAACCCATGAACTTCAAGATCATGACCTGAGCCGAAGTCGGACGCTCAACCGACTGAGCCACCCAGGCACCCCTCCAAAAGCCACATTTTAATAACGATTCCCTGAATTAATATATGTATCCTTTGTTTTTCTTTTTTTTTTTTTAATTTTTTTCTTTAACGTTTGTTCATTTTTGAGAGACACAGAGACAGAGTGCATGTGGGGGAGGGGCAGAGAGAGAGGGAGACACAGAATCCAAAGCAGGCTTCAGGCTCTCAGCTGTCAGCACAGAGCCTGACGCAGGGCTCGAACTCACAAACCATGAGGTCATGACCTGAGCCAAAGTCGGACACCCAACCGACTGAGCTACTCAGGCACCCCTCTTTTGTTTTTCTATTGAAGGCCACTGATAATGTGTGACTGAGCAGAAGGACTTAAAAATCACTATTTTTTTTCAAAGGTATTATATAAACAGAAATTGAACCTTTCATTCAGTGCAAAACTGAGCAAGGTCCTCACTTAATTTACTAGCTATTAACGCTAGCTACTGTGGTTCCTAGTCAAATGAGCCTCCTGACGGAAGAGCTTGCCAGAGGCCGACGCAGGCATGAGGACCGATCATCCATCTACTTTCTGAATGGGGAATCTTCTGCCACATTGCTCCTGACAGTACACTTAGCTATAAATAACTTTCCTTTCCTACCCCATCAAAACATTTGGTAGAAGAGCAGATTCTATAGAAGAGAAGCTAGGGCAGATTCTAGACGTGTGTTTGAATGGAGCATCGTGAAACCGAGAGCATCCAGTGGCACTGCCCAGTAACATCATCCCTTCTAAGTACCTACAATGAACACAAAGACAAGGAAGGTGCCAACCACCCTCCCCACACACCCTGTCTCTCTTCCTGTCTTCTCACTTGGCCTTACCTCCCTCTCTCCATAGTCCTGGAGTCCACGCTTTCGGCTTGGTGGCAATACTTCTGGGCACTGCTGAGTCCCACTAGGGCTCTTGGAGTCAGGGAAACCGCCTCTCATATTCCATGAACATTTTATTTGCCCTAAATTAGTGAGATGTTAACTTACCACTTGTTTCTCAGAAGTTACTGCTGCTGAGGTGGTGGCGGTGGCGGCGGTGGCCACAGTCTGTCTCCCCAGTCCTGTGGTGTTGGTGCAATCAGGTGCTGCTGCTTTAACACCTGGCAAGTAGACGGGAGGGGGGCCGGCTTTAGGGGCCGTTCTGGAGTGAAACAGTGAATGATTACAGGGATAAGAGAATGAACGCGAAGGATGCTGGCTGGGAGGTCTTTGTTTCCAGCCTGCTTTGAGTTGGTTATGGATTGGGGTCGCTGGGGGGTGGTACGGAGGTGGCGGTGGGGGCAAGGGTGGATGGAAGGCCACAAAAGAGTCCAGATCTGTAAACATGGTTTCTGCAGTGGGGGTACTGTTAACTCGACATCTCCCAGACTGTCTCATTGTCAAGAGCGGACTTTCATCCCCAAAACGTTCATCCGGAAAGAACTTGTGAGGATTCTGAAAGATTTAAACAAACAAGACATTTATCAGCAAATTTTCTAGATAGAAATTTACAGGCTGAGAGCATTAAGTGAGATCCTAAGAAAACCACATTCAGCAAGAGTAAAAGGCACAACATTATTTCTCTAGGCCAGAAGCCCAAGAAAAATTTACCTTAATAATAGCACAAAAGGATAGAGTGGAGTCTCTATAGCCTAAGATACAGCTATCAAGGAGAAGAGCTTAACTAAATATTCCAGCAACCAGGTTGGTAATCTCCTGCAAGATTATGTGATAATGCAAAAGCAGGAAATAAAACCTAATTCAAATGAGTCTTTGCTGAGAAAATAAAATTAAATACCAAAGGACAAAAAGGCATACAAGTAAAGATCCTCCTAGAACTTTCTTACAAAACATCTGCACTCTGTCTGAAATAAAAACTATAAAATACTAATCCTTACCTATTACATATAACTCAGTTTTATGAGCATTTTGATAAACATTATGTAAGAATACTTAATCTGTAAAACTTTAATGCAATTTAAGATACCAAATTAAGATACAGTTTAGAATGTCAAGGGGGAAAGAAATGTATAGTATACAAGACTATTTCATGGATGGAATCCACAGCAAAAAAAAGAAAATCAAGAACCTGTAAGTGGCCTGCTCCCTTGCCTAAGAACATCACACCACATTCCCCTTTGAAGACTCCAGCTAAACAAGTCTAGAGTCAGTGGCAAAAAAAATTCAATCACTTGACCAGACAAAATTAAATTCTACTTTAGGTTCTGATTTAGTGGCTGTGAGCAGACTACTTTACACATTCTTCCTTCACTGCAAAACCAATGCTACTGCTCCTGCTCCTGCTCCTGTACTTGGTCACAAGGGAGTTTTTTTCCCCATGCTGGTTACCAAACAAAAAAAAACCCAAAAAAAACCCACATTCAGTTTTTGATTCTCGTGCTTATAGGATTTGCAACATCATGCAAAAAATTTCTTATTATACGGAAGAGGAGGGGAGAGGTTTATAAGAGGGGCATCTGGAAGACCTGTTAAGTCTGGTAGTAGGCCACAACCCGAAATCTAGAGACCCAACGAGGGACAGAGAGCAGTGGAAGGTCAGAATTTTCTGCTTCCTTTTTCACCTTTGATGGGCATGCACACCATTAACTTTTAGCAGGCCTATTAGTTATTAAGAGACATAGCTGCTTACATACAGCACCTCTCGTCTTCACAACATCCACTTTATTGGTAAGGAAACTGATACTTGGGAGTGGTTAAGTGGCCCAAGTTAACTGGTGAGCAGCAGAGCCAAACTACAACTTCAGCTCTCCCACCAGAGCCCATGTGCTCCATCTACTCCACACCCCGCCTCTACCCAGGGGGGACTTCCAGGCTATCCCAGACCCATGAGGCAGTGAAAGGGCATGCACTAAGAAGCAGATGCGTGCTGGGAGGGCTCCTGGAATGTCTGAAATACCACCTGCACAGGGTCCCTATTTCACACAGTCGAATGCCATCCCCACCTGCAAGAGCTCTGCAGCCGCGTCTGCAAGACCGAACTCTCTTAACACTCGAATTTGAATTTCATAGCTGACCGTGGCGCCTTCCCCACAGTTGAGTGCATAGGCTCTCTGCACCTGCTCAGTGTGCCGTAGTTCCTGCAGACGTCTAACCATGTCTTTCATAATGAGAAGACGAGGAACTGAAAAAAGAAAAACACTCTGTAGGCAAAATACCTGAGCTGCATCAAAGGTCCCCCACTGAGCACAAGCAAGAAGGCCTGTGTTGTTCTGCATTAGAATTTTAATTTCCTGGAAAATACTAATTTATGTGCTTCTAATTATTTTTTAAAGTTTTAATAAAATCTCACTGTGCTCAAAATGCTGCTGATAATACGAAACAGTTACTGAACTGTCTTCTTAGTTCACAACCTAACTAAAATTTTACTTGCATATATTCTCTTCTACATCTCAGGGTATTTCAGAAATCTTTTAAATATATTCATTCTTTTATTCAAATAAGTTTCTGAGTCCTGGTTATGTGCTAGGTATTGGGCTTGGGTACTGGGGTGCTCAGAATCAAAGATATGATCCCTGTCCTCGAAGAGCTCTAGTTTTAGTGAAGTAAACTGAGTAAAGCAGCAGAGCACAGGCCCTAAGTGGTCACAAAGGCAGACATGTGAAGGATGCTGACAGGACGTGGAGGAAGGGCCCACCTCAGATGGAGGCAGGCAAGAGAGGTTTCCTGGAGGAGGGGAATCCTGAGTGGAGTCCTGAAGAATGAGAGAAAAACCAGGCAGGTAAAGAAAGTAGAGTGAAGGTATGTGTCTCGAGCAGAAGGACAAGGCATGTGTCAAACACGCAGGTGACAGTATGGCACAAGCAGCTGGCAGCGTTAGCGAACTCAGGGTTCATAGGTAGAAGCAGGAGTAGTGTTAAGAGAGAAGGCGAGGGGCACCTGGGTGGCGCAGTCGGTTAAGCGTCCGACTTCAGCCAGGTCACGATCTCGCGGTCCGTGAGTTCGAGCCCCGCGTCGGGCTCTGGGCTGATGGCTCGGAGCCTGGAGCCTGTTTCCGATTCTGTGTCTCCCTCTCTCTCTGCCCCTCCCCCGTTCATGCTCTGTCTCTCTCTGTCCAAAAATAAATAAAAAACGTTGAAAAAAAAAAATTTAACAAAAAGAGAGAAGGCGAGAAAGATGGGTAGGAACAGATCACGGATGAGCCTGCATATTACGGTAAGGAATTTAAATTATATGTTGTGAACAACAGGTACTCCCTTGTGCAGGGGAAGGAAGGACAGGATCAGGGCAGTGACAGAAAGCGTGCTCTGAGAACAGTGTAAAGCAGGGGTTGGCAGACTGCGGCCTGTAGGCTGAATCAAGCCTGCTGCCTGTTTTGTCGATAAAGTTGTACTGGCACACAGCTACACCTATTTGTTTACGTATTGTCTGTGGTTGTTTTTTTTTTTTTTTTTTAAATTTTTTTTTTTTCAACGTTTTTTATTTATTTTTGGGACAGAGAGAGACAGAGCATGAACGGGGGAGGGGCAGAGAGAGAGGGAGACACAGAATCGGAAACAGGCTCCAGGCTCCGAGCCATCGGCCCAGAGCCCGACGCGGGGCTCGAACTCACGGACCGCGAGATCGTGACCTGGCTGAAGTCGGACGCTTAACCGACTGCGCCACCCAGGCGCCCCTGTGGTTGCTTTTGACAACAGAGTTGAGTAGTTGTGATGGAGACTGCATGGCCCACAAAACTTAAAGTATCTACCAAATGGCCTTTCCAGAAAATGTTTGCCGAGTCCTGGTGTAAAGGCCAGAATGGGAGTAAGGTTAGAGGCAGGAACACCAATTGGGAACCTAGACTAAGGCTATAGCAGAGGGTGGGGAGTCGAGGATGGAGTCTTCTATATCTAAGAGACAAACTGACTAGAGTAGCCACTGGTTTTTATTTCCGGGGAAAGGGAGCGACCATTTACTGAGTGCTTACTTTGTTCCAGGCACACTCCTAAGCATCTTACTCATGGGACTTCCTTGAATCTTCATTAACGACACTAGAAAGGAGACATTATATCCATTTTTCAGATGAAGAAATTAATGCTAAGTAAGTAACCTTACCCAAAGTCACATAAAAGTGGCAGAGCCAGGATATGAGCCCATGAGTCTTTCCAATAAGCTACATGGCCTTCCTTAGAGTGTGGTGGGCAAGGAAGAGGGAAGTATCAGATAACACCAGAACAGGGCCAGGTCTTGTTAAAGCAAGACAAGAAAGGCAACAAGTCCTACTCTTCTGAATGTACTTAATTGTGAATGTCTTTGGGCTTTTTAGATTCAGTTCTAAGATTAAATTATGCTATTTAATTGTATTAATTTGAGCTGATAAAAACCAGCTAATTACTGTAGCTTCAATATCTGCATAAATTAGCTACAGAAACATTTCTCTTCATACTGTTGTCTAATGTATACTTTAAATAAATGACAGTCAGTATTTTGTCACTAGTGGCCAAATATGATAAGGCCAACAACTGATCAGACATTAGTCCCAGAATAAAATGTGCTCAATTAAAAGTTATTTTTTTTTAATTTATCCTTAATTGAAACAATATTCATAAGCAGAAAATGAATGAGGCTAGTTCTTTTCCTTTTTTTTTTTTAAATTTTTTTAAAATGTTTATTTATTTTTGAAGGAGAGAGAGACAGAGAGTGAGCAGGGGAGGAGCAGAGAGACAGAGAGAGACACAGAATCCGAAGCAGGCTCCAGGCTCCAAGCGATCAGCACAGAACTGGATGTGGGACTCAAACACACAAACCGTGAGATCATGACCTGAGCCAAAGTCAGATGCCCAGGCATCTGAATGGGGCTATTTCTAATAGCGCTATACAGTTTGCAATGTGTTTCAATTTTGCAGTAGTAACTGGCAAGAGCTGTAAATCTCTGACCCCCCAAATCACTGTGCATTTTCTTACCTTAAAGATGGACACTAGAGCCCTTTGGTTAAAGTCAACATCACCTGATGCTCAGAAAATTTTGGATATAACAGTTATAGCTCAATCTATGGTCGATTTCCTCAAAGTCATCACATAAGCCTGCACTACCAACAGAATTCACAGAGCAGATCCTGGGAAGCTGGATGGATCTCTAGGAAACCAACAGTGATAACATTTCAGGGGACATGTCTAGACTCAAAAGATACAAGTTTATAACTCAAAGAGTCTTCTGTGAGAAATGCTCTATGGTGATGAAAAATCTGAATTCCTTTGAACTAGTGGTTCTCAACAGGAAGCGATTTTGCCCCACAGGGCACATTTAGCAATGTCTAGAAACATAAAAATGTTTTCAAAGGGTTGTCACAAAGGGGTGTGTGTGTGTGTGTGTGTGTGTGCATGCTAGTGGCATTTAGTGAGTGCAGATCAGGGATGCTGCTGAACACCCCACAGTGCACAGGACAGCCCCCTCAACAAAGCGTATGTCAAGACAGCTGAGGTTGAGAAACTCTGTGCTAACCGGAAAACCTGTATACACCTGTTACTGGAAAATAAAATATGAAACAAAAAACCAAGCTTATTATGAAAACAATGAGTAATGAATTTTGGAAAGCTGAGAGAATGAGCACATATAAAAAAGGCTACAAAAATGATCAGATTATTCATTTAAATATAAATGCCTGACAGAAGGCTACTGCCTCACCTGGAATTTCATTGGCTACGACTGAAGGAGGGCTTGACTGGTGACTGCTGATCTGCTGGTGGCTCATCATGTGACAGCACTGTGGCACGGCGGTACTAACCATGTAAAGCGTGTCTGGCACATTGGACATCCTAACCATTCGCAAACGCACAAGATCTGTTTGTTCCACCATCATCTCGTCCAGCACTGACTGAAAGAACAATTCAATATGAAGAGTATCAGTCAACCATCTCTGTAAATCACATCCGGAGAAAGATTATTACCTTCAGCATATAAAATGGGAAGTAATTTATTGTTTCCAGTGTATGAAGCTTTAAAATAATGAAAGGAGAAAGAACTCCTATCTCTTTAATTTTGTTGTTTGTTTGTTTTAGGTAGGCGTCACATCCAGTGTGGAGCCCAACACGGGGCTTGAACTCACGACCCTGAGATCAAGACCTGAGCTGAGATTGAGAATCAGACACTTAACTGACTAAGCCACCCAGGAGCCCCTTTACCTCTTTCATTTTTTTTTAAAAGCTCTTAAAAAAATTTTTTTTTAGACAGAGCATGAACGGGGGAGGGGCAGAGAGAGAGGGAGACACAGAATCGGAAACAGGCTCCAGGCTCCGAGCCATCAGCCCAGAGCCCGACGCGGGGCTCGAACTCACGGACCGCGAGATCGTGACCTGGCTGAAGTCGGACGCTTAACCGACTGTGCCACCCAGGCGCCCCCCAAAAAATTTTTTTTTGAAGTTTATTTGAGAGATAGAACGAGTGGGGAGGACAGAGAGAGAGGGAGAGAGAGAGAATCCCAAGCAGGCTCCACACTGTCAGCACAGAATCCAATGCGGGGCTTGAACTCACAACCGTGAGATCATGACCTGAGCGGAAACCGAGAGTTGGACATTTAACCAACTGAGCCACCTAGGCTTCCCAACCTCTTTAATTTTTAAAAAATATTTCTGCAGCATCTTTGAAATAATCACCTTCTGAAAAATTTGCTTTTAATTGAAGTATTTGAAATTTGAAGGAAGGTATAAAATCAATCAGAAGTAATTTATATCTAAAGTTACTATAAAGAAAACAAGGTATACATGGGCTAAATATCAGATCCAACAAGAAATGTTCAAAATATAAAATACTGAAGATCAACTTTAAATTCAACAGATCTATATATAAACCCAATTGTTAAGTTAGTTTCAGATGAATTTCAACTGCAGAATGTCCAAAATGAAGTAATGTATAAACCTTTTCCACATTTACTGAGGGCAATTATCTATGAAGTGTGGGTACAGCCATCTGGGAACAGGGAAGTCCCAGGAGGACTATCTGATCAGCTCCCTGCTGCCCCATTCTGAGACAGAGCCGAGTGCGAGGTAGTTTATTACAGACCTTTTATCATCAGCTGCAACCCTGGTAAAGGCTGTGATACTTGTGTGCTGTTAAGGACTGAACTTATTTCTGAAAGACGAGACCCAACCATTATGCTTTTTTCCCGATTTTAGACTATTTAAGTGTCAACTACTCAGTAAGAGATAGATTATTGATCTAGTCAATAAAATTAACTTCTCACAATCCTTTCACATATCTTAAGTTAGGAACTCCGACAATCAAAAAAAGAAAAAATTTAAGATAACTTAATTCTATACCCAAACAATGCTTTCCCTGTTAATTTGTTTCAGAAAGCTTAATGGTGATTTCTGACTATCAAAGAGTGCCAGTTCCTCAAAAGGCTGTCTCAAAGTTCTCATGGCTAAATACAGCTAATAAAAATCACAGTATTCCATTTTCACATTACCGTATTTTCTTGGAGTTCTTCATATTATAATACATAATTTACTTAGAAAGCCTGAAACTGTCTTAGTTTTATGTACATATTCTGAAACTAAAATATAATTTCCAAAAGCCATTACAGAAGCATTTTGCAAGAAATTGTGTCATTTCTTTAGTTTAAGAAAGACAAAATGTGTGCAATCTTTTCAGAACATTATTCCCATCTTGAAGATCACAAAATACTGACAATCATCTCCGTAAAATTAATTTTTTTTCCAAATTAACAATTTGCAACACAACTAAGATAAGAAAAATGTAAAATGCAATTTAATATAAACTAAGTTATAAAGACATGCTTGATAATTAAACATTTCAGAAAACTATTCTGGTGAGTAAACTAGAGTTTACTTTCACTTTCCCTATTATCAAATATTTAGGCTATCTCTAAATATTTTTTACAATGCCACAATGAATATCTTTGTGCTTATAAGCACAAATTATAGTTCATAAAAGGCACTCTAATAACTTAAAATGATTTTCATTACCTTTGCTTCCTCCACATATGGAGAGAATAGTCGAGGACGAACATATATTCCAGCATTTTTTTGCCGTAACCAGGCATTTGACTTTCCACCCTCTGTTGTAGGAAGCATATCTGATGGAGGAGTACTAATCAAGCCTCTTTTCATCTTGGAAAAAAAAAATTTTTTTAGATGAACTAAAGATTTGAGTGAACTAGAATATTACTAAGATAAATAATTATACCTATAAATCATAAAAATTTAGGAATAGATGTTAAATTTCAAAATACTCCTAATGTTTAACAATATTTCAAAAATTCAGCAATAAAAAGGTACTACAATTTACCACTTTTCTCTATACAGAGGAAAGATGTTTTTAAAAGAAGAGCTATAATAATTACAAATATAATGAGCTGGACCAGTTTTCAGAACTTTTAATGAAAACCAAATTCTATTTTTTTCCTTACTCATCTAGACATGGATTCCATCCTCCCCCCTCCCCCCAAAAGACAAAGGAACATCTTGGGCCTAGATCTACAGTACAAGGAGACAGGCAGTCTGCATGGTGGTTAGGGGCGGGAGCTCTAGGGGAAGGAAGACTTGAAACGAAACCCTAACTCCCCATTTAACAGCTGCATGACCACAGACATGTCCCTTTTTGTTTTTTGAATGTTTTATTTTTGAGAGAGCACAAGCAGGGGAGGGGCAGAGAGAGGGGGACAGAGGATCTGAAGCCGGCTAACACCACTGACAGCACTGATAGCAGTAAGCCCCACGTGGGGCTTGAACTCAGGAACCTGAGCCGAAGTCGGATGCTCAACTGACTGAGCCACCCAGGTGCCCCCGCAGACATGTCCTTTTATCTGAGCTTCACTTTAAGGGCTTCTAGATGGCCCTGGAGATGGAACACTGCACATCTATATGTGGTGGCCCTGTTGTTTCCGTGTCTATGCTGGGAGAAAATAAATCAAGTACCTACAGCTCCTAAGGTGGTTGTGAGGCGGTCATGAGGTAAAAGCACTCCACACACACTAAGAGTGTTTTAAGGTTTTAACAGCATGACTAGCAAACTTTCACTGGGGACTTAGGCATGAAGCATGGAATTAAGAACAGGGATAGGTATTTTCTAAAATTTTTTTTTAATGTTTATTTATTTTGAGGGAGAGAGAGAAGAGTGCGAGTGGGGAGAGGGGCAGAGAGAGGGAGACACAGAATCCGAAGCAGGCTCCAAGGCTCTGAACTGTCAGGACAGAGCCCGATGCGGGGCTTGAACTCATGAACCACAAGATCATGACCTGAGCTGAAGTCAGACACTTAACTGACTGAGCCACCCAGGCGTCCCACAGATAGGTATTTTCTAACTCCACTAAACCAAAGTTCTAAAGTATTTTTCTAAACCAAATTCAGAGTTCAATTTGGTTTGTGTCCTAGGTTTTAAACAAAACCAAACATCGTTTCTCCAATATTAATCTTATTAAATATAATAAATGTCTAATTGCTGCATTAGTTAAAATTATTTTTAACTAATAAAATATAGCATTAGATAGTATTTAGGAAACAGGCAAAAACTCGTAACCCTATTTCAACCATAATAATGCTGATATATTTCCTGCCAGTATTTTTTAAATGGGTGTTTACAGAATCGAATTCTAGAATACATAAAAATGCATTATTTTGTATACTTCTAAAATTATATTCCATTAACATTTTTCATGTTGCTGTATTAGTCTTTATGACTATTGTTCAGGGCAGCAAAATACTCTTTTGAGTAGTCATACTATAGTTTACTTTTATTTTTTTCTGTTATTAGACATTTAAGCTATTTCCAAATATTTAAGGACAATGCTACTAATGTACCAGCTATGCTTCCCCTACGGGATGGTAATATTATTTCAAAAATTATTGAGTTAATAGGTGAAAAAAATGGTAACTTATGGCTTTATTTTGCTTTCTTTGGTGTGTGTGATTACTAGTGAGACTGACCATTTTTTCTAATCAGAAATACCATAAATATTTAATCATTTCCTTCTAGTTTTTCCATATTTTGATTTAATATTTAATTCTTCAATCTAACAGGGATTAATTTTGTGTGCAAGTGAAATGAGGGTTTAACTTTAAACAAATTTCCCCTAGCTCATCAGCTAGTCTAGCAATGATTCACTGATTTCTGATAGATTATTATATGTTTAATTCTCTCTTAAAATTTATTTATTTTGAAAGAGAGAGAAAATGAGCAGGAGAGGGGGGGAGGGAGGGAGGGAGGGAGGGAGAGAGGGAGAGAGGGAATCCCAAAGAGGCTCCGCTCTGTTAGCGCAGAGCCAAACACAGGGCTCAAATTCACGAAACCGTGAGATCATGACCTGAGTCGAAATCAAGAGTTTGACACTTAACCAACTGAGCCACCTAGGCGCACCTATGTATTATGTACACTATGTATTATGTACGCTCTTATGTATTAATTAGGATCTTTTTCCCAGCTATTTTGTCTCGTCTGTTTTTCTATCATCACAGATTAAATATCTAAATTGTTTTGTTTTGTTTTATTTTGTTTTAAAGTAAGCTCTAGGCCCAATATGGGGCTTTAACTCAGGACCCTGAGATCAAGAGTCGCATGCTCTACCAACTGAGCCAGCCAGGCGCCCCTTGAGTTTTATAATGTATTTTAAATTCTGGAAGAGTTATCCTTTCTTCATTATGTTCTTTTGAGAGAGCTTTAAAAAAAATTCGTACCAAACAAACAAACAGCAGGGGGGGAAAAAGGGAGGAAAACCAAGAAACAGACTTAACTACAGAGAACAAACGGACGGTTACTGGAGGGGATGTGAGTGGGGGTGAAATAGGTGATGGGAATTAAGGAAGGCACTGATTGTGAGGAGCACTGGGTGTTGGTAGTAAGTGATGAATCACTAAATTCTATACCTGAAACCAACATTACACTGTATGTTAACTAACTGGAATTTAAATAAAGACTTGGAAAGAAAAAAAATTAAAAAAATAAAACATTTGTATATAATGGAAAAAAATTCTCATCGGGTTTTTTCCAGATGACTTTTATGTTTCTGAGCAGTTGAAAAAACTATGTCTATAAACAATGCACTAACGTTATAAGCCAATTTGTATACAATATTTATAATATTTATTTTTCACATCCATTAATTCAAGCAATTACTGGTTTAAAAAATTCACTTTGAAAAAATTATGAAAGTAACATGATCAGCTCCATTAATCTTTAAAGTACAATCAGAAGATTCTATCATCCTTTTCACACTAAACCAATCTCCTTCCTTCCTGCTCCCTGATATATTGCTGTGTTTGAAAAGTCTCCAAAGGTAATTTCTACCCTTTCCTTTGTGAATAAGGATCTACTTGATCTACGCTGATAAATGGCTGAAGTAACCTCCCCTGGAGACTATCCTCTTGAAAAAGTGAGACTGCTATCCCCACTTAACTCTCATTCACCCAACCTTTAGCTGTGCCAGTGGCCAACACTGGGGACATGACATGGTGCAAAACACGTCTGTCTCTGTCCTCGTGGACTTCACAGTTTCACGGTACTCTTATTAGTAGAAATTATGTATGATGATTAAAAAAAAAGATAAGCCTGCACATTTTGGTACATTTTATTTTCATGAAAGGGATGAATGAAGAAAGACACTTACTGCATCACTGAGGACTTCACTGTTTATAGGTAAGATGTGTTCAATTCGCACAAAAGGTAAGAGAGAAGAAAGGATCTCTCTAAGCTCTTCGATGTCCAGGTCTCGTCTTTTTACGCCTCTTCTGTTCACACTGTGGGCAGTGCCACTCAGTAAGTTTGGCTCTATGAGACAGAAAGTGAGAAGTCTCCAACCAAATCCAAATTTTCAAACTTTTCTCTCTAGTATGCTTTCAGTAACACTCTTTATACTTAGGTGCATCTGCTTTAAAAAGGATTATAAATTTTTTTTTTTGTCTTAATACCTTTAACAGAGATGTTCTTCGGCAAGGCAAAAGCATGATGTCAACTTTTAGGATAACTTTTTTTGATTGTTTTGCACTACGGAATAAAGAATTATTTTCCATATACTAATTCAAAGGAGAAAAGAGGACAATCTATTAAAATCTAGTTTGACCAAGGGCTTTTTTTTAAGCTTTCTCATTGCTGTGACCAGTTTTTAGTACAATTAAGGGCACTACAGGGCAAGTGGTATTTCTGGTCACTGTAGGTTATCAGTGTACTCATTAGGCTACCATATGTTTACCAGCAACTTAACAAGATATTAATTACCTGGTATCTAAAGCAGCAAAACCTAATGTACACTGTATTTAACTCTGATTTCTATGATAGTCTCCTAAGTTTCTTACTATGGGAATGTTAACTGCAAAAAGTGACCCTTTGATCTCTGACATGCAATATATTTCCACCGTCCAGAGCAGAGAGTCAAGGTTTTTTCTTCATTAGGTATCAGTGAAAGGGGAAGATCTGGAGTACATATAACCTCATGATACTGAGGTAAAAAGAAAAATTACTTAAATTTTGGGAATATGTAATCATGTCTATAATCTAGGGACTGTATTTTTCTTAAAAAACAAGATCTTTATCATTCACAAATATAAATGCTGCCTTTTTTGCAAATACTCTATAGGCAAACAGGCATTTCCTTTAAATCATGTGATAGGCAGATGGATAGAGAGATAAAGAAATAATTATTTTTGAAAAGCTAAGCTTTTTCTGGCATCATTCAATAAAACTGTTGCGAGCATGTGGAAAAAAGGTTTTTTTTTTCCTTGCCTTGCTATGATTTGGCTTCATACTTACACAAAGCATTGCTTTTCAAAAAAAAATTTCCCCTTAAAGTTGTGAAATCTTAGAGAAGACTCCCAAATACATCACAGCTAAGGGCAGAACCGTTATATATAAAGGTGACTAAAAGGTGCAGCCTGGTTTGCTTAGGTTCCTTCTCATTCTCATCCCTGTGAAAGAGTCTTCTGTTCTAACCTGGTCTGAAAACTACTATTTTAAGGGAAATTTTATCGGGGTACCTGGCTGGCTCAGTTGGTTGAGTGTCTGACCTCAGCCCAGGTCATGATCTCATGGTTCACAAGTTCAAGCCCCATGTTGGGCTCTGTGCTGACAGCTTAGAGCCTGGAGCCTGCTTTGGATTCTGTATCTCCTTCCCTCTCTGCCCCTCCCCTGCTCACGTGCTCTCTCTCTCTCAAAAAAAAAAAAAAAAAAAAATTAAAAAAAAAATTAAGGGAAATTTTATCAAGGATGCTCATTATCTGCCCAAAATAAATATGACATTTCATCATTACCAACCTTGCATCAGTGAACAAACCCATGGCCTACAATGATTATGAAGAATTATAGACAATCTATTCTTATTATTTGGAGTAGTCATATTCTATAGAGTCATTGTAAACACTTTGTAAATATTGAACCACTGCTCCTAAGGGAAAACACATGGTTAGGTTCCTGTGAGCCTCTGGTCCCAACAATTTTGTCAACCGATCAAGACATAACCTTTTTTTAAATGTATGTTTCTGTTTAAAGACACCTTATTAATATATATTGCTGATTTATTAACACTGAATCATAGCTGAGAGCACTGTCACTCATACCTGAACGAAGCTTGTTTAACTCATAGTTTCTCTGTAAGGCACATCACAGCCTTCCTGTGCTTAGGGACACTACCCAGCACTAAAAGTTACACTTGGAACCCATTGTGATCAGTGAGATCACACCCCCATAAAATACGAAAAACATGGCCCTTAACAGACTGTGAAAAGGACCTTGTTTGCAGTGTGAGAACTTAAATAAGAAGGCACAGTGTCATTCAGTTCCACCTTAAGCTGGGAACATGTGCAACAGAGAACTCAAAATTTTTGTCACTCTGAGCATGTCTGCAAATGACCGTGAAAGTGCTGTAGGTACTGATTTTGAGGCTGTAAATAAATTTTAGCAGATAGGTGAATTTGCAAATATAGAACCTGCAAATAAGAAGGACAGATGGTATACTGGCATTTCAAAAAGTCCCACATTAATAGTAGTGGCTTTAATATTAAAAACCATTCACATCTGATGGGGCACCTGGGCGGCTCAGTCGATTAGGCACGTGACTTCGGCTCAGGTCATGATCTCATGGTTCATGGGTTCAAGTCTTACATTGGGCTCTGCACTGTCAGTGCAGAGATTCTCTCTCTCCCTTCTCAGCGTGGGATTCTCTCCCAAAACAGATAAAAACTTAAAAACAATCACATCTGAGAATTGCTAATAGCTCAAGCAGGCCACAGAAAAATAAATTAGGAAAAATAAGAGGTTGTGAAAGGCAGGCTTAGCTTGCCTTAAAACGTGACAGAACAACTCTGTAAGTGCACTAAAAATCATGACTTGAACACTTTAAATAAGTGAACTTCATGATATGTAAAGTATATCTAATTAGATACAGCCATCAAAAAATGACAGGAAAGGGAAATCTGTATTTTTCTAAATTAAAATGTTTTGAAAAAAATGTTTTGATTTGGGTTTGCTATATAGAGGAACACACCACTCTTTGAGGGAAGGAGCATGCGTATGATGTTTCCATCTCTTCTGCAGTATCCCTAGATGGAAACCATTCAAAAGCATTATTTTTCCTTTACCTTCTACAAAATTTAAAAACAACACATTAGGCTTTTTTGGGAGGTAGTCCTATCTTTTTTTGTTGAGGTAAAATTCACATAACATAAAACTAACCATTTTAACCTTTTTTTTTTTTTTTTGAGATTATTATTTGAGATTAAAAGATTATTTTGAGAAAGACACAGCATGAGTGGTGGGGGCAGGGGCAGAGAGAGAGGAGAGAGAGGGGAGGGAGGGAGGGACAGAGACAGAGACAGAGACAGAGAAAGAGAGAATCCCAAGCAGGCTCTGCGCTGATGCAGGGGCTTGAACCCATGAAGCCATGAGATCATGACTTGAGCCTAAACCAAGAGTCGGACACTTAACTGAGCCATGTAGGTGCCCCACCATTTAACCATGTAAAGTGTATAATTCAGTGGCTTTTAGTATATACAAAGTTTTTCTAAAAAAACAACAAGAAATTTTTTTAAATGTATGTTTATTTAGGGGCACCTGGGTGGCTTAGTCAGTTAAGCATCCAACTTCAGCTTAGTCATGATCTCACAGCTTGTGAGTTCGAGCCCTACGTTGGGCTCTGTGTTGACAGCTCAGAGTCTGGAGCCTGCTTCGGATTCTATGTCTCCCTGTCTCTCTGCTTCTCCTCTGCTTGCACTTTGTCTCTCTCCCTCTCAAAAATAAACATTAAAAAAATAAATAAATAAATAAATAAATGTATGTTTATTTATTTTGAGAGAGAGCATGCACATGAGCAGGGAGGGGGTGGGAAGGGAGGGGGAGAGAGGGAGAGGGGGAGAGAGGGAGAGAGGGAGAGGGAGAGAGAGGGAGAGAGGGAGAGAGGGAGAGAGAGGGAGAGGGAGGGAGAAGAAGGGAGAGGGAGGGAGAGGGAGGGAGAGGGAGAGAGAGGGAGAGAGGGAGAGAGAGGGAGAGAGAGGGAGAGGGAGAGAGAGAGGGAGAGGGAGAGAGGGAGAGGGAGAGAGAGAGAGGGAGAGAGAGAGAGAGAGAGAGAATCCCAAGCAGATTCTGCGTTGTTAGCACAGAGCCTGATGTGGGGCTCCAACTCATGAACCGTTGAGATCATGACCTGAGTTGAAATCATGAGTCAGAGGCTTAACTAACTGAGCCACCCAGGCGTCCCCAGTATAGACAATGTTACACACACACCACCGCTATCTAATTCCCGAACATTTCCACCAACAATATGCTTTGTTAATATTTTAATCATTAAATAAAAATTTCATTCTAATACTTCTATAAATTGGTATATAATACTCCATGTATTATTAAGCACATACAGAGGTAACATTAAAAGTATGCTTTAAAGTTGTAAAATGAAATTTTCTGGTTTCTTTCTTTCTTTCTTTCTTTCTTTCTTTCTTTCTTTCTTTCTTTCTAAATTTTTTAATGTTTATTTATTTTTGAGAGAGAAAGAGACAGAGCATGAGCAGGGAAGGGGCAGAGAAAGAGGGAGTCACAGAATCTGAAGCAGGATCCAGGCTTTGAGCTGCCAACACAGAGCCCAATGTGAGGCTCGAACTCATGAACTGTGAGATCATGACCTGAGCCAAAGTCGGACGCTTAACCGACCGAGCCACCCAGGCGCCCCTCTGGTGTATTTATTTCTAACAAAGTGTACTCTTCTCCACTAAAAATTTCTATTTTCACCAGGCAATAGTGGCTACTGTCAAGACTGGTACACAGTATGCTTCTGGATAAAAAACTTATAGTATAAGCTAATTTTCTGAGCTTACCTCTGTCAGCTATTCTTTTCATCAACTGATGCTCACCCCATTTAATCAGATATTTAAGGATATCTTGTTCACTTGCCTATAATAAAAAAAATGGTTTCGATTTATTTTAGTGAAATTAGATAAATGGCAAGTTTCATAATGACTGTACCTAGGTGATAATGTACACGGTGCGCGACTTAGCCACATTTCACTATACACTGGCTGTTTGAAATGTTCCATTAAAGCTGTGGTCTACCAACACCAAACACACAAGACCACTCTGCATGTGTTCTGTCCAGTAACCTACCTCTTGGCTCCAACTAAATCTTTTATTCTTGTGTTCGTCTTTATCCTATTCTCTTCACCTATTTTAAACTTACTGGTTTTTCTGTATGGTGTCTACACAGCTGCCTTCAATTCTTTTTGGGACAAGGTGGAGATAAATAGACGATACTAAAAGTGTACAGATACCAAGTGATTACTATCTCCCGCAAGAACAGAAAAAACAGGTACGGCAACCTGCTCGGGCAGAGAGACTACCATCTGTACACGGTATGCTACTGGCTGGTGAAGGACCCTTCAAGCACAATCTGCGAAATGGCGAGGCGCCTCTCATTTTTTGCACTTTACTGAAAATCTTAGAGCAAATCTAGGCTGCTCTCAAAGGTTTTTACCTTATAAGCAGAAATGCAAAGCTTTCTAAAGACAATAATCTGAAAGACCTGACAAACTAACTCCCATAATGTACGCGGTCTGGATCAGGACAACGAAACAAGGTTAATGAACACAGATCCTAAATAAATCAAATCCAATTACGACATTTGTACTGCAATCAAATCACAGGTGCTAAGTGGATTATTTACCTCTGCGCTTAGTTTCTGACTGGGATGGAAGCACTTTTACAATTCTCCTAGTACAAATATAAAGAAAGAGGAAATGGCTCAACGGGTTTATGTTTTTATAACATTAAAACTGTTGTATAGTTTCCGGCATAAAATTCATACAACCAATGCCAAAAAAAATTAAACTTGAACATATGTTACTTGAAAGTATTTTTTGCAATATTTTAAACCTATTGTTGGTTTAAATTACCAAATTAGATTGACATATATAAGTCAATGACACAAGAATTTGCTAAAAACTACTTCTGATTAAAAATAAATAGTTGAAAACATTATTGTATTTGGGAAAGGCACATACACTGAGTTTTTATAAGCATTTGAGTGGATCGGAAATTGAATACTACTCTTACTGTGTGCTTAAGCTACTGTCTACAGTCTAAGTATCTGATACTCCACGAAAACCAATAAATTGTTATAGTGGATTAATGGAAGCCAAGAAAATCACTGTTGGGATATGCTTCTGACCTTGCCTACTGCCTCCACCCCTTTGGTGTAGGTGGTTGGGACCTGGGCTTATTCACAATGCTGAGTCATAGCAGCAGGGGCACAAAGGGCCAGAGAGCCAGAAGGCTTTTCCTGTACACATCTGAAGAGGGCATCCCTGGGTGGGCCAATCTCCCTAGATGGGAGAATAGAATATAGATGGGTTTTCTGGTGCACATATGGATGACAATGAATTTGAGAGGTGCATAAATGATTACCTGTAGGTAGTCAGACTGGATAGCAGTAAGCAGATGATCTTTGCTGAGTTCATAAAAAACATCCGAAGTCATGACCTGGGAAAATTCCTCACAGAGGAAATGTAAAGCTTGTCGGTGCACCCATTTAGAGCCATATGGATGAGAGCTCCACTTGAGGATGGCAATTAAGGTATCTAATGAGATGCTCTCAGCAATGATATCCTCACAGCCTAAAAGAGAAGGCAAATACTTCTTAAGATTAATCATAAATATTGTTTATTGAACATTAGTGTGTTAGACACTATACTTAAAAGTAGCAATAGTAAAAAAGAACAAGGAAATAAATAAAATTTCATGGAAATCACCAAGACTTGGTGGAATGGGATAACAATAGGTAACAATAGACTATAACATCTTTAGGAAATCTGCTTTTCAATAGAGACAGATCCACAGAAAAAGGCAGAGAATCTTCACAATTGTTTAAAAAAAATAAGTATCTCTGTTACAAATCCAACACTTTGAGTAAAACACTCTAGTGGAGAGCACTGGACCAAAGGGGAAAGAAAAGAAGGTAGAAATGATACAATTGTGGGAAATAGCCAGTCAAAGGAAGGGTACAGATGACACTTGACTGCTAAGAGAATCCACACCTGGGAAGACAGGTGGGCTATCTTCCATGAACTAGTAGGACATCTGTTCTTTGCATCATTCTAAAAATGAAAACAAAACAAAACAAACTTGTTATTATTGATAGTTTAATCCCTCAGCATAGAGACAACATAATGTAACTTTATGCTCATCTGAGATTAATTCTGATGAATTAAAATGAAAGAAGTAGGTTTTTTTAAAAAAAATATTTATTTATTTTTGAAGGAAGGAGAGACAGAGCGTGCGTGGGCGAGGGCAGAGAGAGAGAGAGGGAGACACAGAATCTGAAGCAGGTTTCAGGCTCTAAGCACAGAGCCCGATGCAGGGTTTGAACTCACAAACCACGAGAGCATGACCTGAGCTGAAGTCGGTCCCTTAACCGACTGAGCCATCCAGGCACCCCAAAAGAAAGAAGTAGTTTAAGTGAAAAGGACCAGGCTTCTGGAAAAAGTGACTATGACACTCTATGGGCTCAAAGAAGTGAAGATAACCTGAGGATAGTCAACTATTTTCCTTAGGAAAGACCATTTCAAAATACTGATACAAGATAAAAGTAAAATCTGAGTGACAAAGCTTATGGAAGGGAAAATTGCTGAAGTTGGACGGAAATTCTTTATAACTAAGTTTACTGTAAAATCAAAAGGAATCCTGATAATTTGGGAGGAAAAAAGAAGCGTTTACCACTACCAACAACAAAAATGAGGCTAGAGAGGCTGCTCTCTAATGAGCCCAAGGCTTTGAAAGATACAGCCAAAAGAAAAGGAATCAATGAACTCCAGAGACTTGCAAAGCTCAACATTACTGTGAAACCATGAAAGGCAAAGACAGAAAGGTAATGACTATGGTCACCCTTTCCAGGTGATAGAAGATCATTAGCAGCCAATACAGAGTGCAAAAAATAATGCTTCATTCCTTTTTCTGATATGGTACCAGATAAGGAGAACATCATAGAGAATCGTGTAACCTGATTTCTGCAAAGCATTTAACAATATACTTCTTGATGTTTCTAGAAGACAGAGACTGCTGTCTTCACTGTATGTCTAGCACCTTCTTGCCATGGCAGGTGCTAAATAAAAATTTGTTGAGTGTGCAAACGAGATCTCTGCAGGTAAGATGAAGAGCTGTAGATGGATGACAGAATGGTGGTTAAGGGAACCACTTGGAAGTGGCACTGATTAACGTGGGGGATGGAGTGCGGGTTCTGTTTCCTTGATGTTATTCAAGAACTTGAATGAAGATGTGGAAAATATGCTTCAAAATCTCCAGGTGACCGAAAACTGGGAAACACAAAGACACACTGGATGACATGATCATAAGTGGCTACACAGATGGGTCAAAATGAGGGTGAAACAGAACCAGGAAAATTAGAAAGTTCTATATTTCGATGAAAGAAAATCAACTGCACAGCAGATGACAGGAGAGAGCTAGTTTAACCACAACCTATGTAAAAATACTACCTGGGTACCTTAGGGGAACGCATGCAAGATGGGACATCACGGCTGTAGAGCTGAAGCGATCTCAGGCTTTTAAGATTCAAGCACAGAGTCCTAATCAATGGAATAATGCTGCATGCTCTACTGTGTATGGAGTGTTGTGTTCTACTCTGGGCCCTGTGTTTTAGATGAAGGATTGACAAAACACCAGAATTCTCAGAGGAGAGCAAAAGAATAGTAGAGAGTTTGAGCCCTGTCACGGAAGAAAAGCTCCAGGCAACCAAGATTACTTGGCTTATGTAAGAGAAACCTGAGGAGAGACACAGGAAGTGATCTTTAAATGTCTGACAGACCTTCATGAGGCAGAGGAGAAATAACCGACTTCCCTGTTTTTCCAAGGGCAGGTCCAACATGTGGATGTTAAAAGAAGGGGACTTTGCCTCAATACTAAGAAATTTCTAACAATTAGATTTGTTCCCTTCAAAAACATAAAAGGATCCTTCTAGAAAAATGCAGGAGCAAAGGGTGGCTCATCACATAAGGGACAGAGTACAAAGAACCCCTATGCTGGATATGGAGCTAAGGTCAGATAGTACCCGAGATGCTTCCATCACAAAGATAAAATCATTTTGAGAAAAGTGGTAACAGAGCATCAACGTAAGAGTAATCTCATCTAAAGATTAAAGATTTATTTAACATGAGATCTTGAGAAGGAACACTGAGACCACCACAATGAAACATGCATGTAAACAACACCCAACGATGTGTATATGTGCTAATGAGGAGTGAGAAATACGGAGAAGTTCTAGACAGCTCTCATGAGTTTATGAGCCAAATGCCCAGCTGAGGAGGACAGGCCTCCTCCAGTAGCTAGAGGAAGACTTGTTGTGAACAGGCACTGGACTAGGGTTGGGGAGAATGGGTCAATCTGAGAGATGTGCCTGGGAATGAAGCAAGTGAAGCTAGAGAGAAAGTGGTTACTGAAAAGGATGTATCACAATCCTATGAAACCAGGATATTGGCAGAGGTGAAGAAAGAGAATTAACAATAACATCATATATTTAAACTTCTGAGGTTTTCAAAGAAGTGAGACATGACAGGAAAAAGTGGCCTTTGAAATCAAGACATACTGGACTTGAAATCGCACCTTGGCCACCTAGAAGCAAAGTCATTTTGCATAAATCCTTAACCTCTGTGAGCCTGAAATATTCTCATTTGTAAAACTGGGATTATACTCCTGACTCAAGATTGTTATGAGATTTAAACGAGACCGTACTCTTGACACTCTTCATTTGTTCATCTGGCAGTACCTACTTGCCAAGCACTGTGAATACACTGCTCTTTTCACCGCACATCTGTCCCCCGTGGCCTTAACTCCCAAAGCATCCTCGTGATTTTCAAATCTACATATAGTTCCAACCCAGAGCTCCTTCCTGACTCCCAGACTCACCCCTTCAACTTCCCACCGGGGAGTTCTGGGGCTCTTCTGCAGACCTCTTAAATGCAAGTCAATTCGTTTCCTCTGGGAAATCTAGAACCCCCCATCTTTTTTTATTAGAACAAATTTTTAAATGTTGTTATTTATTTTTGAGAGACAGAGAGAGACAGCATGAGCAGGGGAAGGGCAGAGAGAGAGGGAGACACAGAATCCTAAGCAGGCTCCAGGCTCTGAACTGTCAGCACAGAGCCCAATGCGGGGCTTGAACCCACAAACCATGAGATCATGAGCTGAGCTGAAGTCACTTAACTGTCTGAGCCACCCAGGTGCCCCTAGTACCCCCCTTCTTCACCCCTGCTTTAGAGAAAGATACCTCTTTCTCCCAGTCACCAAAGCCAGAAATCTTAAGTACTATTACTGATTCCTTCTGAAGCCCACATGCACTCACCATCAAATGCTGTTCATTCTATTCTTATTTTAAATCCATCCCCTCCGCTGAATCTCTACCACCTCCCCATTTCAGAATCTGATACTTTCTCCCCGCATTACTGAAATAGCCTCGAAAAGTTCCTATCTTTCTCCCTTCCAATCTGTTCTCCATACTGTTGCCAGATGATCTTTTAAAATGTAAATTAGATTATATATGTAACAAATTATTCAATAGCTTGCAAATAACTTCAAGATAAAATCCAAACTACATATTCTTGATGGTCTGGCCCCTGCCAACTTCTCCAGTTCCATTCCTGCTCATATTCTACATTCCAGTCATACTGCATTCATTACTTGCCATTTCCTAGAGTTCCACCAAATTCTCACCTCCAGGCCTTTGCATATGTTGTTCCATTTTTCTGAAATGCTCTTTTTTATGTTGTTTTTTAAAAACTGTTTATTTTGAGAGAGCGAGCAAGCACAAGGGGGAAAGGGCAGAGAGGAGAGGGAGAGAGGCGGGGGGGGGGGGGTGAGGGAGAGGGAGAGGGAGGGAGAGGGAGGGAGGGAGAGGGAGGGAGGGAGGGAGGGAGGAAGGGAGAGAGAGAGAGAGAGAGAGAGAGAGAGAGAGAGAGAGAGAATCCCAAGCAAGCTCCATGCTGCCAGCGCAAAGCCTGATGTGGGGCTTGATCCCACAAAACACAAGATCATGACCTGAGCCGAAATCAAGAGTCAGAGGCTTAAATCAACTAAGCCACCCAGGCACCCCTGTAATGCTCTTAATTCTCCTTAACTCATCCACGTTTTTTAGACTTAGCTTAAATGTTGCCTCTTTTCAAAAGCCTATCTTGATCTTGTTCCCCAAAGCCTAGGTCACATGTTCCTCTTACGTAAGTGTCCAGGCTGACCTATTTCCCTCTATATAATAGCATTAAATTATTTTATATTTCTGAAATATTTGTTAGAATCCTCTACCAGACTGAGAACTCCTTTGGGGAAGAGGGCCCACTTTAGTGATTCTACAATGCCTGACATCTAGGAGCTAATCAATTAAAAACAAAAATATCTAATCTTTTTGAAACTTATGTGCCAGGTCTGTACTTAACTTACAATTATTTGATTTTAGCACTCTTTCTCAAAGAGGGTGGTATTATTATTCCCACTTTACAGATGAGAAAACTAAGATTCACAAAGATTAATACACTTGCTTAAAGTAATACAACTAGGAAGAAAAGTTGTACTTAACTAAACACAGCCTTCCCACCCTCCCCCCCACCTAAAAATTTCTCCCCCTTTTTATGCCTCTAAACTTAGGTCTTATATGAATCAATGCTCATCAGAACCTCTTCACTTTGTGTGTGTGTTTTTTTAAAGGGTTTAAAAAAAAATTTTTTTTTAACGTTTATTTATTTTTGAGATAGAGAGAGACAGAGCATGAACGGGGGAGGGTCAGAGAGAGAGGGAGACACAGAATCTGAAACAGGCTCCAGGCTCTGAGCGGTCAGCACAGAGCCCGACGCGGGGCTCGAACTCATGGACCACTAGATCATGACCTGAGCCGAAGTCAGTTGCTCAACCGACTGAGCCACCCAGGCGCCCCAGAACCTCTTCACTTTGAACCACTCCTCTTATGGACAGGAAAGCACATTATAAATATACCGAACATAGTGATATTAACTCACAAATGTGAAAGGAAGACAATTAGGCAAAAAACTAGAATGCTAAAAGACATATTTTAAAAAAAGATTTATCTAATATTGTCAAATGTAATATTTCCGTATTACAGTAAAGGATTTTAGCTAGCGGTAATTTGCATTTTCTCAAGGTTATTGATAATGGAATGAAAATGTATATACAGCAAGCAGCAAGGCAGAAAGGACGCTCGCAGGGAAAGGCCAGCAAGCAAGATGTTAAAAGGCTTCACACAATGCTATTTCCTTGGTAAATTTCCGACCAGTCTTGTTGGTCCAAACACATGAGCAGCACACTCTCAAAGATGACTGGATTCTTGTTGACAAAGCGATACTAACCCAAACCCGGTAAGACCAATGTATAAATCAGAAGATTCACTTATGTACAGTGCTGGTATTCATTCCTAGTGAGCAGAATGCCATAGTCTATCTCAGCTCTTCTCAAACTATCTTGGGTCAAGAAACAGGTGTTTTTGCTTCTTTTAAAATTTCTAATCTGTCATGGACCAATAGTTTAGTAAAAACACCGCTTGAAAATGGTGGCAATGTCAAACTGCCAAAGAATTTCTAAATGCTTACTCTCAATAACTGTACTTACTACAGACACACTTTGAGGAGCACCACTCTGTCCAGAATCCTTTCCCCATGTCAGTTTCACAATATATAAAAGTCAGATTTGTTTCCTGCCATTTAGTAATAATTAACCCTCAGAGGCAACTTTTTCTTCCTTTTTTGTTTCTCTACAGAATCTGCTAACTCCATTTCCTAACTAGAGATAAAATTGGATCTATATTTCTTTAAAAATTTTTTTTTAAATATTGATTTTTGAGAGAGAGAGTGAGCGCATGCATGCGTGAGCAGGGGAGGAGCAGAGAGAGAGGGAGACACAGAATCTGAAGCAGGCTCCAGGGTCTGAGCTGTCAGCAACACAGCCCAAAGCAGGGCTTGAACTCACAAACCATGAGATCATGACCTGAGCTGAAGTCGGAAGCTTAACTGAGCCACTCAGGCTCCCTGGTATTTGTGTTTCTTTGAAGATAACTAAATACACAATCAGAACAACTATTTAATCTTTTTTAAACTAGAAGCCTAAATCTTAAGACTATTATCCACAGATGGCAGATTACCGTTCATAATCACCACCACTAAGCCCTCTGATCCCACCCCACCCGTGGGCAGAGTATACATTCTGACCCCAAGACTTGGAATTGGCCATGAGATCTTCTTTTGACCAATCGAAGGTTAGTGGATATGATGTGACAAAAAGTTTCAGAAGTACTTTTAGGAACTGGGCTTGCCCTCTCACCTTCTGCCACTGCCACGGTAAGAACATACTGTGGCTAGCTTATTGATCCTAGGAGAATGAGCAGCAGTGGGAACAGAGTCACCCAGCCCTGGTAAATCACAGTGGCAACCAGCCACTGCAAACTTAAATTTGTAATTTTAGCTGACCTGGAAATTTGTGAGAAATATATGTTCATGTCCCATACCACTGAGATTCCCCAGTCGGTTGTTACACAGCAATGGTTGACCAATATACCATATGCCTTTTTGGATGAACTTACAAGTCTTTACCAATTTCCTTGTAACAGAAAAAGTCATCTGTAGCCAAGATATATAATGGCTCAAAGGTGCCCATGTATTTATTCTGCTCAGGTAGCAGATTTTCAATGATATAGTTGTAAGGTTAGCAGATGAAATATGAAGTCAACTTCTTATGATTTTTCTTTTTTGGCTTGTGTGAAAACTTCATTTTACAGATCCATTGCCTACTTGTTTAATCATTTCTTCTATTCTCTTTTACCAGGATACTCTCCTTCTAAAACTTGATGTTGGCAAAAATGCCTCTTTTCAAAAATTTGAGCTACATACCATGAATGACCAAGGCAGAGATATAAAGAAATAAACAAATCAATCTGACATTTAGTAATAACAAATGACTCTTACTGCTGCATGTAAAATAGCATCACTTTCTGTTTTTACTATCAACATTTTCCCTCCCTCTTCACGTTCCTCTGATAACTAAGATAAGCTTCAGTGCTGTCAGATTTCCTGAATGCACTATCAGGATCTGTCTTCGTTGCCACTCTCATGCTCTTCATTATTCCTAAATACACTCTCATACTTGTTTCACCAGCAGCGGGAGGAACCCTTTTCATCAGCTCATGTCCACGAGCAGCTTCTAGATTCAGAGTTTCATAGTGGGCTTGAGGGGGGAAAAGGAAGAAAACAGGCAAGGAGAAAGGAATGAAGGGAAGGGAATGGAATGGTGGAGGGAGCCTACAGCTTGCCATGCTCCCGTACAGCTGTACTGTACAGACAGTATATTAAATTTAGAGGAAGGCTGGCCTTACAGCAGGCATGGTGGCTCTTCAGTGGCATCAGTCAGAAACAGAAATAAGACTTCAAGTGCAAATAGGGTTGAGAAAGAAGTTGCTTCAATTCTTTCCAAGTAACCTGCATGGGACTGATTCCAGTTCCCAAGGAAAGGAATCATGAAAAGAGAGGGAAGTGAGGGCAGTCAAAAGAGCATATAGGTTTGAATTCAGGCAGTTTCATCACTAACTCTTGATTCTCTCCCTTGGCACCCTGTGCGAATCAAAGTACACCCTCCATGGGTCTCATTTTCTCATTCAGAGGATGAAACAATCCCATCAGAGTTCTGAGGATTATGTTAAATAACATCAGTGGGCCAGTATGTCCATTAACACTCCCCCTTTTCTAGGCTAGAAGTCTTAAATCAGCGGTGCCGACTCTACCTCTCTTGACATATAGACCTGGCCAATGTGTCCTACCAATTCTTCCCTCAAGATGCACTTTGATTAGCCGCTTTATTTTCTAAATCCTCAGTACCTCACACATCAAATACTGAAAAGCTTCCTACTGTCTCCTTCCCTCAGTATTCCAATCCATATTGAGCACGCGGCTGAAAGGCGTACCACCATCACATCAACCCTGCATCTTCTCCATTTTAAAAAGTCAACCGGAATTCTAGAGCCAAGGCAGAAAATGAGAGTGAGACACACAGGGATTAGAAGAAAGTCGATCTGTGCTGCAGTGGTTTTAACCTGCCAGTCCTTGGACTCCTCCATTTGTGAAAGCTGGCTAGATGAATACTCCTCTCCCACCCCTTAGAAGGACCACGCTGAAGATTTCACAGAGCGCCTCAGAGGGTCCTGGCGGGGCTGAGACCCTGGCACCTCCAGTGGCAACCACCCCAAGGCCACTCTTCTACTACTTGCCCTTCTCCCTGATCTCACTCTCACTGGGTCACCCTCCTATTCGGGGGATTATTTACCAAATAACACAGGTGTGCAAGACTGTGTTTTAGGCTGTTTCAGTAGGGGTTGTGGGGGAATGGGAAGAGACACCCACATGTGAAAGGAACAAGACTCCTGAATGAGACTCTGGAACTAGATCAGTCACTGAACAACTGGTAAGAAGGACCCCCATTCCTAGTGGTAAGTGACACTTATGACAACACTATGCTTCTTCATTAAGTGAGGTGTCACTTCAGTAGGAGTGGTGACACTTAATGGGAACATTAGGAACTATGAGGACCTGAAATTGGCCGGCTTTCGCTGAGTGGTTTCAAAGACATGAAGAAAGGAAACAATTGGCTCAGGTTAGCCACCCCTCAATCTAGGCATTCTGTCAAAGTCAGAAGACTTCTAGGTCAGTGTTTTAAAAAACCCTTATTTCCTGCAGCTGCAGAACAGATGCCAAAACTCAGGCTCCAGATTTAATTTTAAAGATATCAGACTCACAAAGACTTGAATGCAAAATCTTAACAAATCTGAGATAAAATCTGGGTCCTAAAGAAACAGTTGGTGACAGAAATCTGGAATGGGTATATTTGGGTGAATGAGTGAGGAATCTCAAACCCCAAGATTTGTCTGTACTTTCTGGGTGGGAGAAACAGCTCTCCTAACTCCTTGTAGAGGACAGCAGCCTCCAACTGTCAGGAGACCCTTCAGGTGCCTTGTCCTCTTCAGGGTCTGCCTCTGCCTCTTCTCGCTCGCTCCAAACCAATAATCAGGATCTGATCACTCATGATCACAGTCTGAGTGAGAAAACAGTTTCTGTTCTGGGAGGAGTGTATTCTTTCTCCCAAGAATTACAAGACCTGGCGATATGGACCGGCAGTGTTTAGAGGATCGCTCATGGGAGATCTTGAGAATGCTGGACCAGGATGCTAGGTCTGGGGAAATACAACAGGTGCAGGAAGGTGTCTGTCTGAAATTCAAGGCATTCACCAGGACATCCTTTGTTGTTTCTCTGCGCAGTGACAACAGAGACTGGGAAACTGTAGCAACCATGGATAAAGCAACCCAGAGACCTCTGGGATGAAAGTCTGGGTCAAAACACCTGGCAGGTCACCGAGACCTGCTGAAATATTAGCAAAGGATAATGAAAATCTAGGTTGGGTGATAGAAAAGGGAGACTGTGCTAATTTGTACTGTTTCAACTTGCTTAACACTAAACTGTTTCCCACAATCTCCATTCCTATATGGTTCCAAGCGAAGTTGGCCAAAAGAGAAATGTGTGAGATCTGGAAGGCAAAAGCAGCAGTCCTCCCTCTCTAAAAGTCACCATAATTGGGTGTGGTGATGGGCAAACACAGAGGTGCCCGTGGGTTCTAGCTGTTCCTCACTCTCCTCTGCTCCAAGCCCAGTTCTCCCTCCCAGCTGCAGCCCAGGTGACTACACCAGCCCCAGGTCACCACCAGATGCTTGACGGAAGAGCCCCAGACAAAACAGCCACTCTGCACATGCGCCCCTCCCTTGTGCAGCCTCAGGGCAGTGGCTTAGAGTGCTGGGCCTCTCAGGTTGACGGGCTGTTAGCTGCTCCGCATTCTACTTCCCTCCTGTTCCCATCTTCCCTTCCCTTCCCTTCCCTGGGGTTCCCCTGTGGCTGTGCGAGGCTCAATTCCTAGAATTCCCTTATCCCCTAAGAGCTGCTCAGCTTCCCTAACTGAACTCTTGAGTGATATAGTTTTGAGGAGAATATCAATTATAGCCTCCAGCCAGTTGCAGCAGCTGGGACTGTGGCTAATTGCGCCATCGTTCCTCAATTGAGTCTTTTGTAGAGGTGTGGCTGATTATCACCTTGAAGACTCTGTGATGAATTGGATCTAAATTACTGTTTTTCTCCTCGTTAAGTTAAATCACATCAAATTATTGATATGAAACCATTTTGACATGTGAAAATAACAGAAGATTAAATAATGTATGAGTTTTCTATTACTGTGTAACAAATTACCACAAACTTAGCAGGTTGAAACAACAAATCATCTCGTATCTTCTGTGGGTCAGGAATCTGGGCACAGGTCACCTGGGCGCTTAGGGTTTTGGAAGGCTACAATCAGGTGTCAGCTGGGCTTGCATTCTCATCTGAGGAACTGGGGAAGTTCTGGAGAAGAATTGGCTTCCAAGCCCATTCAGGTTGTTGACAGAAATCATTTCCTTGTGGCCATATGACTAAAAAAGGCCCAGCTTCCTGAAGTTCTTGCCATGAGGTCTGCTCAATAGGCCATCTTACAACATAGTAGCTTACTTCTTCACAGCCAGCAAGGGAAAAAGTCTCCAGTGTAAGTCTACTGTTAACGACAGTCTTCTCAAATGTGATGTAATCATGGGAATGACATCTCATCTTTGCCACACTGTACTGGCTAGCAACAAGATGTATGCTGTGCTCACACTTAAGAGGAGGGGCTGCATGAAGGGTATAAATACCAGAAGATGAAGATCATTAGGGGTCACCTTAGGGTCTACTCGTCACAGTAAGTTTACGACCATTTTAGTAACACAGTTTCTGACATACTGGACAGTCCTCATCATTTTAGTCTGCCCTGAGCGCTCCTTTCTTTGATCTACTGCAGTTGTCTTTTCTCAGCACATGTCTAACTTTCCACTTCCCTGAGGAAGGGTAGGAAAAACTGCAATCAATATTTTAGGTAAAGTTGCATTATAATTTAGCAAAAAAAAAAAAAAAGGCTAACTGACAAGGGAGCCAAGAACACTCAAGGGGGAAAGGTTTGTTTCTTCAAAAAATGCTACTGGAAAAACCGAACATCCACAGGCAAAAGAATGAAATTGGACCCTATCTTACACCACTCACAAAAACTAACTCTAATGGATTAAGGACTTCAATGTAAGACCTGAAACAATGAAGCTCATAGAAGAAAGCATAGGAATAAAGCTTTTTGACATGGGTCTTCGTAATGATTTTTTAGAAATAAAACCTAATACACAAACAACAAAAAATAAACAAGTGGGACTACATAAAGTAAAAAGTTTCTGCGCAGCAAAGGAAACAATCAACAAAATCAAAAGGCAACTTACAGAATGAGAGAAAATATTTACAAACCATATATGATAGGGGCTTAATATCCAAAATGTGTAAGGAACTCCTATACCTCAACAGCAAACAATCTGATTAAAAAATTGGGCAGAGGACTTGAATAGACATTTTTCCAAAGACATACGAATGGCCAAAAAGTACATGAAAAGGTGCCCAACATCACTCATCATCAGGGAAATGCACATCAAAACCATAGGATATCACCTCACACCTGTCAGAATGGCTATTATCAAAAAGGAGATAACAAGTACTGGTAAGGATGTGGAGACTCTGGTGCTTTGTTGGTGGAAATATAAATTGGCATAGCCACTACCAAGAACAGGATGAAGGTTCCTTAAAAATAAAAACAGAACTACCATATGAGTCAGCAATCCACTTCTAGGTACGTATCTGAGGATGATGAAATCACTATCGTGAAGATATATCTGCACTCCCATGTTCACTATAGCATTATTCACAGCAGTCAAGATATGGAAACGAATGGATAAAGAAAATGTGTGTGTGTGTGTGTGTGTGTGTGTGTGTGTGTGTGTGTATAGGAATATTATTCAGCTATAAAAAAGGAAATCCCGCCATATACCAACAACATGGATGAACGCTGAAAGCATCATGCTAAGTGAAATAATTCAGATAGAGAAAGACAAATACCGTATGACCTCACTTATATGTGGAATCTCACAGAAATAGAGAACAGGGGGCGCCTGGGTGGCGCAGTCGGTTAAGCGTCCGACTTCAGCCAGGTCACGATCTCGCGGTCTGTGAGTTCGAGCCCCGCGTCAGGCTCTGGGCTGATGGCTCAGAGCCTGGAGCCTGTTTCCGATTCTGTGTCTCCCTCTCTCTCTGCCCCTCCCCCGTTCATGCTCTGTCTCTCTCTGTCCCAAAAATAAATAAAAAACGTTGAAAAAAAAAAATTAAAAAAAAAAAAAAAAAAAAAAAAAAAAAAAAAAAAGAAATAGAGAACAGAATGGTGGTTTCCAAAGGCTGAGGAGTGGAGGAAACAAGGAGATGTTGATCAAAGGGTAGAAACTTTTAGTTACAAGATGAATAAGGTCCAGAGATCTAATGTGCAGCATGGTGACTACAGTTAATATTGTATTGTATACTTGAAAGTTGTTTTGAGAGTACAGCTTTGTGTTGTGACCATAACAACAACAAAATGTTAACTATGTGAGGTAAAGGATGCATAAACCAATATTACTGTGGCAAACATTTCACAACACATACATGTATCAAATCATTACACTGTGTACCTTAAACTTAACACAACGCTATATGTCAATTATGTCTCAAAGCTAGGGAGAAAAAAGAAAAAGAAATTTAAATTAAAATCTATTTTCACTACCAAAAAAAGATGAAAAGCAAGTTGAGTTTTTCTGGGTTTTATTTTTCATACCCTTTTGGCTAATGTTCAGAATTTGGTTGTTCCTGTTGGGTAGATATTAAAAATACCCTTGGGGCTCCTGGGTTGCTCTGTCGGTTGAGAGTCCAACTCTTGATTTCAGCGCAGGTCATGATCTCAAGCCCTGTATCAGGCTCTGTACTGAGCTTGGGGCCTGCTTGGGATTCTCTCTCTCCCTCTCTCCCTGCCCCTCCCCTGCTCTTTCTCTTTAAAAAAAAAAAAAAAAATTACCCTCTATACATAATATAGAAGCAAACTCCTAAAGTGTACCATATATAAAGTGTAGATATATTCTACATGGAAGAATATCTTTCAAGTTTCTGCCCCTTTTAATAGTCTCACAAGTTCCTTGCAATACCTAAATGTCAGAGGGCATTAGTAATACTGTAGATCTATTCCAAATATCTTTTTATGTTTCCTTTCAATATATTTTAAAACACATGTACTGAGACTATCTCTGGATTGTCTACCTCAGCAGATAGATGTATAAGAAACTGGTAACACTGGCAAGAAGGGGAACTCAGCGGTGGGGGACAAAAAGTTGGGGGAACAGGAGACTCTTTGCTGAGTAGTCTTCATACATTTTGACTTTTGTCCTATTTGAATATATTATATCTATTCAAAAAAATCAAAGCAAAAACAAACAAAAACCATCAGGCTATGGAAGTTGCCAGGAGTTCCTTCCCTCAGTGCCAACATAAAATCAATTACTGACCACAAAATCCAAGCAAATATTGGAAAGGAAATGAGAAGGTTCTCTGCTTTGAGAACATTACTCCCTTCTGATGAGAAAGAGGCAATCACTGAGATTCATGCTGCTTGTGTGTGAAGATGTACCCTGAGTGCTTGTATTCTTTATTCAGATAGCTTTTCCCAAGTTGAGTGAAAAGAAAGAATAGCCAGAGGAAGATAGGAAAGAAGTAACTTGGTAAAGAAGGGAGGAGGCGAAAGCACACAGACAATTATAAAAGATTAAAGATTTCTCTAAGACATGAAAGGAAAAAGACTAAGAACCCTTAAGATACTCACTTGGATACATACGTATATCTTTATATTGCTTTAATGTTTTCTTTATAACTTAATGTTTAATATGCTATTTTTAATAGGCTTAAGGGTTTTGGGGGTAGGTGAAAACAGCACGAGGAAAGGGAAAAGCATTCACAGGGATGTCAGTTCTGTAAATATAGACACCCTGCATAATATATAAGCCTCCACTATATTACAATGCAGGGAGATCTAATTCTGGAACCTACAGGTTGCCCGATCTTGAAATTGAACACATATCCTAAGGTACAGGCATCTTACTAGAAGAGAGACGCAAGATACACCGTTCAAGTCAGACTGACCAGAGACCGAAACCCAATTCCTTTTAACTGTGTGATACAAGAAGTTCTGCCTGTTTCCTCATCTGAAAAATGTTCCCTAATCCTCAAAATCTACCTCACTGGATTATTTTCAGGATTAAATAAGATGCAACTCTTACTATAATTAAGTTTCCTTATACATTATTATCCTGGTGTATTCTAACTCAGAAGCAAGCATGGGATCTGTGGGGAGTGGATAAGGATAGGAGAGCAGAGTCTGGAGGGGGCAGAGCAAGTCAAAGATCATAAAGGGAACAGAAATGCTGACAACCCAAATGTACCATGCACCTTCCACTCACACGTCATTTGTTAAAATGTTAAACAAAAACAATTCTAATAGTCTCAGTAAGTGAAAAACTCAGAGGTTCACATCCTTTCAACTAAAAACAAAAAATACCCATTTATGTCTATACGTTACTATCCTTAAACCATTTCCCACTGTGTCAAAACAGTAGGTTAGTATCTTCAATTCTGTTTTAATAATAAAAAAAAAAATCCAAAGCTTTTGGGGTACAGCCATATTATGATTTTCAGAAAACTTTGTGATATTTACTGATTAGTTATCTCTTAACACAATTGTGCACTCCCTTCAAAACTATGTACCTCACAGATGACTTCTTCTCATGGAGACCATGTTCCCTCTTCCCCAGTGATGGGAAAGAGTAGCTCTGCAGTTGGAAAGACCAGGATTCAAATTTTGGCCATAACATTTCCTAGCTATAAACCCAGTTTACAATATTTTCAAGTGTCAGTTTACCTGTAAATGGAGATAATACCTACCATAGAAGATAATATAAGTTAAGAGCTTAGCACAGTGCCTGGCAAAAAATAGGTGCTCAAAAATTCTACCAAACAAATGAATACACATCGTAGGAAACTTTAAAAAAGAATTATCAATTTTTGATGTGTAATTTATAGACTATAACTGTTTATGTATTACTCCCCTGCCCCCCTACACACACACTATTTCTGGGACATTTCTTATGGTGTCTGCATGCTGCTTATGATCTCAGCCAAAGAGATCTTTCGGAAAACGCATATGTAATCAGGTCATGCTACTTGCTATGTTCAGGATAAAGCCAAATGTCTCGGCATGGTAGACCAGGTTCTTTGTTATAGAGCCCTACTTGTCTCTGTAGCCTCATTTCTCACCACACCACTCTTTTCTCTGCACCCCCTATCCCAACCCAAAGTGCCTTGCTCTCATTTACCTCTGGGCCTTTCCACCTGCTTTCCTTCTGCCTAACCTTTATCTGCAATCTTTATTTATTTAACTCCCATTCATTCTCCAGACCTCCCTTCCCTAACTTCCTATACTGAGGTCTGGGGCTCTTCTTCCTGTGTGTTCCCCTCTCATACAGTGCTTTGCTCTACTTGAGCACTTACACAGTTTGGGTACTTATTACAAGACTCACTACTTCAATCTTGGGGTCCGGCATACAGTAAGTCTGCTAAATAAATAAAGTATAGGAGTCACAGTGCTAATTCTATACCAAGGTCTGTTTGAATTGACAGGTTATTTTCTTCCTTCTCCTCCATAATGTACCATTTTCATCTACATCTGCTGCAGACTCAGGCTGCTGCTATTCTCTCAGGATTACAGACATATTACAATGATCAGATTTACAACATTGTATGCATCCACTTCTATTTAACTTAGTATCTCTGAAAATCTGACATCAAAATGTAGTTTAGAAGTAGGGCTCACAACACTGAAGACTTTAGATACTTTATATTTTTATTTACTGCTTACACTTATAAACAAAAACTATCAATCTAGAAGTTAAGATGATGCATTCGAGTAACAAAAACTATTTAATCTCAGTTTAGCTTAGAAAAATTTCTGAACCTCTCATAATTAGATACAGCTCAGACATCAACAGGTTTAGAGAACCAATGTGATACCTATGGATCTTCTAGAAGTATTTTAGTGAATCAGTGTCAAAATTCAGTATTGTTCTTTAATGTAAGCTTCCATCAGGAAGAAACACACTGACAGTGGAAACGGTATTAAAACCAACCCATTCTGGAAAAGGCCTAACTCTGTTATGATTGAAGAGGAATATGGTTAGAAACAAAGATGTATAGGTGTGCAAACTGTGTTTTGGGGGTTTTGGCACAACTTTTTGATGTGTGGATATTTCACTTTCAAATGCCATGACATGTAAAGCACGTATCAGAAGTTTTACAGATGTATCAATGCTACGTATGAGGTATACGAAAATGTTATAGCAAAGATAACCAAAACAGAGCTCAAAGTCTTTTTTTTTTCTCCAATATATGAAGTTTATTGTCAAATTGGTTTCCATACAACACCCAGTGCTCATCCCAAAAGGTGCCCTCCTCAATACCCATCACCCACCCTCCCCTCCCTCCCACCCCCATCAACCCTCAGTTTGTTCTCAGTTTTTAAGAGTCTCTTATGCTGAGTCTTTCTATAAATCAAAGTCATTCCCTTCGTGGAGACATAGTGCGGCCACCCCATGTTAACTTGTAATAGAAACTGGTATTTTGTTTCATCTAAATATATGAAAAAATAGTTGGAGGCAAGAACTTTCTGGTCAGTTATACATACTCCAAACTAAGATTCAGTCTTTACAAGATATTTATAAAAAGGCGCTATTTGTTAGCAGTGTTTTTCACTGGGAAGTGAGACTGAACGGTTCTTAAACACTTTTTGTATTATTTGTATTATCTAAATATCCAAACGTCAGTACATCACATATATTTTTTTTTAAATTTTTTTGAGAGAAAGCACATGCACGTGTGTGCATGGCTGAGGGAGAGAGTGAATCTTTTTTTTTTAAATTATTTATTTGAGAGAAAGGGAGAGAATCCCAAGCAGGCTCTGTAAGTACAGAGTCCTATGCAGGGCTCAATCCCACAAACTGAGATGACCTGAGCCGAAATCAAGAGTTGGACACTCAACCGACTGAGCCATCCAGGTGCCCCAATTCTTATATTTTAGAAACAAAAAAAATACATTAACATAAAGTGACTCTACATGTATTGACACCGTTTTTCCAAAGCTTAAGTGTGAAAAAGGCCAGACAATAATATGTATGTTGTGCTACTATTTATTTACACTACAGAACAAGATATGCACGTGAAATAGAAACACACATTCATGTATCTATAAAGCAGATTTGATCAGCAGAAGTGGCCTTGGGGAAGAAACAACGCATTTGTTCCTGCATCTCTACAATGGGAACAACGACGGTAGCTACCATACAGGTTACCATAAAGATTAAGTGGGGTATTCCACACAGTAATAGCTAAATAATGTCATTACTAATCCATCTTAATTCTTGGAATAGTTTCTTCCCACCATTTCTAAAACGCCTGTGTCTGGTCGAAGTCCTTCTACTCTAGATATTTTAGGAGGTAAGTATAATATTTGTTTTTAAGGCAGAAGCTTCAACTCTGTACCTCAATACTGAATTTGAGAAGACAGGATATTTGTACGATGCTGAGGTTCTTCCTTCTATCATTTTCTTTCCTCAATCACTGATGTCTTCCCCCAAACAACCTGCATCTTGGGTTGCATTACATTTTTGTATTCCTTGGCAACAGAAGAGGAGTGGCTAAAATTTGACTACTGCAGAATCAGAAAAATAAAAATAAGTTGGGGCTTCCAGAAAAGGCCACTTCTCTCAGTGCTTCCGTGAGTGGTAGCTTACACCAAGCAGTCTACCACCATGGGAAAGCTCTGTGGACCATTTTTTTATGGCCTTGTTTTGCCATCTAATGTTGAATGTTCCCTACAATTGTAACCCTATGTATCAGTGTTGAAAAAAAGTCTGAATCTGGTAAATTTTTTTTTAGACTTTGGAAGCTTGGGACCACACTGTCGAATGATGCATAAGGAAAACAACTCAACTCTATCTTTAGAAATTATCTACCAATGAGTTAATGTAAGTCAGTTTTAAAAACATTTGTTAAGACCCTCCCAACTGTCAGGCATAGTGCTTGATGCCCACACTTCAATGGAGAGAAAGAGACAAGCTCGAGTTGAGGAACCGGGAAGAATTTATATGGTTAGCATGTGACAGAGCCAGGACTGGAGCACAGATCTAACCCCAGACTTCATATTTATAAAATACCATTTAATTTGGGTACTGTTATTTATCTCTGAACCCGAGCAAATGAGAGACCCATTCTCTGAACTTCACAGGATTACTGTGAAGACGAAAAGATATAAGTGCCCATCGTGACACTAGGTGCATAGTGATATTCAAACACGGCTCCTTTTAATTCTCTTCTCGTTGGTATTGCACCTTGCATAGCAATGTTGTCCAAAAAATGCTAACTTGAAATCAAGTCTCTACTTCAGAATACACTGTACTGGGTGGCATCATTGCAGATGCTTTCCGCTATTCTCGTGGTGTCTAGAGTTCAATATACACTTTAAATAATAAATGCGCAGTTCTTCCTTGTCCCCATGTTGTTCCAAGTTTTGTATTCATATCCATAATGACCTGAGTACAGCATTTCATCTTTTGTCTGATTATATTAATGTCTGTAAAGTTCAAATTAAATCTCTCAGATCTTGACTATAATAAAAAAATTTGTGTTGGGGAAGAAAAACAAACCAAACCAAAACAAGCAAGTCTTCCTCTGTTTCACCGTTTCCCTTGACTGTGGCATCCTTGGGATTTTAGTATGCATAGAAAAGTTTTGCTTATTGTTGAGAAAAGGCTTCTAACTGTCCTCAGATTAAATTTTCTGGCTTCAAAAGATTAATAGCCTTGAATGGCTTCCAAGAATATTAAAACCAAAAAATTTTAATGTTTATTTTTGAGAGAGAGAGACCAAGTATGAGTGGGGGAGGGGCAGAGAGAGAGAGAGACAGACAGACAGACAGACAGAATTCAAAGCAGGCTCCAGGCTGAGCTGTCAGCACAGAGCCCAATGTAGGGCTTGAACTCATGAACAGTGAGATCATGGCTTGAGCCGAAGCTGGATGCTTACCTGACTGACTGAGCCACCCAGGAGCCCTCCAAGAATATTTTAAATTCAACTGACATCTTATTTACATAACAGTGGACAACAAAATAAAAAGTTGATAAGACAACTTTATTTGAAATTTAACTTAAAACTGAGTTTAATGGTACAGAATTATACAGTATTTAGACCAACTCTAAACTTAATTTTAAAAATAATGCTTCAAGGGCACCTGTGGCTCAGTTGGTTAAGCATCTGACTGTTGATTTCAGCTCAGGTCACGATCTCACGGTTCATGAGTTTGAGCTCCATGTAGGGCTGTGGCAGTGCGGAGCCTGCTCGGGATCCTCTCTCTCCCTCTCTCTCTGCCCTTCCCCTCCTCACTCACTCTCTTCAAAATAAATAAACTTAAAAAATAAAAATAAATACTGCTTCATATTTATCTCCTAGAGTGTTTTAATTTTATTTGTAACTTCTACAGTCAAACATTTATTACATACCCTCCCCCCCTTTTAAAAAGAAAAAGTTACTCACTTTTCATAGGTATTAAAGATAATTTGGCACACCTGAGTGGCTCAGTGGGTTGAGCATCCGACTTTGGCACAGGTCACGATCTCATGGTTTGTGAGTCTGAGCCCCACACCAGGCTCTGGGATGACATTGCCAAGCCTGCCTGAGACCCTCTCTCCCTCTTTCTCTGCCCCTTCCCTACATGTGTGCATGCACGCACGCTCTCTCTCAAAATAAATAAATAAACTTAAAAAAAAAAAGATAATTCAAAATATGTAACTCAGAGTCCACTAACAGCAAAAAAGCATTGTGCTAGGTTCTTTGGGTGATTCAAGAGGACTAAGATTTTGCCCCTGTCTTTAGGGGGTATATAATACACTAGTTGATAGAGGAAATGACACATGTACAAAGACAATTCCAAAATAAGTTAGAAGATGTAAAAACCTAAAAGAAACATAAAGAAAGTGTTTTGGAAGTTTGCAGGAGGTAGAAAATACTTTTAATTTGGAATGCCTGAGAGGAAACAAAGGAAGTAGCATGTGAATTTGGTCCTAAAGAGTTGGGTAGAGGGGCGCCTGGGTGGCTCAGTCGGTTAAGCGGCCGACTTCGGCTCAGGTCATGATCTCGCGGTCCATGAGTTCGAGCCCCGCGTCGGGCTCTGTGCTGACAGCTCAGAGCCTGGAGCCTGTTTCGGATTCTGTGTCTCCCTCTCTCTGACCCTCCCCCGTTCATGCTCTGTCTCTCTCTGTCTCAAAAATAAACGTTAAGAAAAATTAAAAAAAAAAAAAAAAAAAAGAGCGGGGTAGAACGTGGACATTTAGTGGTCAAAGGCAAAGGTATTCTAAGACAAAGAAAAGTGTGAGCAGAGGGGCAGAGGTGGAGAGTTTGTAGTCTACATGAAAAATGGTTTAAGTTTTAAAATAAAAAAATGCAATAAAATATTATGCTTTAGAACTCTACTCATAATTTTGAGTAAAGAATTTAAGTGCTAAGTGTCCTTATGATTACAGATACAGAACTTGAGAGTCACCTGAACTGCCATTCCTGAAACAGATTAATTCTTCATCTATATTGCATAGTTAACTGAAATCTCCATTTACTATTCTGATCTGTTGATAATGGTCTTTAACTTAGCTCCATTATTCTCTAGGAAGTAGATTCAGACTAACTTGCTGAAGAGGAAATAATTATAGACAGAAGTAAAATGAACTGCCAGTTCAATTGAACTGAGACACAAGAAGAGTGTTAACATGGGGACAATGGAGAGGACAGGAAGAGGGAGGAATGGCTCAGTGAATGGAGACAGTCTTTACTGCTTTGCATTTGTTTCAAGTCACACACTCTTGAAATCTGACCAAGTTGCTAAGGGAAAAATTAGGTCATTGCTTTCAGTTGTTTCTCTGTTAGATTTCTAATTCAAAAAAAATATAATCACATTGTAACTAAAAATATGGGCAATGCATTACAGGGTCCACTTTGGAGTTGTTATAAGTAAATTTCATATTCCAAAGACTGAAAAATACAGTTTTGATCAAGCTAAAAAAATAAAATCTGCAATTGAAAGTAAACTACTGTAAAATATCCTGAGCTGGAATATGCATGGATGTACATGTTGGTGATAATCTGGGCTATTTTGTTCTGAGGTCAAGAGTCTTTATAATAAGGAAACATCATATACCCCCTTCTTATGGTAGACCATGGGTTGTTAAAATTCATGAGAAAACCTATAGTTCCTCTAAAGAGTGGATTTTCTAATTTTTTTCAGAAAATTATAAATCAATATATATTCTCACTAAGGTGCTCATGTTTTCAGAGGTGTTTACACAGTGCATGCTAAAATCATTGTGAAAGCAGTGATCGAACACCTGGTCCTTTTTTTGAGGCTCTTCTAATCTAGCCACCTATTTTGGAATTTTATACACTGGTCTTTTTAATATATGTACTGTTATCAACCAGGCTTCCAAGCTATAACCACAGAAAACAACTCTAGTTGGCTTCAACAGAAAAGGACTTTATTTGAAAGGATACTTTAGCCCATAGTTTCTGGGAAAGTTGAAGACCAGACACGGAAAACAAACAAGAACAAAGGCTGTGCACTGAGGGCTACATCAGGGAAAGAGCCCAGTGAGTAGCCCGTGTCGCTCTGGGCCCCAGGCCACTACAGCTCCTGCTCTGTGTAGAGACAGTGGATGCCATCATCGACATCACTGCCACTGACCTCTCTCTTTTCCACTGGATGTTGCGGCTCTCACCCTGCTTACAGAAAGAATTCTCTATAGCCCTTGCCTTTTTTTTTTTTTTTTAATTTTTTTTTCAACGTTTTTAATTTATTTTTGGGACAGAGAGAGACAGAGCATGAACGGGGGAGGGGCAGAGAGAGAGAGGGAGACACAGAATCGGAAACAGGCTCCAGGCTCCGAGCCATCAGCCCAGAGCCCGACGCGGGGCTCGAACTCACGGACCGCGAGATCGTGACCTGGCTGAAGTCAGACGCTTAACCGACGGCGCCACCCAAGCACCCCTATAGCCCTTGCCTTTAAATAATGTTTTTAAATGTATTTAATTTTATTTGAAAGAGAGAGAAAGAGTATACGCATGTGTGAATGGGGGCGGGACAAAGAGAGAGGGAAAGAGAGAATCTTAAGCAGCCTCCATACCTAAGATCCTGAGATCATGACCCTGAAATCATGACTTTAGCCAAAATCATGTCTGACTGAGCCACGCAGGGGCCACTAATTAAATTAATTAATTAAAGTCATCTCTACACCCAGTGAGGGGCTCGAACTCACAACCCTGACATCAAGACATTGCATGCTCTACCAACTGAGCCAGCCAGGCACCCTTCTGTAGTCCTTGCTTCTTTGTGCTAATGAGCTCCTGATTCAAAAAGCCCAGGTAATGTGCTTAAACATTAACCAGTGAGAAGGCTGAGAAAGCAAGCATTTAACCTTTTAGGTTTTTACACTGGGAGGTATGCTCTGCCTTCTATCAAGACCTGTATAATGAGGAATTTCTCAAAACTAGGAAGAAGGTCTTTATGCTGGCAGCCAAAAGTCAAATAATTGGTACAGAAACATTAATCTATTCAGGAAAGAGCAGCCTACTCAGTACAAAGCCCTCTGTTCTTTAGCTAAGGGCTCTGAAGCAAAGTCTGAGTGGTGACCTACCCAGGTCCCTGCTCAGTTTTTAAACCTCCTAGCTGGGCCCACATTTCCCTAATTTACCCAAGAGGTTCAGCACAAATCAGGTTCATGGCTGAGACTCCTCTGAGTTGATGCTTCAATCACTAGTCTATTTCGTTCCTACAAACAGGCCTACAGTGGCCTCCCACTTTCATCCCTGGAAACTGGTTTCTGGGCTTAGGGTCAGAAGAGCTGGTATGAGTCACAACCTTATCACTGACAAGCTGGAGAAAAGGCTAGTTATTCAACTCTAAGCCCCACCATACTGACAGGTTGTCAGGACAACCAAATGAGAGAAAGTAAAAACCCTTTGTAACCTAAAATGATAAGCACGATCTTTTTAGTTAACGTTACTGATTTGTATGACAAATCCCCCAGTTCCTTAGGATTATGGCCTATCCTATCTAGGTCTCTCTGGTTCTTTTGAGCACTGATGTCATATCATAAAAAAATTAATTTTGTAATCAAAGCAGCATATGCTCATAATTTAAAAAGTCTTGTAGCTAGTGGTAATAAAAAGCTTCCTCTAAAAACAAACCCCCCTGCCCTATCTCTTTTCTACTCCCAGTCCTGCTCCTCAGAGGCAACTAACTACTGTCAATTCTTAAGTTGTTTCTTCTGATATTTACCTCTCTCTATGTTATAATTTTTATTAAATCAATATTCAGTGTTAATATTAGGACTATTTAAATACTGCTTACTGCTGAGCCAAGCTGTGCAACTAGAATTATATTTTCTTCCATATGCAATTTTAAATTTTTCTTGGAGGTATTATTTTCTACTTTTCCCACTTGCTTCATTTTCTATAAACCTATTGTTAATTCTTCATAAAAGCACCAAAAGGTCCATGAAAATTTTTTAAGATTTATTTTGAGAGAGAGAGAGAGAGAGAGAGAGAGAGAGAGAGAGAACACCCTCATGCATGAGTTGAGGAGGGGCAGAGAAGGAAGGAGAGAGAATCCCAAGCAGGCTCTGTGCTGTCAGCTCAGAGCTTGATGTGGGGCTTGATCACACAAACCACAAGATCATGACCTGACCTGAAATCAGGAGTCGGATGCTTAACCAACAGCCACCCAGGAATCCCCCCTGACCCCATGAAATCTTTTAATGCCACTTGTCATTTAATGTTCCTGGAGACTTTCACCCTCCTAGTCCAGTCTAGACTTGATGCCCACTAGACTTACTATACAGCTAGTACTTAGGATTTCCCTTTCTTATTTCCTGTGTTTGACCCCATTTTCTGGGTCCCACACTTGTTCTTGGTTCACTTCATGATTTAGTGGAACGCATCCTTAATAACTTCCCTCAGTAGGGTTGCAGGGGAGAAAAATTTTCTGAAGCAAGACTGAAAAAAATGCCTTCATCTAGCCTTTCACTTGATTGACAGTTTGGCTAAATATAGAATTTTGTGTAGAAAATAATTTTCCATCAGCTTTTTAAAGGCACTATGCCACTGGATTGCAGCATTCAGCTGCTGCTATTGAAAAGTTCAACAGTATTCAGAGTCCTATTTCTTTGTATGGAACCTAATTTTTCTCTCTCTGCAACACTGTAGAATCTTCTCTTTTTCTCTAGAGTTCCCTAGAGAAAGGGATAAAACTTTTTAATACAGAAATTCCTTTAGCTTTAGCAGTATTTCTTATATTACCACTGGCTTCTCTTCCATTTTCTCTCGTATGTTTCTAAAACCACTGCTTGTTAAATTGTTACACCTGTACCAATACTATAGTTCTATTTGTCCATCTTTGTTGTTCTACTTTCTAGATTTCTTCAATTTTACCTTTCAATCTTTTTATGTGTTTTTCATTTCTGCTACCTTATTTCCAACAGCTGCTGTCTTTACTCTTACAGAATCCTATTTATGTCTCATTGATTCAACAGAACGCTTTTATAAAAGGGCTTTTTCCCTTTTTTTTTTAAAATAGGCTTCACGCCCAGCACAGAGCCCAATGCAGGGCTTGAACTCCTGATCCTGAGATTAAGACCTAGCTGAAATCAAAAGTTGGACGCTTAACTGACTGAGCCACCCAGGGACCCCTATATAAGGGCATTTTGCTTCTGTTGAAGTTTTCTTCTGCTTTCTTCAACGGTTTCTTCTAATACTTCGTTCTCATCTGTGTGTCAATTTGGAAGTTTTCCTCAACTTTAGATGGGTTTTCATATTTAAGAATGAAGCACTAAAGAGCTGTGTGGAAACTCTGTTGCAAAAGCAGGCTTGCTGACTTATTCTTCTTTGCAGAACTGGAAGGCAAACTGGTTTTTTCACCATGTAATTCCTGAGCATAACTTCATCATGGCACTCCCCCGCATCAGTCCCCACACCAGTCTATATGCTCTTGGGCTGTTCACTATTTCTAGAGCTCCAGGGTTTGTTTGGTTTTTGTGTGTGTGTGTGTGTGTGTGGTTTTTGTTTTTATTTTTTTATTTTTATTTTTTAATTTTTGTTTTTTAAATTTACATCCAAGTTAGTTAGCATATAGTGCAACGATGATTTCAGTAGATTCCTTAATACCCCTTACCCATTTAGCCCATTCCCCCTTCCACAACCCTTCCAGTAACCCTGTTTGTTCTCCATACTTAAGAGTTTCTTTTGTTTTTGTCCCCCTCCCCGTTTTTATATTATTTTTGCTTGCCTTCCCTTATGTTCATCTGTTTTGTCTCTTAAAGTTCTCATATGATTTTTGTCTTTCTCTAATTTCACTTAGCATAATACCCTCCAGTTCCATCCACGTAGTTGCAAATGGCAAGATTTCATTCTTTTTGATTGCTGAGTAATACTCCATTGTGTGTGTGTGTGTGTGTGTGTGTGTGTGTGTGTGTGTGTGTGTATACCACATCTTCTTTATCCATTCATCCATCGATGGACGTTTGGGTTTTTTCCATACTTTGGCTATTGTTGATAGTACTGCTATAAACATTGGGGTGCATGGGTCTCTTTGAAACAGCACACCTGTATCCCCTGGATAAATACGTAGTAGTGGAATTGCTGGGTCATAGGGTAGTTCTATTTTCAATTTTTTGAGGAGCCTTCATACTGTTTTCCAGAGTGGCTGCACCAGTTTGCACTCCCACCAGCAGTGCAAAAGAGATCCTCTTTCTCCACATCCTCACCAACATCTGTTGTTGCCGAAGTTGTTAATTTTAGCCATTCTGACAGGTGTGAGGTGGTATCTCAGTATGGTTTTGATTTGTATTTCCCTGATGATGAGTGATGTTGAGCATTTTTTCATGTGTCAGTTGGCCATCTGGATGTCTTCCTTGGAGAAGTGTCTATTCATGTCTTTTGCCCATTTCTTCACTGGACTCTTTGTTTTTTGATAAGTTCTTTATAGATTTTGGATACTAACCTTTTATCTGATATGTCGTTTGCAAATATCTTCTCCCACTCTGTCAGTTGCCTTTTAGTTTTTCTGATTGTTTCCTTCGCTGTGCAGAAGCTTTTTATTTTGATGAGGTCCCAGTAGTTCATTTTTGCTTTTGTTTTCCTTGCCTCCGGAGATGTGTTGAGTAAGAAGTTGCTGTGGCCAAGATCAAAGAGGTTTTTGCCTGCTTTCTCAAGGATTTTGATGGCTTCCTGTCTTACATTTAGGTCTTTCATCCACTTTGAGTTTATTTTTGTGTATGGGGTAAGAAAGTGGTCCAGGTTCATTCTTCTGCATGTCGCTGTCCAGTTGTCCCAGCACCACTTGCTGAAGAGACTGTCTTTATTCCATTGGATATTCTTTCCTGCTTTGTCAAAGATTCGTTGGCCATACGTTTGTGGGTCCGTTTCTGGGTTATCTATTCTGTTCCATTGATCTGAGTGTCTGTTTTTGTGCCAGAGCTCCAGTTTTTTTTAATCTTTTATCTGCCTGGCTTGGACTAGAGCAGGGAAGAGGAGTGATTTTGACATTTAGTTTGTAGGCTTTTACATAAATTCAGATTTCAACTTTGTGCTTTACCCCACACCCCCACCCTTCCTTTCATAGCTGTTTCCAGATCTGAGATCTCTGTAGTTCAATTTCTTCAAAAAATAAATCTCAGGTTTATTGTATTTGGTGGGGGGAGGGGTGGGGATAGAGAAGAGAACTGAAGGGCAGGTTAGGATTTGTCACCTGGCACAAGTGATACTGATGCAAAAACAGACAAATGGGCTATGGAGACAAAATGGAAAGCACTGACCCATATTTATGTGGGAACTTAATGAAAGATCGCACAAATCAGAAGAGAAAATGGATTATTTAATACAGCATACTCAGAAAACCAGCTCACTTTATGAAGTAAAACAAAACCCCATTCCTTTCTGACACACGCCACCTATAAAGGTGAATTCCATGGTGGGGGGAAAGGGTTCATCCATTCAGTATTCAGACTTAAAATCAAATCTCTTTTTAGTTCACCACGCTTATCCCTTCTTTCTAGAGTACTAAGTAGCCCCTGTGAAATGCCTCCCTTATCCTCAGTAGACTCCTCTATAGGATCTAGAGTTACAGACCTCTCCTCTCTGGTAAGCCAATAATCAGTCATGATCTGCTTTCCAGCTTCCAAAATTTTCAATATCCTTTTTCCTCTGTTGTTTTCCTCTCAGGTATCTTTGTCCTGAGGGTTTATATTTGTTTTACTTCTTTACTATACTATTAGGGCTTTGGAGGAGACAGAGATAAAGTTATGTTTAATCTGCTATGTAGGATATCAGGTGAAATTAAATCTAATCCTACAATGCCAGGCCAGCAATTTGAGGCCCCATTACCTGTTAATCCACCTCCCTAATAGTCACTGCCTATTTGTCTGAATAAAACACATTCTCAGTATAGGCCAGGAACCTACTCTTTTATCCACACCACTCTGGCTGTCTGCCTATACTGCCTCTTTTAATGATACTCTTGAAACCATTAAATCACCTCTCCATCTTGAAGGACGTATTTAGTCTCAAGGTCCTAGCCTTCCCTGACAGAATTTGTTTCCTTTTAAAACTGGGCTTTAACTTTTGAAGTTAAATCTAGTTTGGAATAAAAAGTAACCGTCATTAATTTAAAGTCATTTACTGAATGCCCACCATGTCCCAGGCATAGGGGACACAAGGATGAGAACAGTACACTCCAACCCTCAAGCTGCCCAACAGGCTAGTCTCACAGTGTTTTTTAACTGGAAGTTAAGCCCTCATCTTAATCACAGATGATGATTTGGGTGACTATTTTCTTAATTTTCTCCAAAATGGTACATAACTATCATATAATCATGCTGGATGCATCTGAGAGATGCTAATTCATTAGATACCATAGATGCCTCAGAGTATCACAGGCTTAATCTGCTTGTAGAACTCCTGCTGAGAAAAACCAATTGTAAAATGACAAACAGCCAGACATTTACAATAGTTTGATAAGTGGCATGTCCCATCTCACCAGTGATAAAATTGTAAGAAAAACTTATAATCAGTAATAACCTAATAAAAATCTATAAAGTATTAGTATTAGGTTTAATCAATATAATTATAAAATTATTTTTAAACATAAAGTTTTAGAAAAGAACATGGTAATGAATGAAATATGTTCTGATGAATAGTATTTAGCAGCTAATATTTACTGAATGCTAACTATGTATCAGGTGCCAGTCAAATCACTTAATATTATATATTTTTAATCCTTATAATGCTACTTTACACATTACTATTCTGATTTTATAAACGAGAAAATAGGGGCTTAGACAGGTGACTTGCCCTGAGGTCAAGCAAGTTAAAACATGATAGAGAAGGATTCAAATCCAGTTTGGTTCCAGAGCTTGAGCTCTTAAACTTCATGGTATAAAATTCCTCTCCAAGCAACCAAATATTCTCCTTCCCACAAAAATGAGGTAAAAACTGTGTTAAAGGTGTAGTCTGTTATAAGCACTAATAGGATTGGTTGAATACCATGGGCATGGGAGAAAAATAAGGCCTACAAGGAGTGCAAAAACCAAAATACCAAATAACCTCAACTCTGTATTATGCATAACAAAAGGAGACAGGAAACCTGACACCCAGGTTTGAGGGAATATATATATATATATATATATATATTTTTTTTTTTTTTTACAGTAACCAAGACATGCACAAGGAGTGTTGCTCTATATCTTTAAGTGTACTAAAAAATACAATTTCTAGCTAAATGATTAAAAAAAAATTAAACTCACTTAACATAAAAGAACCTTAGATGAAGTACTACCTAAGATCTAAGAGCTGGCTCATAATTTTACTTTTCATTTAAAACTTAACTACCCCCAAAAAACCTGTATTAAGGGATGCTTTCCCATTTACAAAAAAAATTTTTAAAGTGCACTTATTTTGAGAGAGAGACAGTGAGCAGGGTAGGGGCAGAGGTGGGGGGGGGGGCAGAGAGAGAGAGAGAAAGAGAAAGAGAGAGGGAGAGAGAAAATCCCAAGCAGGCTCCTTGCTGACCTGCCATGGGGCTCAATCTCACGAACCATGAAATTATGACCTGAGCGGAAATCAAGAGTCAGATGCTCAATGGACTGAGCCACCCAGGAGCCCAGCTTTCCTGTTTTTTAAAAACAGCAAAGCGTATATAATACACTTCAGTTTCTTATTAGTTAAACATGTCAAAAAATAAAACCAATTTGAGAAAATAAAGGTTATTATATCTTTTGAATAATGTTTCAACCTTCAAATTTTTCTGTAGACGCATTTTCTGACAAATTCGGTTTTATAGAATAAAATAGTGGTAGGTCAAGCTGCTAGGTTATTTTTGAGAACTCACTTTCCTAGCCTGACATCAAAATAGCCTACTATTATTAACTTAATGATTATTTTAAGTTAACAAAATATTTTAACGATTTTGATTGTGGTAATAAGACTAAATTAGTACTATTGCTAAAAAGATAATTTAAAAGACTCTTTATGTAGCAGAAATCTCAACTTTTTTCACTCAGGTTTATCAATGCTTTCTTCTGTATAATTCCTCTCATTGTATTAACTAATTTGTTGTTGTTGTTTAACTGAGGCTTTTATCTCATTTCTCTAAGTCCCATTAATTTGTTGATTGAGCCACACAACACACATTTTATTTTCAAGTTAGAAAAATGTGCTTAGCTTTCATTATTCCTTATTTCATTAAATTCCTGTGTTTTACCCCAGCCATTAACATTTTCTTCTGATTGGTAACTTCTAATGTTCTTTTAGCAAATACTCATTAGCTGAATTTCTCAAGTAATTTCATGTCATGTAACTTGTTTTAATATATGGTCACAGAAAGCAAAGAATGCATCTTTTCAAGACAGCAAATTTTCTTTGCTGTGTGTGGAAGGCTGATTTCTAGCTCTGAAATTTTAAGATTCTAATGTTTACCGATGGATCTATAATTCTTTAATGTTACTTTCATGTATTCATTTGCCTATAACAGAAAAATGTGCCATCCTAACCTAAAAGGTTTAAATTAAATGAAGAAGGCACAGGAGTCTAGCACTGACCTTACACACTGTAGGCTGTTGCTTGATGTACAAGTTGAGCTTGAAAAGAAGATACAGAATATTTAAAAATTTAAATAAAAACCCCTGCCTAATTCTTTGATTCAAACACATTGTATCCAAATGTGACTATCTTCATTTTTGGAATAAATATTCATTCTTCTAAACATTTAAGCATCAATAACTTACTGAGTATAAATATGAGAATCTAAGTTACCCAAGAAGTCCTAGATCAAGAATAACCATGAAATCTGGGAAACGAGGCTAGTTCAAAGCTTGGGTGTGGATGGAGTGCAGGTGGTTATTATACATTCCCACACCTATTGTCTTACATTAGGGAAAAAGAGCCTCACATCTCATCTATTGCTCTTAGTCACTAGTTTTGAATGCTTGGTTTTAACACTAAATGAACAGCCACGTTAATACTAACCTTCGATTCTTTCTCAAATTTCGTAACTATACATTTGAAAAAACTGACCCCCTCATATCCCAAACAGTGAAATCATAGAACATACTGGCTGTGTTTTCAATGTGGAAGACAAATATGTAATTCTAGAAATCAAAATTGAAAATTAGAATTTCTTACCTTGTGCAAGCATGTTAAATTCCAAGAACAGTGCTATGTGGTAAAGTTCCATGGCTTCTTCTGCCCTGGTCATGTTTGGCTTCCCTGCGACGAGAGCCTGAACTTCACTGAGACTCCCCACAGAGGGGCTACAGTGCAAACCGGAGAGGTCCACCACATCAGTATACATACAGTGTAATATAACTTTCGCATACTTTTTGGGTATAATGGACTCGTCTAATATAATTCTTGTGGGAGTCCTCAAAGTTCGGTCTGTGATTTCTTCACCAGTCCGTATCCTCCTTTGTAATAAATTCCGAAAAAATGGGGACCGTGCTGAAATAATAGCCTTGTGAGCTTTGAGCTCTTCATCTAAACAGTTCTGATTTCCACCAAAAGCTTCAACCAGTTCAGAGTCTGAAGAAAAACTAAGGACGACATCATAATAACACATGTAATCAAAAAGTCCACGCATATCTACATCAAGGGAATTTGGTGTTCCAAATTCTTCACTAAGCTGGACGAGAATATCAACATTTTGAAACCTTGAGTCCTCCATTCCAAACTCTCCTGTATAAAGGTAGTGTAGCAAAGCAGAAAACATGGGCATATCTATACCAGCCGTACTGATGTCCATAATGATCTCTGCCCCATACTCTGGTGAAGAAGAAAGCAGCGTTTTAAAAAATGGACACCTTGCTGCCAAAATGGCACGATGAACAGGAAAACAAGTTTCTTGAAATATTAAGTCTACATCAGTACAATACTTGTACTCATAAAGATCGGCCATATCTTTCTGTAATGTCCGAGCTTCTGGTCTAGCCAAACTGGCTTGTAGAGAAAGCTCCTTTAAGGCTGAAGTTCCCTCATATTCCTCCACTAAAGCATTAACATCTCTAACATCCCACCCAGAGAGGAGTTCTCGCATCTGCTTGGCATGATCGGCAGACCTATTAGATTTTCGACGCTTAATAAACTTCTTTTTGAGGGTGGCAAGGCCAGAGGTTCTCTTTTTTTTGTCTTGTGGTTTCTCATGGCCATGGTCAAGGCTATATAATTTCGATTCACAACCATAGCCTTGCTGAGAATAGGATGATGTCCCTAAAAAGGAAATCAAACAAATGAAATTGTATTTCTTTGTTCTTAACGTTCATCTTCAATATTCATTTTAACACATATTTCACGCTAGAAATTTTTAGAGAAGACATTCCTGAACCATTCAAATAAAGTTGACTTTTGTTTCTATAAAGAAATTTAAAAGATCAAATCATTCACTTTTATATTAAATAAGGAACAGAGACAGAGCAGATTATTCTTTACTTGAAAACATGCTTTTGGTTCTCTGGCTATCAAAACCCAGATATCATAGATTTTAATGATGGACTTTTAGGAAATGAGAGTTAACTGGATTTGTAAATTCAGAATACTACTTATATATAATTGTGAAATGTTTTTTTTTTTTTTTTTTTCCTTAACTACACCAAGGCTGCTTTGCACTGGGGAAAATAAATGGACCAGGACACAAGAAGCATGTATTTCATTATTTTCACAACAGTGGAGATTGCTAGCTTTCCGGGGGCAGATGGCAATTATGGTTAAGACACCAAAGAAAAGATCAATGGTGCTACAGCAGCTTGGTTAGGATAAAAATCATACAAGCCAAATTCACATTTGTTGGGGGGAAAATCTGGATGCTACAGAATCATTATCTATAATAACTTCTTCACAATTCAATTCTCTTTTCATCCAAAAAGACCACTGAAGACACAATTCTATTCATATTCACAAAAGAAAATGAAATCAGAAAAACTGAAACCATTACCTATAAAAGTCTGTTGGGCTTGAGGATTTCCCCCTACCCTCGGGGAACATGAATGAGGATAGTTAGATGCATTAGCACCCATTTTCTTCAGTCACTCAGGCATTCCATCTGCTGGTTCTTCAGAGTGTAATCCCAGAGGCCTTTACGAACTTTCAACCCTGGATCCAGCAGCCTCTTTTCATCCATTTCTTTATATGAAACAAAAATAATTTTATTCATTTTTTCAAATGTATCTCAAATTGCACAGTTTAAAAAAAAAACAAGCTACTGAAAACTGCTTTTATTTGCAAATGACATGCTGTCAAATTCACATGTAAAAATTTCAGAAAATGTAAACAAATAGTTAAACTTGAATTATGAATCAGTGTTAGCTGCAATTTTGAGCCATAAAATGTACCAATTATGTACTTTCTAAGGCAATGAAAAGTAACAAATCAGACTAATTTAAATATATAATTATGGAAAGAGTATTTCAAATCATAGGGAAAAGTAGAGACTAAAAAATTGAAAAAAATTATTTATTTTTTTTACTCTTTAGAGGCAACCACCAGTTATTATAATCTAACATTTTAAGCAATTTATAAACATTGAAGAGGTTGATACCAGAAGATGATCCTCCTTGTGAAGTCCTGAAATAAAAATACTACTTTGGGGCGGCTAAGTGGCTTAGTCGGTTAAGCATCCGACTCTTGATTTTGGCTTAAGTCGTGATCTTATGCACGGTTTGCGGGATCAAGCCTCACATCAGGGTCTGTGCTGACAAGGCAGAGCCTGCTTGGGAATCTCTTTCTCTTTCTGCCTCTCTCCTGTTCACGCTCTCTCTCAAAATAAATAAATAAACTTAAATACATTGCTTGCTATTACCTGATATGATGACTTTACTGAGGCGGTACCAGTAAGAGGTAATTTTAACAATTAGAGAGTAAATTCCATACTATGGAAGCTTAACTCTCAGAGCTGCCAGAAGAAGATATATGCACTAAGATATAAAGCTCTAATATTAGAGAATAGGGTTAATAGGAATACTATATTTGTATAGCATCTGGATATATTAAATTTACCTGACTGAAAGGGATAATGGTTTAAGAGAACACACAATTTAACACCTATTATTGGAATTATTAGGAAGCCAACCAGGAAATAGTTAATCTAGCCTCATAATGAAGGATGAAGTTTTAACAAATACAGTTAAATACACACATGCAAAATCACAAAAAAACCTGCTAAAAAAGAACTTTGTCAAGATTCCTAGAATGTATTTTCATCTCTGCTACTGACACAGCATAACCTTAGGAAAACAAGGTTAAGAAAATCACTGTTAACATTTGTGCTTCCTTCAATCTTTTCCCACTATATATATATATGTATATATTTATGTGTATATATATACACGTATATATATGAGAATTTAAGCATAGAATGATCTACCTATAGTGTTCAAGACTGGGAATCCTTCTACAAAGTAGATATTATGCAAAGTGGCAGTAACTTCAATCAAATCATACACTCACACAAGCAAATTACTATTTGAAATTCACCTACCTACCAAGGAAAACACAGTATGTTAGACTTTTTACTCTGGTGCATGCTACTGAAGTCAGATGCTATGGGTAGCCAGAGACGTGACAGTGCATTCTGTAAGAAGAACTACCTAGCAAAGAATCCAGAGTTTCACATACTATTTTGTAAACACTAAATGGTACAGAAAACTACTTCCAGCAAAGTCTGTTTTCTTAAAGTCTGATGCTTAGTGTAAATTAAATTCACAGTTTTCTATTCTTAAATATTAGCAATGTTATAGAAGGGGCTGTTTTAGGTAATTTTTAACACTGTCAATTAAAAAATTTTTTTATCATTGAAGTACAGTTGACATTAAGTGTTGTCAATTCTTATAAAACAGAAATTAAATCTGCCTGTGTTAATTTTAGTTTAAACTTCAGAAACAGTTAAGTCTAATAAATCTTAGTTTTCAAATTGAGCTCCTCAAAAGCTTCAAGTTTCTGTTAGGTACTTTTAGCAATTCATTAAAAGAAATTAGGGTCCTAGAAGCCAAGTTTGTGTCCTCATTTACAGGCTAAGTCCTTTTCTCACTGAAGATTTCTAGTTAAAACACAAAAATAGGGGTGCCTGGGTGGCTCAGGCCTTTAAGCATCAGACTCCTGATTTCATCTCTGGTCATGATCTCACTGTTGGTGAGATCCAGCCCTGCATGGGGCTCTGCAATGACAGTGTGGAGCCTGCTTGGGATTCTCTTTTCTTTTCTCTCTCCCGCTCCCCCCACACCCTCTCTCAAGATAAATATTTTTAAAAACCCACAAAAATAGCACAGAGAATTCTTTCTCAAATTTGAAATAATATATTAAGAAAAATCCAGGGGCACTTGGCTGGTTCAACAGAAAGAGCCTGTGGCTCTTGACCTCGGGGTTGAGCTCAAGCCCCACATTAGGTGTAGTGATTACTTAAAAATAAAATCTGGGGCGCCTGGGTGGCTCAGTCGGTTAAGCAGCCGACTTCGGCTCAGGTCATGATCTCGCGGTCCGTGAGTTTGAGCCCCGCATCGGGCTCTGTGCTGATAGCTCAGAGCCTGGAGCCTCTTTCAGATTCTGTGTCTCACTCTCTCTGATCCTCCCCTGTTCATGCTCTGTCTCTCTCTGTCTCAAAAATAAATAAATGTTAAAAAAATAAAAAATAAAAAATAAAATCTTTGTTTTGTTTTCAGAGAAAGAGAGAGAGAGAGAGAGAGAGAGAGAGAGAGAGCGCGCGCGCGCACATGTGAGCAGGGGAGAGGGAGAGACAGAATCCCAAGCAGGCTCCACGCTCAGCATGGAGACTAACACAGGCTTGATCCCATAACCCTGGAATCATGACCTAAGCTGGATGCTCGACTGACAGAGGCACCCTGGCACCCCCAAAATAAAATCTTAAAAAAAAAATCTAGAATAAAAACATTATGCAAAATAAAAGCCTTAGCAAAATGAGAGAGCTTTACCAAAAAGATAGGCTTTGAATGTGGAAGTAACAGATGGTAAAAAGTGCTGGTAAAGTGTCCCTACTCCAGTAGGTCTCTTCTCACTTCCTTCTTCACTCATTCTTGAAGTTACATATTGCTTCGTTTTTTTGTTTTTTTGTTTTTTTTGGTCTGCTTAAAAATTTTTTTTTAACATTTATTTATTTTTGAGAGAGAGAGAGAGAGTGATAGTGAGCGCATGTGCACAAGTGGGGTAGGGGCAGAGAGAGGCAGACAGAGGATCCGAAGCAGGCTCCAAGCCCAATGTAGGGCTCTACCTCATGAACCGTGAAATCATGACCTGAGCCAAAATCAACTGAGCCATCCAGGAGCCCCTGGTTTTTAATTTTTAATGACTGCAGAGCAAACTTGCAAACATGGCACAAAGTATGCTGCTGAAACAAAACAAGGAAGAATGGCACCATGCTTCTAGATGAAGAAAAATCAGCGTGTCCATAGTAGTGGACAGTTCCTACTCTCACTTTGTCACACTGTAACAAAGTGTGCAAATACACACAGGAGAATTATTTCCAATGAGAATTTTGTAAGGTTTGTGGGGACACAAAATACTCTTGCACTGGCCTGTCTGAAATTTAAACCATGTCAAAAATGCCTTTTTTCTTTTTCCTTTTTTTTTTTAAAGGTTAATTTTAAAATGAGTGTAATTAGATATTCTAGAGCAACCATCCAAAGGTTGCAAGACATCATCCACCCCACTGGAGACATAAGACCACCCAGCAAGCACTAGGGAAGTCACAAGCTGAGATAAGGACGCTTGGCCAATTGCCACTGTAATTAGCACCACAGGGACAGCTGGGGTCTAACCCTGGAGAGGTGACTTGAAATAAAAGTCTCGTTGGGACTTAGGGACAGAATTTTTCTTCCTCGTGGTTCCTAGTCAATAGGGATCCCCTTCAAGATGAACTGATTTGGGGCAACATTCATACTTCCTACTGGAGCTCTAATACTAAAATAAACATAGGGTCTTGGAAAGATTTAGTGGGAGAGATTTTTCTGGATCAGATATAAACCTTAAGTCTATCTTATGTCCCCAATTCCAAATCCTGGGGGTAACCCTGACTGTGCAATTATAGTACTAAAGCCATATTTCTCAAAATTCTCAGAGAACAATTTTGTTTATTTTTTATCTATTTATTTATTAAGTAACCAAAAGCCTATGCCATATGGAACAGGGTAGTATGTTATTTAGTTCTTAATCTAATCCACTGTCTTTAGATGCTGGAAATGAGAATAAGTCACAGTTTAATCTCTCCAGGGTTATTTTCACTCTAGGCAAGCTTCGTCTGTCTCCTACATAAAATAGGATGAAATCCAACGTTTGAATGATACAGCAGGAAAGGAAAGGAAAGCAAAAGAGAAGGCTTACGGGACTGGGAGAGGCCCACAGGATGCAAATGGCCCTAGAAAGCTGATAAATCCTTTTTCTAGAATCACCATACTGGGAGAGCTCCCTCTGTTAACAGTCAATATGACCAATCTCAATAAAATCTCAATCAAAATCAAACTGGCTTACAACAAGCTTCAGGGATTGTAGCTGACCCAACTGAGGGGAAAAATGATACTGAGGGCAACAGAATTAATCTTGGGAGAATATTTTCAGGAAAAAAAATCAACCTCTCTGCCTTCCAAAAAAACCTAGACCAGCATTTCCAACGAGTTTTTCCAAAGCTTGGAAAATACAGGACTAAACAAAACTGATAGATTTCTTTACTTCAGAAATTTCCAGCTTATTTATTTATTTATTTAATTTATGAGATTTATTGTCAGATTGGTTTCCACACAACACCCAGTGCTCACCCCAAAAGATGCCCTCTTCAATACCCATCACCTACCCTCCCCTCCCTCCCACCCTCCATCAACCCTAAGTTTGTTCTCAGTTTTTAAGAGTCTCTTATATGCTTTAGCTCTCTCCCACTCTAACCTCTTTTTTTTTCCTTCCCCTCCCCCATGGGTTTCTGTTAAGTTTCTCAGGATTCAGCATTTTTAAAGTGCGAAGGTGCACTGTGAACCTCCAAGAAGAGATATTCCGCACGATCCAAAGGAGCCTTTGCCCCCATAGAGCATAATGCACTTGGATGATACACTTCAGAAAACCTTGACCTTTGCCATAAAAACACTTTTTACTGCTTTACACAGTAGAGGGAACAATGGGCATCAAGTTACCTGGGATAGAGTACTGTCGTCACTAACTTACCACTTACATGGGATAAATCATGTTTAACTTCTATGAATCTCAATTTTTATAAACTGAAACTGAGATGTATGAGTCTCAGCATCTGTAAAATAAAAAAGCTGATACAGAGTTCCCAAAATCCAGTCAAGTTGTATGACACTGGCTTGAAAAATAAGGATGGAGCAGGGGGTTATTTTTATACTAAATGTTAGTGTACGAAGGGGGGAAAAAGGCAAGTGGATTTTGGGTTTTAAAAACATGTTTTCTTGGGTCGTCTGGGTGGTTTCAGTCGGTTAAGTATCCAACTTTGGCTCAGGTTATGATCTCACAGTTCGTGGGTTTGAGCCCCGGGCCCAGAGCCTGCTTTAGATTCCATGTCTCCCTCTCTCTCTGCTCTTCCCCTGCTCGTGCTCTCTCTTTCTCTCAAAAATAAAGAAACATTTAAAAAAAGTTTTTTAAACACATGTTTTCTCCTTACTCTGATTATTAGCTATAGTTATAGAACTATAGAAGGATATAGAAGGATAGGAATGTGGGGCACCTGTGAATATTCATGAAAAGCAATTAATAAAAGAGAAATGCTAAACTATGATAATCCCACACTCCTGTCAAATTTAAGGTAACCTTGGGGCGCCTGGGTGGCGCAGTCGGTGAAGCGTCCGACTTCAGCCAGGTCACGATCTCGCAGTCCGTGAGTTCGAGCCCCGCGTCAGGCTCTGGGCTGATGGCTCGGAGCCTGGAGCCTGTTTCCGATTCTGTGTCTCCCTCTCTCTCTGCCCCTCCCCCGTTCATGCTCTGTCTCTCTCTGTCCCAAAAATAAATAAACGTTGAAAAAAAAAATTAAAAAAAAAAAAAAAATTTAAGGTAACCATATAATGTACCATCACACCAGTATACTTGAGAGTGAAAAGGGGTACAAACCAGACGAGATGCCAGAATATGTACAGCCCAGGTCTAATGGGGCCAAGTGGGAAGAAGGCCAACCCCCTACAGCTAAATCTCACACTTCCAGAGCTAGAAATAAGACAAAGTTTAAACAAACAAACAAACAAACAAACAAAAAACCAAAAAACCCCTGCTGGGGTGCCTGGGTGGCTCCAGTTGGTTAAGCATCCAACTCTTGGTTTCAGCTCAGGTCATGATCTCACAGTCTGTGGGTTTGAGCCCTGCATTGGGCTGTGCTGACAGCTTGGAGCCTGCTTAGGATTCTTTGTCTCCCTCTCTCTCTGCCCCTCACTTGTGCACATGTGCTCTCTCTCAAAAAAAAAAAAAAAAACAAAAAAAAAACAAAAACAAAAACAAAAAACTTAAAAAAGAAAAAGAAAAATCCTCCTAAAACCCAAGTTAGAGGAATAAGACTTCCTACATCGATCTCATTCCCCAAGCATGTTTTAATATAACAACTCACATTTATTGAGGTTTTACAAAATGCCAGACTCTGTTCTTAGAACTTCACATGAATTAACCCACTTGATTTTCCCAGTAACTTCTACTGATGAGGCTGAGAGGTTAGCAACTTGCTTAAGATTTCAGAGATACTAAGTGAAAAAGCCAGGATTACTTTGTAACCTTCAATTCTATCCTTGGATACATTCTAAAAACAACAAAACAAAGAGAGGCTGTGAACAGTTAAGTCAGAAGCAAGAGTCAGCAGTAGACCCTTGCTGTTAGAAGATCGCTTCAAAAACGTGAGAGCAGATTGGAAGGGAGTTCAGAAAGCCACCAACTAGGCTCATATGTCTCCTCTGGGGCCATCTAATACAGAGAGGCAGAGGACCTCCACCCAGCACCACAAACCCCACTCATTCCAATGACACATTCCAATGACACATAACAGCGTTTATGATAGTAGCAGCTTATTAAAGAAAGACAAAATTCGGGGGGCGCCTGGGTGGCGCAGTCGGTTAAGCGTCCGACTTCAGCCAGGTCACGATCTCGCGGTCCGTGAGTTCGAGCCCCGCGTCAGGCTCTGGGCCGATGGCTCGGAGCCTGGAGCCTGTTTCCGATTCTGTGTCTCCCTCTCTCTCTGCCCCTCCCCCGTTCATGCTCTGTCTCTCTCTGTCCCAAAAATAAATAAAAAACGTTGAAAAAAAAATTTTAAAAAAAAAAAAAAAGAAAGACAAAATTCTGTTCCATTAAACATTTATTAAGGCAGGGAAGCCACAGTGATGGAGCTGGAAAGGGCCTTCAATTTTCTTTTGGTCAACCTTGTTTTTGAAGTCAATTATAACCTCATGGAATGGGAGAAAATATTTGCCTATCATATATCTGATAAGGGATTAATATCCAAAATAGAGAACTCCTATAACTCAACAACCAAAACAGACAAACAAACAAACAAACTGATTAAAAAATGGGAAAAGGTCTTAAACACATTTCTCCAAAGAAGGTATATGGATACCTAATTAGGCACATGAAAAACACCATCACTAATCAATAGGGAAATGCAAATCAAGACCACAATTTGATACCACTTCACTCCTATTAGGATTGCTATTATCAATAAAACAGAAAATAAGTGTTGGCAAGGATGGAGAAATTGAAACTTCTGTGTACTGTTGGTAGGAACATAAAATGGTATGTTGTGGAAATGGCTACTGTGAGAAATAGCATGGAGGTTCCTCAAAAAATTAAAATCAGATTCACCATGTGATACAGGAATTTCACTTCTGGCTATACACCCAAAAGAACTGACAGCAGGGTTTTAAGCCATGTGCTCCCATGTTCATAGCAGCACTATTCCCACTAGCTAAAACGCAGAAGCAACCCAAGTATCTATCAACGAATGGATGAATAAGCATGAGTGGTATGTACACACAATGGAATATTATTCAGCCTTAAATTAAAAAGGACAAAGATTCTGATACACACTACAGCACATAGGAATCTTGAAGACATTATGCTAAGTGAAATAGGCCAGTTACAAATAGACAAGTATTGTATGATTCCCTTTATATGAGGCACATAGAATAGTCAAAAGTGTAGAGACCTAAGTAGAATGGCAGTTGTCAGGAGCGGGGAAAAGGGAGAGTATGAAGAGTTATTGTTTAATGGGTATAGAGTTTCAGTTGAGGAAGATGAAAGCGTTCTGGAGACAGATGGTGGTGACAGTTATACAAGAATATGAATACACGTAATACCACTAAACTGTACAGTTAAAAATGGTCAAGATGGTAAATTTTGTGTTATATATATTGTACCACAATTTAAAAAAAAGAATTCTAAACATTGCTATCAAAAAACTATTGTCATCAAGAAACATACATTTTTTTGAAGCTTTATGGCTAAGGTTCAAAATTGACTTATCTAAGGAAATTTCTTTTCCAGGTAAAGTAAAATAGTTATTATTGGATTTCTCTTTAAGCATCAGAGACTTCATCTGAAAAAAATCTAGACAGGCAAAATCTTTCCATTTCAGGAAAGTCTCATTGTATCAACCATTAATAAAATATATACAAAGATTTCAATGTCAATTAAATAAAGAGTATTTCATAAAATTATAATATTTGCCAGATATAACGTAGTACACTTTAAACTAATTTTTATATTTAGAAAAAAATGTTATTTGCAAGCTTTTATATTTATACATTTCTGATTTTAAACTGTATAATGAAAAATTTCAAAAATACACAAAAGGTAGCATACTGAGCCTTCAAGCCGGTATCATCCAGATCTCAGAACTGTCAAAATTGTTTTGGCTTATATTTAAATGTTTAAATTTGATGTATAAAGCTTACGGCTAGAATTTAAATGTTTGTTATTAGCTTCTTACATTAAAAAAAAAACCTGAAGAAATATATGCATATTATAATACTGATCAATAACTATGAGCCAGCCATTCTTAATCATTGAACATGAATTAATTCCTTTAATTTTTTTTAATCAGGTCTACTGCTATCCCCACTTTGCACAAGAAAAAGACAGGGAGGTTAGGAAAATGAGGCATGGAAGGTTTAGTTACTTACCCAACGTCATAGAGCTGGTAAGTTGCAGAACCAGGCTTGGCCTTAAGGCTCTTGTATCTATGGACAATATTATCTTTGTAGTTTTTTCCCCAAAATGTTTGAAGGCAAAGTTTCCAGAGCAGACAAACATAGTTCCATTCCAGAAGTGGGAAGTGAGCACACACCTGACAGTGTTACTTCTGGTGCTTCAAAGGCTCTCTCATATAAAGCAAAAAACGACTTAACTGGAAGGGTAGCTTATGAAATCAAAGCAAAAGCACCTTTCTGGCAGCACCTGGGTGGCTCAGTTGGTTAAGTGGCCAACTTCAGCTCAGGTCATGATCTGACAGCTTGTGAGTTTGAGCCCCATGTCTGGCTCTGCTCAGAGCCTGGAACCTGCTTCAGATTCTGTGTCTCTCCCTCTCTCTCTGCCCCTACCCCGCTTGTGTTCTCTCCCTCTCTCTCAAAAATAAATATGTGCTCCTTGATGGCAGGACGACACTTGTTTATGTTTGATCATCCATCCATCCATCCATATACACCCACCCACCCACCCAACTCTGAGCACGGGCCATGTGCAAGGTATTCTGACAGGCCCTAGGAATACAGGGGTGATTATACCCTGAACAGGATTTCTCATTACATTTAAGGAAAGGCTACTGTTCTGGCTTTGTAGTTTAGAGCCAGACCTTCAAGAATTAATAGGAGTGCATCAAGCAAAAAAGGAAAGGTCATTCAAGTTAGAAGAAACAAGATGAATAGATGGGAAAAAGTCCGGTCCCAGTCAGCGTCCCTGTCCCAGTTCTCACAACCCTGTACCTCTATTATCCACTAACACCGCAGTGTGATTGTATTTCTACCAAACTGAGCTTAACTTTCTTACCGACTACCCCAGAACACAAAGTAGACACAACATTCGAGTGAATAAATGTTAGCGATTATCTATCAACATTGATAAATAACGTGTCTAGGGCCTAAGGAGTACCTATGTTTAAGTGTATGGGCAGGGGCTGGGTCAAAAAGCCTCAGATCCCACACTAAAGTGTTGAGCCTTTACTCAGAACACAAGAGGGGAACCACCGATGCAAAGCACAGAACAGTGCGAGGAAAGCACCCTTACATTTGTTTTAAAAGACCACTAGATGGTCTGAATGCAGAAGATACTCGATGCAAGAAGACTTACTGGAGGATTCTTGCTATACTCCAAGAAACCGTTAATAAGGACCTGGCTTTCCTAATCCCCCAAATGAGGACACTATCGCCTACTTCACAATGTTAAAAGTAAAGTAATATGGACTGACTGTGAAAAGCAGAAACAGCCCACGATAAGGGTTTTCATGAGGGGCCTGGTCTTGTGCCAGGTCTGACCTGGCCTGAATGAGAGATGTCTTAGAGATGTTGAGGTATTCTGAAATAGCTGTCCGTCGGTTTCTAGACATTTAAAGCTGAGGCCAACTCCCAGAAAAAGGTAGATAAAGGACCGATGCGGCTACACAGTGAAGATGTGAATAAGCCTCTTACTCTGCAACCTTTATCTCAGAGCTCACATTCAAAATGTTTCACGCAGACCTAGAACCTCAGAATAAGATACTCCCAAAGTAACTGGTGGAAAAATGGGAATACAGGGTTGAAAAGGTTTGGAAGCCTGACTCTCAGCTCCTGGGGGCTCTTATCTATCCCCCTTGTCTGGGCCTCTGGCAGTGGTAACTGAGATCTGGTGAGGCTGCAGGGGCCAGAACAGTGACATGAACAGCAACCAGAGCAACCAGATGGCTGCTTGGCCCAGCCATCCCCGACCCCCAAGTCTTTGCTGTCTTCTAGCAGCTATATCCCCCAAGCTGAGGTAGCTCTTCAGGAATGGGGGAAATGTTCTCCAATAGCTAGGAAAAAGAGCCTGTAAGCCAAGGGTGGAAATGAGTATGAGGCCCTCCAAGACAGATTATAGAACTGCCCAATCAACTGTCTTATAAGATAATGGTGTCATTTAGTGCTTTTGTGTTCATGATAGGAAGACGAGTTTTGAGCCAAGCGCACAATATTTGAGTGAATAAATAAAATTGCTGTTCTAATCAGGGACAACTGTTTTTACTGTTGGCTTAGTGGTATATAAAAAAGCAGCTCTGAATGATTCAGAGAAGGCAATAAGAAATCTCAGTCTAGATTTGAGTTTATAAATGATTTACAGAGAGAAAGAGAGCTGAAACCAGACAATATACTCGAAGCAACTGAATTTAAAAGAAAAAAACATGGAATTTCTCATAAACTCCATTCAAAGCTAAAAAAAAACCCTCACATTTTCTGAAAACAACTTATGAAAATGTTAAAAAAAAATACAAGGACATATTTCTTGTTGATGAGTTTCTGTGGACTCTAGTGGTAGAGATGGAGAGATAAAAAACAACAACAACAGCAGCAATAAACATGCTGGGTGAGCCTGATAGTAAGCCTGAGACAATGGCTGCGCACAGAGAAGAGCAGAAAACAGAACAAAACAGAAACATGAGTATAAACGCTCAAAGGTATCCTCATCCAAGGCAGTCTTCTTAAGGACATCAAATTCCAAACTACTGGAACATCAAGGGAATAGTCATGTGAATGGTTCCATGAATTATTTAAGTTGTTATAAATGGGAAAATAATAACAATTTAGAAGTTAGAAAGAATTCCGTATTAAAATTTTATTTTTCCTCACATCCATCAGACTAGAAGAGTCCAAATAGATATGGGAGAAAACCCCATTACTTTAAATTTTCAGTGAAAAGGGATGGCAAGCTACCTATAATGGGGCATTAGCCTTAATAAGGGCCACTCATTCTGAAACTTGTAGAATTTTTGTTGACATATCAAATGAAGAGTGTTCCTCCTAATTTTCTTCTGAAGTCTGTAGTTAGAAAGAAAGAATTTTGTACACAGAGGTGCTAGTAAAAGAAACTGGTTTGATGATGAACAAGTTTTGAGAAATGTCAGCTAGAAAAGAAAGACCTCTAGCAGAGGCACCAACAAGGACTCTTCGGTAAAACAAGAAGTAGAAAATCAGACAAAACTCTTACCCTCATAATGATTATTTGAGGCCTTTCTTGGAACTATGGTAAAAATTTTTTCCTCTCCCCTCCCTTGACTCCACTGCTCATCCTGTGCTACCCACTTGCTGCAGAAGAAACACAGGAAGAGGATATTACAGTCCAGATATATAAGACTGAAACAGATGTTCTAGGCCCTGTTTATGCAATGTAAGTCTGCATCTTAAAACACTATTTTGCATTTGTTTAGGAGATCTAGTAATAAAAAATTGAGATAATCCCTATGAAGTCCTTACCACAGAACATCTCAAATCAGTGAGGGGATGATGAAAGGAAGAAGGGAATAATGATGAGGTCTCTACCTTGCATGACCAGTTGGTCAGCAATGCTATGAACCTAGAAGAAACACAGGGCATACAATATGTCGGTAAACTAGGAGTAACAAGGAAAATGGGTTTAGACATTTAAAGCTGAGGCCAATTCCCAGAAAGAGGTGGATAAAGGACCGATGCGGCTACACATTCCAAAAATGTGGGGAAATAGGTTCAAGAATTCCTTATACTTACATAAATGGTTTAGAAAAAAAAAAGCTTAGGGTGGAAAGCCACCATCATGGGGTGAAAGTGCCCCAAGATTAGTGAGATATTGTAATGGGATAATGAGAAACTTGTTATATCACCTGCAGGAAATTACTTTCCATTGGTACCAATGTACATTGATCACAAATACCACTCACCCACTGACCCTTTGCTTCTTACTCACAGAAGCTAATGATTACTATCTGATTGTTTTCTTCACATTCACCATGTGTGTAAGATGTTGAGTGCTCAATAAATATGGAGATGAAACTCCGGTTCGGGGCTCTTGTCTCCTCTAGAACATTAGCCTCTCTCATATTCAATTCTGCATCCGCTCTCTTGCTGGACAAGAGAGAATTCCAGACTCACAGTCTGCGACACAAAGAGACATACTAAGGAAGAAATAATACAAACACCATACATAAAGGAAGAAGTCTAAAAACAAGATATTCCTAGCTTTCGATTCTAGAGGGAACCCTCAGATATTTATTACAATACAGCATTCTTTCAATATGATCATTTACTTCTGAGAAAATGATTTCTAAATGTCCTATCAATATTTGCAAAAGATAGAGAGTTTAAGAAGTGACAATGTTCCTTTTCTTTTTTTTTTTTTTTTTAAAGTAAGCTCTATGCCCATGTGGGGCTTGAACCCATAACCCCAAGATCAAGAGTCACATATTCTACTGACTGAGCCAGACAAGCTCCCTGACACTGTTCATTTTTTGAGGCGTAAAGCCATCTCTGGCATAACTTCATTACTGCATAGTGCCCGATGAAACAAAGGTGATATTGAAGCTTTCCTCCAATCCTTAACATGTTTGAGTCCATGTGCTCTAACAGTATCTGTAGTACTGTCATATATACTATCAGTAAGATATGCTGGATATTAAAGCATTTTATTAACTAAGACTTTTAGGCTTCTTGAAACAGATTCTCTTTATCAGTTGTCTCATTTATGCCTTCTCTGAACAGAAGATAATACCCTCTGGGTTCACTGTGCCAAGAAAATTATACCTTAGAGGAAGAAGATATGTCTTCCATGTGGTAATCATTATTGGAATGTTTTGTCAGCAGAAATATTTTGCCAGCATCTTCCACTCCACAAGTGAATAGATGTATGATATTTTCTAGAATCATTAACAGAATATACCAATAAATTTCCTTCACGTTTTTTCCATCTTAAGTTTTCCCTTACTTTCTTTCTAATGAGCTATCTTAAACCAATTCATTTCTTTATATGGATACTGGGTACTGATTGAGATAGACAGGTCTTCATTTGACTCCTGAGTCATCTCATTAAAAAGCACTGCCTGCCCCTACCTCAGGCCTGTTATTACCTTTGCCTGGGACACTTTTCCACAAAGTCCTCACATGGATCACTCTCTCGTTTTAGTCAGATCTTTGCTCAAGTGCCATGCCCTCAAAGAGGCTTTCCCTAATTATCCTCTAGAAAACAACATGCCATCTTATCCCATCATTCTCTATCCCCTTTCTTCAGTTTATTTTTCTCTACAGCACCGTTCAGCACTTGAAATTATATACTTGTTTCTTGTTAACAGTCTCACACTACAATGTAAGCTTCATGAGAGCCAGAACTTCATGTATTCAACATTAAATCCTTAGCAAATATAACAGTGCCTGGCAAATATGAGGTACTGAGTTGAAAACTGCTGAATGAAAGTAATTTTTTAAAAATAAACATTACAAAAGGAAAGACCTGCTTATAATTATTCTTTAAGCTTTTCAATCCAAAAATTGTTTCTGAAGATCCACTGGATATAGTCGAAGCCTTTAGAAGACTGTGATTTAAAAACTGCACTAGTATTTGGGAAGGGGAGAAAAAAAAAACTTCCTAGAAAAAAGACCCCTGAATCCCAGGGTACATACAGCCTTAAATAGGGCACTCTGTTGGGATGTTGCAAAATGCAGAATGAAATAATTAGCTAAAAAACCCATACTGGTTCCTCAAGAAATTAAATATGGAATTACCATATGATCCAGCAATTATACTTCTGGGTATTGAAAAAATGAGAACAAAATGAAAACAGCCACTTGAGCAGCTATTTGTCCACCCATGTTCATAGCAACATTATTCACGATAGCCAAACGGTGGAAGCAAATTAAGTATCCATCGGCAGATGAATGAACAAAATGGTATATAACATATAATGGAGTATTATTCAGACTTTAAAAGGAAGGAAATTCTGACAACACGCTACATCATGGGTAAACCTTGAGGACATTATATTAAGTGATATTTCAGTCAATGGAGGACAAATATTGTATGATCCTATTTTACATGAGGTACTCAGGGTAGTCAAAATCATAGAGATAGAAGGTAGAATGGTGGTTACCAGGGGCTGGGAAGTTAGCATTTAATGCCTATAGAGTTTCAGTGGGAAAGAAAAAAGTTCCAAAGACGGATGGTGGTGATGGTTGAATAAAATGGGAATGTACTTAAAGTCACAGACTGTACACTTAAAGCTGGTTAAAATGATAAATGCTATGTTATATATATTTTTAACCATAATTTAAAAAGTAAATGGAAAAAAATCTCCATTAAAACAGAAAAACAATGTCTTTCCCTTTTCAATATTCTTTTTGTGAATACAGTGAAGGTATCTTATAAGAGGGACTCAGAGTTTACAAAGTGCTTTTCACACAGTAATTCATTTTATTCTCACATCAAGTCTTCCATGTAGACAAGCTTCATTCTCTAATCCCCGAATAAGGCAAGGAATGCAAAAAGTGACTTATCCAAAGTAAATATATTGTAAAATGGCAAAGCCAAAACTAGATCCCAGGCATTCTGATCTCTAATCTAGTGTTTTGTCTCCTGAACAAGAAAGCTCTTCAAGTCTTCAGTCCTATACCAATCTTTCTGAACAGAAGAGCAAAGTCTTCTTTATGCTTCTCTGTGTCTACTGACTGCTGTTCTTGTTATTCAAGTCTCAAATTGCTAGTTTCTACTTAATCACTCAATTACGGTTAAGGGATAAATCTTAATCTCTAGTGTTGTACCTTGTTGGTAAACAAAAAAAAAAAAAGTTTCCAGATTGTAGGTTATACTCTATAAATATCAACCCTCCCTAGTGACTACACTTCTCTATTTTCATTCCTTCCTATTACTTTTTTCATCCCTTGCAGAAGGTACCTTTGCAATTTCTGTAATGAGAAAAAATGTACAAAAATAGAGAAAATAGTAAAACAATCTCTGCCCATCAATAATTATCAATCTGTGAACAGTCTTGTATCATTATATCCCAATCCATTCTCTACCCAACCCCTCTATTATTTGAAACAAATTCCAGACAGCATATATTATTTCATCTATAAATATTTCTTTATACATCTCTAAGAGAAGGATGTAAAAGAACAACTACAGTACTATTATTACATCTAAAGCAATGAACAATAATTCCTTAATATGAATTTCCCAGGTAGTGTTCATATTTCCACAACTGCTTTATTTTTTCTTAGTGTGACTGTGGATCCAAATAAGGTCTATACACTGTGACTCCATGACCATGTCTCTTAAATATGTTCCTTCCCCCCTCACTTTTTCCCCCTTGCAATTTTTTGTTGTTGTTGTTGTTAAAAATATCAGATTATCTCGTAGTTTCCCACAGTACAGATTTTGCCAAATGCATCACCAGGATGTAGTTTAATGTATTTCTCTGGCAAATACAGTATTTACTGTAATTGACAGAACTAGTGATTTGATCAGATTCAGGATCGTTTTTGTACTTTTAAAGTTTATTTTGCCAAGACTGCTTCACAGGCGGTGATGTGTAATTCCAACAATAGGTACAAAGGGTCTACTTCTCAGTCTATGATATTAAAAATTATCAATGATCACCAACTAGAATTATTAATTAATTAGGAGTTGCAACATGGTGATGTTCTATCATCTCTTTATTCATTAGCTGGAATACTTCTGCAGGAGAAACTCATTATTCAGTTGTCTGATCTACGGTTTACACAAAAAAGGCAGAAAAAATAAATGATTCCTTACCTGTATTTACTAATTTTCAAAAACAATGAACTTTCCAGCATTCTCTAAAGATGATCAGCAAGTTTAAAAGATTTTTATGTATTTGTTAATTTAAATATATTTAATGTATTTCAATCCTCTGTAATTATCCTTACTGATGCTCAAATTGCCCCATATTTAGATAGTGGAAGCTTACTTAAATTGGCTCTTGAGATCTTATAACACAATACTACTTGTCTCTGATAACTTCTTTGTTTTCTGGGATTACATCTTATTCCAGACATATCTTGTATTATTCTATCCTTAAACCTGGAATCAGTCATTTCTTTAAAGAAGTTCTCATTTCTTTTGGTGGGAAATGGTATTTAGAAACCACAATCTGGGTGCTAGGGGAGCTAAGTGCCTTTTAAGTATACAGATCGGTAATTTTATACACACATATCTATATAAGCACGTACGTAAATACAGACACACATATATCATAAGTTTATACTGATGCTTCCAACTCAAATTCAAATTTATAGGGTTTTTACTTAATCTCATGAATCTTTCATTTTTTTCTCCCTTCTTACGTGCCAAAACCCTATTCCCAATGCTGCCTACATAACTATTCCTTTACTTCATCCTACAGTATACATGAAACAGCTGAGAATTAAAATGTCAGTACTGGGGCATCTGAGTGGCTCAGCTGGTTAAGTGTCTGACTCTTGATACTGGCTCAGGACTCCACACTGAACACGGGGCCTGCTTGGGATTCTCCTACTGCCTTGGTCTCTGACCCTCGTCCGCTCAAGCTCATTCT